>NC_134480.1:31836886-31864004 GCF_964194025.1 Convolutriloba macropyga | reverse complement strand
CTGACAGTTTATCAAGTTGTCCATTGCGGAGCTGTTCATTTTTTCACGACTACTGCTGCTAACTACGGAACGCATCTTTCCTGGTCTCCCTTAATTTACTCTTGTATAATTCTCGATTTACCTTGAACACTTTACAGCCTTTTTTGCACAGTTTACTTCTTGTTTCAGGTGTTTTGATATCATTATTATTGCAATGTTTTGTAAACTCAAATCGGTTATTGGAGCTAGTGACTTCATTTAGGATTTTCAAGTATTCAAGGTAAAGTTTGTAACAGTTTGAGTTTTTCAAAATATACTTGAGTCACGCCTTTGGCAGTAGCTAGCACATACTTCAAAGAAATACAAGGATATTGGGCAACGAAACCCAATTTTTCAAGAGCTCCTCCTCAGTCTGTGTCTGTCGCACCTTCCTTGCCTTGGCTCTAGCTCTCCTCTGCAATTTGCCCAAGGTCTTGCCTTTTCTTTTCAGGAACAGTCCTCTGGGATTGTATTAATGGGGTAATACTGTCTTCAGGGTCCTGATCTTAGCGCAGCTTCCGCAACTCGCAATACTTTTCTGTCGGCGTCCTCTTTTTTGTCGTCGAAATAAGATGCTTCGTTACGCTTAGCACCAGTACCTCAGACTACACAGCTCCTGAAAATACCTTCTCTGCCTATCCGTCCACAGTAAAATTAGCGACGGTCATTTTCCTTGAAAAGCTTCGCCAACTGGTTTTTGAGTACTTCATTAGTCGATTCGGACAGAAATTTCGTTTTCTCTCAATTTCTTGCGCAAAGGATGAGTTTTTTTCACATCTTTCCTGAAAGCATTCAAATGTTTCTTACCTTTTTCTAAAAAAAGGCCTTGTTCACATAATTTTTTAATATTGTAAGTTGAACTTGTGCACCGCTTGTCCTCAAAAATTTGAGATGAGATGAAATAAAAAAGTTGAAAGAGCTTGTTCTAAACAATTATTGAGAATTCTAGGAAATGAAATTTTGTTTGATAGACCTGAATTAAAATTTACTGAGAATCGATCGTCAATTTATAATTTCTGTGGCCTCTCTATTGACATTTTTTCAGGAGCCTTAGTTCAACCAATCTTAAAAGTTCAAAATAAAATTGATATCATATTAAAAGCAGTGTACATCATTGCTTTGATTTTATCACTTATCAAACTTGGATATACAACAGTTTCGTGCAAAAAAAACACAAAACTTGGATAAAATTGGATCACAAAAAACCCTTTGGCAACAAAAAATAATTTTAATAATTGTATAGCTTCCCTGTCAAGCTAATATCGCATCGCGAAAGAGCAATATTTTCTAAATGCAAGCCATTTTTTCCATTTTTTAGTGCCCATACAGTGCTCCTGGTATTGCGCACTGTCCGTATTATTCATATATATATATATATTTATATATATATATACATATATATATATATATATATATATATATATATATATATATACATATATATATATATATATATATATATAAATATATATATATACTTATATGTATTTTTTATAAATATATATATATATATAAATATATATTTATATATATATATATATAAATATATATATGTGCAAATATCTTTATATATATATATATATATATATATATATATGTATATATATATATATATATATATATATATATATATATATATTTATATATATATATATATATATATATATATTATATATATATATAGGTGTATATATATATAGGTATATATATATATGTATATGTATATATATATATATATATATATATATATATATATATATATATTATATATATATATATATATTATATATATATATATATATTTATATATATATATATTATATATATTTATATATATATATATATATATATATATATATATAAATATATATATAGGTGTATATATATATATATATATAGGTACAATATATGTATATATATATATATATATATATATATATATATATATAGGTATAGTATATATATATATATATATATATATATATATGTATATATATATATATATATATATATATATATATATATATGTATATAGGTACATATAGCATCTTGCGCGTTGGTTTCAAAGTTTGCGCCCGGTAGTTTCTGGAGAAACAGTGCCAGAAATCTGTTCAAGCTTTCGTGACTGCTACCAGGTATTGAAATAACAGTTTGGAGAGGTGCATCTTTTTTATGTATCTGTGCTAGGTCATAAAAACTTACTGTTTTTTAATCAGTTGACATCTTTTGGGTCTTTGATGAAATTTGTCACTGATTTTCCTCTGCTTTGTCAATTGTTGAAGGCTGTTGAAACCAGTCCGAGATTGGCACATCATCAAGTTTTTCCCTGTACGCTGATTTCTTCATCACACAGAAACCGCAGCCTTTGTCAAATGGGACCGCCACAAAAATGCCTAGATCTTAGGTAATCATGAACTTTTTTACCCTTCTATGCACTGGGGTATCGCGTTCAATTTTTGGATAATTTTTTGCTCAGTTTCACAAAGCTTCCCATCTTGCGTTTTTTTTCTCGCGTAATTCACGTACAAGTTTGTCAACGTCTGCGATGAAGGGCACCTCATTAAACCTGTATATCGCGGGGTGTTTAGGTCCCGACGATAGAATGTACCAACTTTGGAAGTTCACCGCCATCCATTACCACAACATAACTGTGGGAGCCATTCCGCAGTGGTCTATCCTGTCTCTCTGACAGTTTATCAAGTTGTCCATTGCGGAGCTGTTCATTTTTTCACGACTACTGCTGCTAACTACGGAACGCATCTTTTCTGGTCTCCCTTAATTTACTCTTGTATAATTCCCGATTTTCCTTGAACACTTTACAGCCTTTTTTTGCACAGTCTATTTCTTGTTTCAGGAGTTTTGATTGAAAAGTGCGCATTGCTTGTTCAGAAAAAAACTTCAATTTTAAGATTGCAAAACCTCAAAAAATCCGGAACGATATCATTATTAATGCAATGTTTTGTAAACTCAAATCGGTTATTGCAGCTAGTGACTTCATTTAGGATTTTCAAGTATTCAAGGTAAAGTTTGTAACAGTTTGAGTTTTTCAAAATATACTTGAGTCTTGCCTTTGGCAGTAGCTAGCACATACTTCAAAGAAACACAAGGATATTGGGCAACGAAACCCAATTTTTCAAGAGCTCCTCCTCAGTCTGTGTCTGTCGCACCTTCCTTGCCTTGGCTCTAGCTCTCCTCTGCAATTTGCCCAAGGTCTTGCCTTTTCTTTTCAGGAACAGTCCTCTGGGATTGTATTAATGGGGTAATACTGTCTTCAGGGTCCTGATCTTAGCGCAGCTTCCGCAACTCGCAATACTTTTCTGTCGGCGTCCTCTTTTTTGTCGTCGAAATAAGATGCTTCGTTACGCTTAGCACCAGTACCTCAGACTACACAGCTCCTGAAAAATACCTTCTCTGCCTATCCGTCCACAGTAAAATTAGCGACGGTCATTTTCCTTGAAAAGCTTCGCCAACTGGTTTTTGAGTACTTCATTAGTCGATTCGGACAGAAATTTCGTTTTCTCTCAATTTCTTGCGCAAAGGATGAGTTTTTTCACATCTTTCCTGAAAGCATTCAAATGTTTCTTAACTTTTTCTAAAAAAAGGCCTTGTTCACATAATTTTTTAATATTGTAAGTTGAACTTGTGCACCGCTTGTCCTCAAAAATTTGAGATGAGATGAAATAAAAAAGTTGAAAGAGCTTGTTCTAAACAATTATTGAGAATTCTAGGAAATGAAATTTTGTTTGATAGACCTGAATTAAAATTTACTGAGAATCGATCGTCAATTTATAATTTCTGAGGCCTCTCTATTGACATTTTTTCAGGAGCCTTAGTTCAACCAATCTTAAAAGTTCAAAATAAAATTGATATCATATTAAAAGCAGTGTACATCATTGCTTTGATTTTATCACTTATCAAACTTGGATATACAACAGTTTCGTGCAAAAAAAACAGAAAACTTGGATAAATTGGATCACAAAAAACCCTTTGGCAACAAAAAATAATTACGCTTAGCACCAGTACCTCAGACTTCACAGCTATTGAAAATATCTTCTCTGCCTATCTACCCACAGTAAAAATAGGAACGATCATTTTTCTTGAAATGCGTCACCAACTGGTTTTTGAGTACTTCATTAGTCGATTCGGACAGAAATTTCGTTTTCCGGGGTATATATATATATATATATATATATATATATATATATATATATATATATACCGCCCAAGTTTGCTGATCACTGCTAGCGGACAAGCTTTCCCTTGAATGGGAAAAATTGGGCGCGATTTTTTTCCATATGAGAAAACTTTCCAGCGAATGCTTGAAGCTTACTGTTCAATAGCAACAGCACTGTTTCAAAAATCTATTGGTATTGTTTTTTTCCAATAAAAAACAAAAAAGAAAACAAATAAAAACAAGCAATGATAATTTCAAGCATATGTAAATTTTTCCCAGTCTGTTCTGTCAGGCAATCCGAGAAGGTCTGGGTTTGTCATCTGCAAAACCTGATAGCATTTCCAGGTTTCCCGGAATCTGGGCCAATGGCGCCAGATCAGCTGTTTTGACACATATTGATCACTTGGTCAAAAGGCGACTGGTGGCCGCCAAAACTCGTTGGAGATCAATGGTTCAGAAGCTTGTCCCGATGACGCAGCCCAAAGGGCCTGGGCGACGCCCTTGTACGACAATGCTATTAAAATGTAAATATCATGTTTAGGAGGAATTGGTGTAAAACGTTCGGCAACTCAGAAAAGCGCTTTAGGTTTAAGGGCAGGTGCCCAAAATTTGTAAAGAACATGTAAATTTTGCAAGAACCAAATGGCTTTTATGGCTTGACTTGTGTCATAACCACAGGAAGATTTTAGAGACAAGCGAACGTCAACGCTCCCATTAAGCAAACTCGCGTTTTTCTAGAGTTAACATCCGCTCGACAGCCAACTACCCAGGTTGAGGTCCAGACCCAAATTGGTTTATGATCAGACGCAGTCGAGCGCAGCCGAGGGTCTGATCAGTCGAGGGTCTGGAAGGAAGTTAGAGCGCACTACAGACTGGACGATGGTCTGGAGATGGTCTGATCAGAGGTCGATTTGGTCTGAAAAGTCTGATCATAGGCGGATTCGAGCGCACTTGGGTCTGACCAGAGCCGACTTCGACCGCAATTGGGTCTGATCATAACCTCTTCGAGCGCACTTGGGTCTGATCAGGGACCATTTCAAGCGCATTATTTTTCTTTTCAATTTTTTTGTTTTTTTTTACTGCGAGATGTTGGCTCTGCCAAGAGTCAGCCACAAAGCAGCGTTCTGATCAGAGACCCATCATAAGTCCGAGAGCTCTGATCAGAAAAAAGGAGACCAGCTGATAGCAGAGGCCGGTCCCCTTCAGAAGAAACTTTGATCAACTGGAGACCACGATTTTTCATATCGAAAGCTGTCTAAACTCATCCATTGAGTCAGAAATATACACTAAACTGTACACTAAATAAAATTTGTTCTCAACAGTTGGGCTTCGTTTCCTTTAGCAATACTTTTATAATTGATTTTTCCTTAGATGAAATAAATACTGCAAACATCAGTTTTTATGAAAAAAATATATTATAGCAAAACTAAGAGATTTTTTCATAAGTAAAATTTTTCTCTGATCAGACTATTTCGAGCGCACGTGATTCTGATCAGAACTGGTTTCGAGCGCAATTCAGTCTGATCATAATTGGCTGCAAGCGCAACTGGGTCTGACCATGAATGCTTCGAGCGCAAATGGGTCTGATCATAACCTCTTCGAGTGCACTCGAGTCTGATCAAAGCCTGATTACGGTCCGGGCAATGGTCTGAATTTGAATCTTGGCCATGGTCTGAAGATGGTCTGATCAGAACACCTTCGGTCTGAAAAGTCTGATCAGAGAATTTTTGTGTCTGAAAAATCTGATCAGAGGTATTTTGGCTCTGGAAAGCCTGATCAGGGTGAATTTCCTTCTGGAAAGTCTGATCAGAGATAATTTTGGTCTGGAAAGTCTGATCAGACTAAAATTTGGATCTGGATCTCAACCTGGGTAGTCGCCCGCCCAATTTGGCCCGATTCTTAACTTTAGTTCCCGTTGATTAATAATTTCTGTCGTTAATTGTTGCCGTTTGAAAGACTTGAATAGTGAATGAAGGAATGAAGGTGAAAATTTTGATGTTGATAAACGATATTCACCCTCTTACTGAAAAAATTAAGGGTCAATCCAATTGATAGTTTTGTTGCCAACTTCTCGTAGACAAGCTCATCCCACCTTAACAATTTTGCTGAATTCAAAGACTCTTAGAGCTAGCAAGACCTTCACATAAAAAGACCATAATTGATTAAGAATCAAATTATAGTAAATCTCAAATTTCTCTTCATTTGTTCCTACAAATGGGGGTCATAAAAAACACTGGGGGGAACAGAATCCTATTTATATTTAGTCATAGCATTTTCACGGCAGAATGAGCAACACCAGAACTGATTTTTCATACTATCATGTTCTGTGTGACTGATTCGCTGACATTTTGCGTGGAACCAACTATTGAAAATTTCACACTCAACACCCCTGGAACGTGCAGTTACACGGTGTTCGCAATTGCGACAGGCGCTCAATTGTGCGTTGGTTTTAAATTTAGGTGTCTGTAATTTAAATTGTGGCTCCCACGATTTCAGCCAGAGGTTCGCCAAAATCACTGCAAAGGACGCAATCATTGCCAAACCGTCTTTCTGACAGTGCCAATCTCCATTGCTTTTGGAATGGACGTTTGTGACGGCTAATTCAAGCAGAAGTTTCTTTGTTAACCTAATTGTGTCTGGTTTTGCAAGAACCAAATGGCTTTTATGGCTTGACTTGTGTCATAACCACAGGAAGATTTTAGAGACAAGCGAACGTCAACGCTCCCATTAAGCAAACTCGCGCTTTTCTAGAGTTAACATCCGCTCGACAGCCAACTACCCAGGTTGAGGTCCAGACCCAAATTGGTTTATGATCAGACGCAGTCGAGCGCAGCCGAGGGTCTGATCAGTCGAGGGTCTGGAAGGAAGTTAGAGCGCACTACAGACTGGACGATGGTCTGGAGATGGTCTGATCAGAGGTCGATTTGGTCTGAAAAGTCTGATCATAGGCGGATTCGAGCGCACTTGGGTCTGACCAGAGCCGACTTCGACCGCAATTGGGTCTGATCATAACCTCTTCGAGCGCACTTGGGTCTGATCAGGGACCATTTCAAGCGCATTATTTTTCTTTTCAATTTTTTTGTTTTTTTTTACTGCGAGATGTTGGCTCTGCCAAGAGTCAGCCACAAAGCAGCGTTCTGATCAGAGACCCATCATAAGTCCGAGAGCTCTGATCAGAAAAAAGGAGACCAGCTGATAGCAGAGGCCGGTCCCCTTCAGAAGAAACTTTGATCAACTGGAGACCACGATTTTTCATATCGAAAGCTGTCTAAACTCATCCATTGAGTCAGAAATATACACTAAACTGTACACTAAATAAAATTTGTTCTCAACAGTTGGGCTTCGTTTCCTTTAGCAATACTTTTATAATTGATTTTTCCTTAGATGAAATAAATACTGCAAACATCAGTTTTTATGAAAAAAATATATTATAGCAAAACTAAGAGATTTTTTCATAAGTAAAATTTTTCTCTGATCAGACTATTTCGAGCGCACGTGATTCTGATCAGAACTGGTTTCGAGCGCAATTCAGTCTGATCATAATTGGCTGCAAGCGCAACTGGGTCTGACCATGAATGCTTCGAGAGCAAATGGGTCTGATCATAACCTCTTCGAGTGCACTCGAGTCTGATCAAAGCCTGATTACGGTCCGGGCAATGGTCTGAATTTGAATCTTGGCCATGGTCTGAAGATGGTCTGATCAGAACACCTTCGGTCTGAAAAGTCTGATCAGAGAATTTTTGTGTCTGAAAAATCTGATCAGAGGTATTTTGGCTCTGGAAAGCCTGATCAGGGTGAATTTCCTTCTGGAAAGTCTGATCAGAGATAATTTTGGTCTGGAAAGTCTGATCAGACTAAAATTTGGATCTGGATCTCAACCTGGGTAGTCGCCCGCCCAATTTGGCCCGATTCTTAACTTTAGTTCCCGTTGATTAATAATTTCTGTCGTTAATTGTTGCCGTTTGAAAGACTTGAATAGTGAATGAAGGAATGAAGGTGAAAATTTTGATGTTGATAAACGATATTCACCCTCTTACTGAAAAAATTAAGGGTCAATCCAATTGATAGTTTTGTTGCCAACTTCTCGTAGACAAGCTCATCCCACCTTAACAATTTTGCTGAATTCAAAGACTCTTAGAGCTAGCAAGACCTTCACATAAAAAGACCATAATTGATTAAGAATCAAATTATAGTAAATCTCAAATTTCTCTTCATTTGTTCCTACAAATGGGGGTCATAAAAAACACTGGGGGGAACAGAATCCTATTTATATTTAGTCATAGCATTTTCACGGCAGAATGAGCAACACCAGAACTGATTTTTCATACTATCATGTTCTGTGTGACTGATTCGCTGACATTTTGCGTGGAACCAACTATTGAAAATTTCACACTCAACACCCCTGGAACGTGCAGTTACACGGTGTTCGCAATTGCGACAGGCGCTCAATTGTGCGTTGGTTTTAAATTTAGGTGTCTGTAATTTAAATTGTGGCTCCCACGATTTCAGCCAGAGGTTCGCCAAAATCACTGCAAAGGACGCAATCATTGCCAAACCGTCTTTCTGACAGTGCCAATCTCCATTGCTTTTGGAATGGACGTTTGTGACGGCTAATTCAAGCAGAAGTTTCTTTGTTAACCTAATTGTGTCTGGTTTATTGTCCAAATGATGTTTATTGTCCTCTGTTCAAATAATTTTGTTGAAACCGAATAACAATCAAAGTAGAATGTGAAACATGATGGTTACTTATCACTCATTGGATTTAAAAAGTTTGATTGAATTAAGAAGAACTTTCATACCGCCTGTGGCACTTAGAATATTCAGTGCAAATCGTACCTATGTAAATATACTTTGAAACCTCTCCAACAAAGTGCTACATCTATAGTTAGCTCCGAGTTTTCTTTCTCAAAATTGTAAAATTTTGTCAATTCTGATCAACTTTCATTAGTATTCACAGGTTTTAAGTTTCTTACTTTTCAAACCTTGATTTGAGGAACCTGCTTGTTTTTGCTGCTGTTGTTCAAATGCCGGCCGTTATTTTTAACTCAGAAGCACCGTCATAGAAAAATGTTTTTCTCTTCATGACTTTCCGTTTATATCTCCATTTACCATTTTTTTCCAGTTAGTCGCACAACCTCTTATTTGCCAGTGACAACTTCCATTATTTGTCCCAGTTCTTGTTCGTAGCGCTGCACAGAGTCATCCACTATTCGAACAAAGCTCCTTTTTAAAATAGCGTACCTGTTTATTACGACTTGGATCTCCGGTTCTATTCTGGAAGATATTCGCAACTCAACATCTTCCCAATCACTTCATTATATGCTTGAACCCTTTTGAAGGAATTTTTCAGATCTTCTTACCGCTTGGTGGATGGCATAAATGGTGCACCTGCGTTTCATAGACCCAGAAAGAGGTTATCTGATGTGAGTGCTGTTGAATTTTTGGTGTCGTTTTTAAGTCCCATTGTTTTTTTCTCATCGTGAATTCATGGTTTCAGATCCTTGGCTGCTTCAACGAAATCCATTCTGTTGTCTCTGATGATGATTTTGGGATAGCCACGTTCAGCAGTGAATCACAATAATGAGACTAGACAAGACTCGGTTTCCAAAGACCGAATTACTTTGAGGTATACTGCTCTCGTTGTAAGAAAAGTGAATCAAGCTTGATTTCACTCTGCCCAAAGTATTCAATTTTCCATTTGAGCTAATGGAGAAAGTACCCGTCAATTTGCTCATTTGGAGGGCCAAACGTTTGACACAACTCAAATTGGCTTTTTTGGTGCAATTCCTAACCCAATGATCAAGTATTAGCGGTGAGGATTGTTTCTTACCAAATCTGTACCGTCAAGTAGGTGGTAAAGATGTGTTTTCTCTAACAGTAATTGTCAGACATAATGCTTCACTGTTAATGTTCTTGGTTGCCGCAGATTGTAATTCTTAGCTTCAGTCGTTCAATAATTCAATTTCTTCTCAACAATTACTATGAAAGATAACAATTTGAGTATACTCAAGATGTTTGAGATCTCTTTGCAACAGACTATCGACTTCTAAAGCTTTGAAAGATTTTTTGAGCCAAGAGGAACAGTAATTGTTCGGTTTGATGGCGTCTGCTTATGTTGGCTTTTTTGGCCTAAATTGGATCCTCATGCAGTAGGCAAAAATTTTTTGATTCGGTTGAAGCTGCTGTATTGCCTTCATTCAGGTGGTTGAACTAACTCACTTACTCTTGTTTCATTACTTCTAGCGTTCACATCACAAATTTGGACTTTTTTGATTGTTCTGGATCATTTCTACCTAAATAGATTTTGTGATTTCTTTGTGGGACATTTCTCTGGTATCAATATGCAAAGGACATTCGATACTTTTAATTTTTCTCCTCTAATCTACGGAAAAAGTATCCGGTTTTTTCTGAAGCTATATTGGCAACAAATAATATATATTATTTCTCGCACCTTCAAAAACCTTCAAATGACACCACATAATTGGACATATTTCTCAATCGTTCCGGATCATTCGTACCTAAATTGATTCTGTGATTTCTTTGTTGGACAATTCTTTGGTATCGATATGCAAAGAACATTCGATACCATTAATATGTCTCCTCTGCTCTACGAAAAATTGTTCGCTAATTTGTGCTGCTATATTGGCAACAAAGATTTGTTGTTTTGTGTGCTGACTATTGCCAATATGGCACTTAACGATTCAGTCCAATATTTGACTTTGCCAATTTGCTCTCCTTCAACTGCGGTTTTGAATTCTCACGTCGGGCGCTTCATATGTCTGATAGGTACAACACGGCTCTCCATTTATTAGGATTTGATTTGATGTTGTTTTTACTGGCTGGCAGATACGGCACCTTACACAATGCTTCTCCTGAAGCGGCTGTTAAAATATGGTATGTCAAGATATTGCATCCGTTTTCAAAAGACAATTGTGTTTATTGGCATCGTTCTTTTTTCTTGGAGTTCAGAGGACCAAATGAACAATTTGGAGTGTTCTGTTTAGAACTCTTTGTTCCATGCTTGTCCCATTGCTGCTCATAGCTTTATGATAAAAATTGCATGCGTATAGTGAAGGTTGTTAAAATCTAATGAGGGTCAAACAGTGGTGAGGCAAATGATAGTATATTTCTCCAACTTATTTCTGACGGAACTGCTTTAAAAGTTCCCCTACAGGCGATGAGGCTGTCTGTAGCCCCGTGCCAGATTAGTCCAAGGATTGAGTATAATTGCGCTTCAGCTTCAAAACTTTGACAATTTTTTTGAGCTGTCTGTCCCTTAGATGTTTGAATCTACTGTTTCTTCTCTCGTTTTCCCTTTCGTCATTTTAAATCTATATTCACATTTGATGAGAGTGTTCTAAGTTTTTTAATTGATTCCAATTGCTTTTCGAGGGGTTTTATGAAGTCGCCCAAATAAACATTTTGTTGAACAGTCTTGACGAGGCTGCCATAAGTGACTGTATGGTCTTTCGCCACTTGATGCAATTCGTAATATGCAAAGGTTAGCCAATTTTTATTGTCAAAAATTTTTCCGGTGTAATTTTGTATATTACAGAGGAATTGTAGACTTTATTGCAGAAACAAAATAGGTTTCCGATTGAATTTTTAAGCAGCTCTTAATGATATAGAGGGTTGTCTTTTTAGAAAGAAGCCCAGAATTTTACCTGCCTTCTTGTACATTAATCTGGCGCTTCAGGGCTTTGAAGATTGAGGACAAGTTGGTGTGGTAAAAACCAAAGAAATTTGTCTTTATATTGATTTAGTTTGTTTTGATGAACTTTTGAACATATCCTATATTAGAGCCTATGTGACTGGTTTCCAAGTTCTGCTTCTTTCAGCGTCCATTTTTACAATAACCGTCAAAAACTGAGCTGTCTCATTGCTGGGTAGCAGTTGTTCTGCTGCTTCATGGCATCCTATCGCAACAGAAGTCTAATTTTTTGTATTCCTTCGGGAAAAGTGTTTTCTGCTCCAACGTCTCAACGGACTTTTTTCAGTTGACGTTTGAAATTTCAATTTGAGGAGTTTTATTCTTAACACTCAGCTCAACTAATTGACGGGCTAATCTGCCATCTATAGTTGAAGCCGCTGTTGTAGCAAAGATTGCTGCGTGCAATTCTGGTGGCTACCAGTCAAAGGGCCTCCGTTTTTAGCCTGCTTGCCCATGGTACATTTTTGTCACTTTTTGAATTTTAGTTGGTAGCGTATTTTGTAGCAGTCTTATACAGGGACTACTTGAAACCTATTCATGCAATCAGTTTTATTTGTAAGATTTTCAGCATTGGGTAATGAAAATTCAGTTCTTGTTTCTCCTCAATCTGGTCACCCGGTTTTAGTTTTTCGAGAAGGAGTTAAGGTACACGGCATGTTCTACGTTTGCATTCTAATCAGTTTTATTTGTAAGATTTTCAGCATTGGGTAATGAAAATTCAGTTATAGTTTCTCTTCAATCTGGTCGCCCGGTTTTAGTTTTTCGAGAAGGAGTTAAGGTACACGGCATGTTCTACGTTTGCATTCTTTTGACAGAAAACCTATTCTCAAGGAATAGAAACACAGATCAAGCTGATCAAGTTCTCGTTGTTCGATTACTATCAATGATTCAGATTTTTCTCCACTTCAAAGTTTGTGACTATCGTCTTCCAGAAGAAATTCGAAGGTCTCAGATTTAGGTGAGAGTTGAGCGTTTGAAGTACACGTATTTGTTTTTGTTTTATCGCGGACTACGAAGACATTGCTGCCAAACTATGAGTGTGCCTGTGTTAAATTTTTATTAATGACCGTTTTCAAGGCCAGCCACTATTTAAAACCTACAAAATTAGTTCTACGTAGTCTAAGAGCTTGAAGATACTGTAACCACTGTTCTATCAGTTAGCTATCAAATTTTCTTATTGTAGAATTAACTTATCTCCTGTCTTCCGATGGTGCTTTTTTCAACATCTCTGATATCTCTCTGGTGGACAACAACATAAAGAGATACTAACCATCCTGCCAATCCAAGTGATCTTCTGAAAACTCAATTAATTTGAGTCTTGGCAAGTAACTGGAACGATCACTTTCTACTGGGTGATTGACTACATTGGGATTAGCCTGGTTCACAGGGTTGTCCTTCCGGCTCTCTGTAAATCCGTTGTAAGAGTTGCTGATGGTTTCTTTTTGTTTGGATAATTTGATGCTCCTTGCAGCTGAAATGATATAGGACTTTATCTGTTGATCTGTGACTCTAATTTTCTTTGATGTTTCTTGTCTCTAATGATTGCCCAGCCCCACTCAAACACGAATAACGTATAGTCTGTGCATGATTGACCATCTCTGGATTGCTTTTACTAACTGTGAAGACGGTGGTAGATTGAAGAGTAAACTTCCGCTTGCATTTTTCCAACCATTTCTTTTGCCAATTGCTGGTTCGAACACTGCTTATGTTTACAACCAAGCCCAACGTTTTTCATCTTCATTCTTACTCGTCGCTGTTCCTCTGCTTCTGCTTTCTTTTTCTTCGTTTTTGATGTCTCGTTCTTGTTGTCTTAGACGTAAATCTTTCTGTTGCCATTCCGTTTGTAGGCATAGTTCTGTCTCATTTTGGAGATGACTCAAATATTCCTCTGTTTCTTGCTTAACCATCAAGGCGATCTTGCAGCCTTTTCCACTCTTGCCCGCATCAAAATACTGGGAAATTTTCTTTTGTTTCCAAATATTGTCTTGTTTGAATAGTTTTCTCCATTTGTCGTGGATGTCACAAGCAACGTTTGGTTTCCACAACGCTTAGTTAGCCGTACTATCTGACAAAGTACAAAAAATTTGTCCTCCAGTATTTTAAATTCCCTATAAAATCAAATGCAGTTTTTGATTTGAATATTTGAGTGGAATCGGCACAGATTTTAACTAGCTTACTAGTGCACTGTCAACAACTGTATCACAGTGTCTGTTTTTGTGACTAACTTAACTTTTATATTTTCACCTTTTATTCCAATTACACCATTAATTTCGGATTTCTCAATATTTTTTGACTTCTCAGATTTTCCACTTTTTTCCGAATAAAGAAAGTGCACTTTTGACAATAAACAAACATTTTACGACATTCCTCAATATTTTGGAGGGTTGCAAACCTTTCCACTACCCATTTAAAAACTATTCTCCTTTCCTCAAACGCATAACTGGTATCAGCATCAAAATTGCTTCTAACAATAACATTTGCTGTTGTCTATTGTTATCTAAATTGTGGGAAGTCTCAAAAAAGCATCAATACGGCTTTGCTGCTGTTATTGTTTCGATTAGTATCAGTAGACTTCCACCTTATGTTTTCTTTTTTAATCGGGTTTTTGCTAGCCTTCCTTGCTGGTTGCTTTTGTCCAACAAATCGAATCGAAGACTTGAGGTTCGATAGTTGCTGATGTCTGCAAAACAAATGTTTCTCGGCAAAACAAATGGGTCGGTACAAAAATGGGTGTGGCTGCCCATTAATCTCAGAGAAAACAATATATTTACCAACGTCGTTCTGGGGTCAATTTTTTTGTTCCATTTATTAAAAGACTACAACTATAAATTTATTTCAAGTTGCAGATATCATTTGCAATAACTTATGTTCCAGTTCGTACTGATGTTTGCAACGCTTCCGTCAAATGATAGTATTTCTCTCCACTATTGTAATACAATTTTGTGAAACATTTATGCAAACCATTTATCAATTTTGCTGAATCTAAGTTCTCGAAATCCTTTTATAAAGAAAACAACGTAGATTGCGAAAAAGAATTGTGGTCAATCTAAGAATCAACAGGACTTTGTAACAGTTTCAAACAACTCCATTTATCCAATTCAAACAACTCGATTAAATTGAATGGCATCTGACTTTGCTTCTATGGCATAATTTTTAGTAATCTCTAATTGGTTGGCAATTTCAATTGGTACATAGTATATATCATGTAGATTTGCTACTTTGCTAAATAATTTCAGTGCCTCACGTCTTGATGTTACCAACGAGACATTTGGTTTGTCATATAAATGATCTTCTCCTATAATTAGGCCTTTAAAAGATCACAAAATTAACATAGTAGTAATTGTGGCTACTCGTAGATACATTATGGAAAACTCCACTTTTCCTGTTAGGTGCTTATAGCCGCAATTGTACATGTGACGCATTTTGACAAATTGGGGCCATGAATGTTAAGCCTAACCATATGCCAATATTTGTGGTCGTTCTGGATTTGGCTTCCTGAAATAAGGTTGGCGGAGGAGTTTCTGTTCAAAACTTTTAATTATGGTCATATCTGAGTTTTGACAGATTGTAAGATACTTGCGTTTTCAAAATTCGTTTCTTGCTATTTGCTGGCAGTTGCTGCTATTCTGTAGTGGTGCCAACATTGTGATGCATGCAGTCAAACCGCTTAGTGACGAGTGCTTTGAGGATAAAACGATTTTAAAAATCTTCTCAGGCGCAAGATGAAGCAGAGCAGAAAAATTGTCGCATATGGAATGACTGTGCTTTGGTTGAGACCGAAGAGTTATTTTCCGAGGGAAAGGTTTTGAGTGCAATTTTTGTAAAAACTAGCTCCATAAAAATGCCAAGGAAACAACGTTGAGTATAATAAAAGTGGAGAACTTCATGAATCTGTTCTCTTTTTGCAGAGAAGTGCAACAGAGGTCACGCAAGAATTGAATTTGTTGAAAAATACGTAATTGACATAGTGTTCTCTGTAAGAGGAAATCCTCAAAAGTGCCTTGATTATATGTTTTCATTAAATGTTTACATTTACTCTAGAATAACACCAAAAGGATGACAATCTGACCTTCATAGACCCGAAAATAACTAAAAATGAACACCGGATTGATATCTAAAATCAACTAAGGTCGGCTTAGTCTTAACTTTGTAGCTGTGCAACATTTCCACATTCAAAAAACGTAACTCGTGAAAATTTACATTAGACTTTCAAATCATCTAATGATAGGTAATCTTTTGATGTAGATTTTAATAGGTACCAAGAGATCTTTATGTTCCAAAAAAGTACCCAACGGGGTGTTCATCCGGTATTTTTAATAGTAAAGTAATCATAAAAGAACGATTTACAAAAAAACTTTAAACTTCCAAAAAATAAACTTCTTGCCACATACAAAAGTCTCAAAAAAATGAACATAAGCCGATGTTTTTTTTCTATAAAGAGTGGAGATCATTAAATTTGTTCCAAGTACACTAAAAAAATTGTGCCATGAAAAAAGAAAAAGAATTTGCTGGACGATTCTGAAAGCATCGATTGACAAAAATTCAAAATTTCAAGTGTTAAATAAAGTTATATATAATAACTGCTAATTTTTGCTGCTATTGTTCAAACGTGAAAACAGCATCAACAGCCTTAATTTTCAACTTGGAAACACAATCACAGAGCACTAGATTTTTTTCACGACTGGCCCGTTTAGCTCTCCATTTGCGATTTGTACTACTGCTGGTCACACAACATCATAGCTGCCAATGGCAACTTCCCTTAATTGTCCCAGTTATTGCTCGTAGCGCTGAACAGAGTCACCCACTAGTCGAACAAGCTCCTTTTTTAAAATAACGTTTTGGTTAATTACCACTTCAATCTCTAGTTCTATTCTGGAAGATATTTGCAAGTCCACATCTTCCCAATCATTTCAATATATGCTTGTGACCCCTTTGAAGAAATTTTTCCGATTTTCTTACCGCTTGGTGGATGGCATCAAAAGTGCACTTGCATTTTATAGTCCCTGCAAGAGGTTGTCTGATGTGACCGCTATTGAAGTTTTGTTGTCATCTCTTAATGCCTATTGCTTTTTCGTAATCTTGGATTAATGGTTTTAGATCCTTGGCTGTTCCAACGTAATCCATTCGGGTGTCACTGATGATGTTTTTAGGATAACCACGTCGAGTAATGAACCCCAATGATGAAACTAGACAATACTCGGTGTCCAATGATTGCATTACTTTGAGGTTTACTGCTCTCGTTGTCAGAAATTTTAAGGAAGCCTGATTTCAATCTGCTCGAGGTATTCAACTCTCGATTTGGGGGAACAGAAACCAGTTCTGGTCAATTTGCTCTCTTGGAGGGCCCACCATCGTTTATTGGATTAGCATTCCTGTTTCTATGTTTGGCAGAACTGAACTTGATCTTTTTGGTGCATTTCCAAACCCCATGATCAAGAATTAGTGGTGAAGGTTGTTTCTTATCAAATCTGTACCGTCAAGTATGTGGTAAAGATGTGTTCTCCCCAACAGTAGTTTTCAGATATAATGCTTCACTGTTAATGTTACTGGTTGCCTCACATTGTAATCTAGCTTTTCAGTCGTTCAATAATTCGTCATAGAAAAATGGTTTTCTCTTCATGACTTTCCGTTTATATCTCCATTTACCATTTTTTTCCAGTTAGTCGAACAACCTCTTATTTGCCAGTGACAACTTCCATTATTTGTCCCAGTTCTTGTTCGTAGCGCTGCACAGAGTCACCCACTATTCGAACAAGCTCCTTTTTAAAATAGCGTACCTGTTTATTACGACTAGGATCTCTGGTTCTATTCTGGAAGATATTCGCAACTCCACATCTTCCCAATCATTTCATTATATGCTTGAACCCTTATGAAGGAATTTTTCCGATCTTCTTACCGCTTGGTGGATGGCATAATTGGTGCACCTGCGTTTCATAGACCCAGAAAGAGGTTATCTGATGTGAGTGCTGTTGATTTTTTGGTGTCGTCTTTTAAGGCCCATTGTTTTTTGTGATCGTGAATTAATGGTTTCATATCCTTGGCTGCTTCAACGAAATCGATTCTGTTGTCTCTGATGATGATTTTGGGATAGCCACGTTCAGCAGTGAATCACAATATTGAGACTAGACAAGACTCGGTTTCCAAAGACCGAATTACTTTGGGGTATACTGCTCTCGTTGTAAGAAAAATGAATCAAGCTTGATTTCACTCTGCCTAAAGTATTCAATTCTCCATTTGAGCTAATGGAGAAAGTGCCCGTCAATTTGCTGATTTAGAGGGCCAATCGTTAAGTGGATTGGCGTTTCTATTTCTACGTTTGACACAACTCAAATTGGCTTTTTTGGTGCAATTCCTAACCCAATGATCAAGTATTAGTGGTGAGGATTGTTTCTTACCAAATCTGTACCGTCACGTAGGTGGTAAAGATGTGTTTTCTTCAACAGTAGTTCTCAGACATAATGCTTCAAAGTTAATGTTCTTGGTTGCCTCGGATTGTAATTCTTAGCTTCAGTCGTTCAATAATTCAAATTCTTTCAACAATTTCTATGAAAGATAACAATTTGAGTATACTCAAGATGATTGAGATCTCTTTGCAACAGACAATCGAATTCTAAGACTTGGGAAGACTTTTTGAAACAAAACGGAACAGTAATTGTTCGGTCTAATGATGTCTGCTTACGGCGGCTCTTTTGGCCTAGTTTGGAACCTCATGCAGTAGGCAAAAATTTTTTGATTCGGTTGAAGCGGCTGCATTGCCTTCAGTCAGGTGGTTGATCTAACCCGTTTACTCTTGTTTCATTAATTCTAGCGTTCACATCACAGATTTGGACACTTTTTTCGATTGTTCTGGATCATTTCTACCTCAATAGATTTTGTGATTTCTTTCTGGGACATTTCGTTGGTATCAATATGCAAAGGATATTCGATATTTTTAATTTTTCTCCTCTGATCTACGGAAAAAATATCCGGTTTTTTCTGCTGCTATATTAATAACAAATAATTGCTGGTTTGTGCGCTGACTGATGCCATTATATCACTGCTGATTCAGTCCAATATTATTGCCAATTTGCTCTGATTCAGTCCAATATTATTGCCAATTGGCTCTCCTTAAACTGCGTATTTCGGGAACGTTATGTGTCTTAGAGGTGCAATACAGCACTGCAATTAACGAGTATGGATTAAATATTGCTTTTGCTGGCTGCCAGATATGCCACAAAGCACACTATTTCTCCTGAAGTGGCTGTTAAAATATGATATCTCGAGTTAGTACATCCGTCTTCGAACTACATTTGTGTTTCTTGGCATCTTTTTTGTCTCAATTCAGAGGACCAACTTTACCACTTGGAGTATTCGGCTTATAACTCTTTGTTCCTTGCTTGTCCCATTACTGCCCATAGCTTTATGATGAAAACCGCATTCTTATAGTGAAGGATGAAAAAATCTAAAGAGTGTTAAACACTGGTGAGGCAACTGATAGTACATTTATCCAAGTTATTTCTGTCGGAACTTCTTGAAGAGTTCCACCACAGAAGAAGATGCTGTCTGTAGCCCCGTGCCAGATTGGTTCAAGGATTGAGTATAGTTGCGCTTCGGCTTCAAAAACTTCGAAAATTTTTTTTGTTGACCGGTCTGTCCCTTGGATCTTTTGATTGACTGTTTCTTCTCTGGTTATCCATTTCGTCAAATTAAATCCGTATTCACATACGCTGAAAACGTTTTAATTTCTTATTGATTTCAATTGATTTTTGCGGGGTTTACTGACTTTTTAAAGTCAACCATATAAAAATTTTGTTGGAGGTCTTGACGGAGCTGACATTGCTGACTGTATAATCTTTCGCCACTTGGTCACGTTGTTTGTATAACTTGGCCAATTTTTAATAGAAGATTGTCATTTAGGGATAAGTCTAGAAACATACTTGCTCTCTTGTACGCCCTTCTGTCATTTTAGATTGATTTAGTTCATTTGGTTCAACGTTTGGAACATATCTTGCTTTAAAACCTAAGTGACTGCTTTCCAAGTAATGCTTCATTTAACGTCCATTCTTTCAACAAGCGCCTTTTCTAGGAAATTGAGCTTCCCCCTCGTTGAGTAGTAGTCGTCCAACTGCAAAAGAGGTCTAATTTTTTTATATTCTTTTGGTTAAAAGCGTTTTCCACTCCAACGTCTTGATGGCTTGCCGAAATTTTTTCAATTGACGGCTGATATTGCAGTTTGAGGTGCATTAATCATTAACGCTCAGCTCAATCAAATGACTGGCTGATCCTCATCTACAGTTGAAATGAGGCCCCTGTTGTATCAAAGATTGCTGCGTGGTTTTCTGGTTGCAACCAGTCAAAGCCCATTCATTTTTAGCCTGCTTTCCAATGGTACAGTTTTGTCACTTTTTGAATTCTAGTTGGTAGTGTATTTTGTAGCAGTTTTATACAGGGACCATTTGAAAGTTCTACATGTAATCAGTTTTATTTGTAAGGTCTTAAGGCATGGGTAAGCAAAACTCAGTTCTTCGTTGTCCTCAATCGGGTCGCCCAGTTTTTGTTTTGCGGGAACGAGTTAAAGTATACTGTATGTTTTTTGTTTGCGTTCTCTTGACAGAAAACCTGGTCTCAAGGAATATAAACACAGATCAAGCTGATCAAGCCCTCGTTGATCGATTACTATCAATGATTCGGATTCTTCGCCACCGCAAAAGTGTCGTCAGGCTTGCAAAAGACATTTGAAGTTCTCTGATTCAAATGAGTCTTCAGTGTTTGAGTTATACGTACTTGTTTTTGGTTTATAGCGGATTACGAGTTCGTTGCTGCCAAATGATGAGTTTGTCTTTGTTAAGTTTTCATTAATGACTACTTTCACGGCCTGCAAGTATTTAAAAACTATAAAACTAACTCCATGCAGTCTACGAGCTTAAAGACATTGCAACCACTGTTCTATCAAAAGGGGTTCAAAACTTTTTTATTGTAGAACCCGATTTTCTTCTGGTTTTTGGACGGATCTATCTCGCAGTTGATTTACACTGTTAACATTTTTCTAACCACATATACAATATTGACAATGCTGTAAAAACCTCATGCTTGAGGCTGAGTATATTTCCTAATAATGGAAATTACTATAACTTATCTGATCAACCGGACTTATTGCATAAAAAAATTGCGATACATGATAGTATGCTTGTGAAAAGAACCCTATTATTGATATTGCTGTTTTTACTTGGTTTTTAGGCTAGTCTACCAATTTGGTTTTTTCAACCTCTCTGATATCTCTCTTTTGGACAACAACACAAAGAGATAATAATAATTTGGCAACTCCGAGGATTTCCTGAAAGTTCAATTAATTTGAGTCTTGGGAAGCAATTGGAATGACCACTTACTACTAGTTGATCGATCTTATTGTGACTAGTTTTGTTCACAGGATTGTTCTTCCGGCTCTCAGCAAATCTCTTACAAGAGTTGTGCTTGTTTTCTTTTTTTTCTTTGAGTGTTTTATTTATCCCTACAGGCAAACTTTCTGTTTACAGACTTTTCCTGTTGATCTGTGACTCTAAATGTTCTTGATGTTCTTGGTATCCAGAGATTGCTTAGCTCCACCGACCAGCCCCCCAAGGAAAGAAGTTTCGTGCACCTAATCTCAATACTGTAAAGAACTTTTCTTGGACAACCTTCTATTGACAATATTTGGAGTGCTTTTACTAACTAAGGAGATGGGGGAAGACTGAAGAGTACACTTTCGTTTGCTTTTCCCTACCCCTTTTTTCTGAAGTTTCCTGCCACTTGCTGGTTGAAGCACTATCTGTTTGTACTACCAATTTCGACGTTTTTCAAACTTTTTATTAGCCGTTGCTGCTGTTACTCTGATTCTGCTTTCTTTCTCATCGTCTTGCGAAGTCTCGCTATTGTTGCTTTAGACATAATTTTTGCTGTTGCTGTTGCTTTTGTAGACATAGTTCTGTTTCCTGCTTTTGTAGTTGCAATTTCTGTTTTTTTGTTTGTATAGTAACTCATTTTGGAGAAGTCTCAATTCTTCCTCTGACTCTTCTTTAACCATGAAGTTTTCAGGTTAATTTTGTTCGACTTCAAGGTGTTTTGACAAACCCTATTTGGCAACCTTGAAACCTTTTCTACTCTTATTTGCAGCAAATTAATGGAAAGTCTTGCTTTGACTTCCAACCATTTCTTTTGTTTCCAAAAATTATCTGTTCTGAATCGCTATCACCATTTGTTTCGGAGGTCATAAGCAAACCTTGGTTTTCACAATGCTTAGTGTGCCCGTAGTTTCTGGCCTGGTACAAAAAATCTGTCTCCCCGTCATTGAATTTCCTATAACTTCAAATGCAGGTTTTGATTTCAATATTTGAAATTTTAAAGTCTTTTCTTGATTGACCATCTCTGGATTGCTATAACTACTTATAAAAACGGTGGTAGATTAAAGATTGAAGTGGTAGATTTTTCTTGCCAATTGTTGGTTCGAGCACTGCCTATGTTTACAACCAAGCCCAACGTTTTTCATCTTCATTCATTCTCGTCGCTGTTCCTCTGCTTCTGTTTTGTTTTTCTTCGTATTCGATGTCTCGGTCTTTTAGTCTCTGACGCAATTCTTCCGAATATTGTCCCCAAATAACATTTTCTCCAATTGTCGTGGAAGTAACAAGCAACGTTTGGTTTCCGTAATTATTAGTGTGCCGTATTAAGAAAAACGAAACAAAAAAATTGTCCTCCCGTCAATGAATTCCCTGTTAAATCAAAGGCAGTTTTTGATTTGAACATTTGAGCGAAATCAGCACAAATTTTTACTGGTTTACTAGTGCACTGCTCAAAATTTTAGCACAATTTCTGTTTTTGTGTCTAACTTAACTTTTATGTTTTGACCTTCTTTTCCAATTCCAACATTTCTTGTCGGATTTCTCATTTTTTTAATACAGAAAGTGCCCTTTTGACAATCAACAAACATTTTACAACGGTCCTCAATATCTTGTTCTTTTATTAGCTATCCATCTACAAGCTATTCCTCAAACACATACTTTGTGTCAGCATCAAAATTTCTGCTTTAAAAAACAATATTTGCTGTTGTCTATTCTTCTTTAAATTGTGGCAAGTCTCGAAAAGGAATCAATATGGCTTTGCTGCTGTTGTTGTTTTGACAATTTTCAGTAGCCTTCTACCTTGGAAAAATGTCTAGAGAATAAATGAAGCAGGTCAATTTGCTCTTTTGCTAACATTTTGTGTTTACCATTGGCCTTCGAAGCAATTGTTTTCTTTTCCTAAATCGATTTTTTGCTAGCCTTCTTTGCTTGTTGCTTTTGTCTAACAATTTGAGTCGAAAATGTTTTGAAGTTCAATCGTCTTTAATGTCCGCAAAACAAATAATTTTTGTCAAAAAACATAAGTCGGTAAAACAAATGATGCAGTTGCCCATGGATCTCAGAGAAAACAAAATATTTACCAGCCATGGTTCTCGGATCACTAATAATTGATAAATTTTTGAAAAGACTACAACATTAATTTTGTTTGAAGTTACGATTATCATTTGCGATAAATCATGTTCAATTTCGTACTGATTTTCTCAAGGCTTCCGTCAAATGACAGTATTCATGTCAATCTGAGAGCCAAATAAATTTTGTAACAATTTCAAATGCATCCATTTACATCAATTTTACCTTATTCAAACAACTCAATTAATTTGAAAGGTATTTGAAATTGCATCTATGAAATAATTTTTTAGTAATCCCTCATTGGTTGGCAATTTCAATGGGTTCAAAGTAAATATCGAGTAACTTTGCTAAATAATTTCAGTGTCTCCCGTCAAGATGTTACCAACGCGACATTTGGTTTGTCGTATAAATGACTTTTTTTATAATTAGGCATTTAAAAGATCACAAAATTAACTCACTTGTGGCTACTGGATTTGGCTTCCTAAATTATTCTGGATTTCCTAAAATGTTCTGGACCACATGCCAATGTTCTGGATTTGGCTTCCTTAAATGAGGGTGGCGGAGAAGTTTCATTTCAAAATTTTCAATTATGGTCATACTTGAGTTTTAAGAGATTCTAAGATTTATTCATTTACAAAATTTATTTCTTCCTATCTGCTAGCATTTGATGCTATTCAGTTGATGCCAACATTGTGGTACATTGTGGTAGCAAAAAATTCATTTACTTTAGAGCACCACCAGGAGAAATAAAACTTGGCCCTCCTAGATCTGAATATTACTGTACATGAACACAAAATTGATATCAGAAATCAAAAAAGTTCGGCTGACTCTAAATTTTTTGTAGCTGTGGACCGGTACAACATTTGAAGATTTGTAGATTCCAATAAAAACTATGATATCGATATGAAGCAAAAAAGAAGTTTCCAACGGGGTGGTCATCTGGTATTTTTTATGAGACGGTGGGTAAAAAAATCATATAAGAACAAGTTACATTAAGATTTTCCTAAAAAACAACATCTAGTCACAAACAAAAGTCTCAGCTAAAATGAACATAAGCCGAATCTTTTGTTCAATACAGAGCGGAGATCATTCAAATTGCTCCAATTAGAATTTAAGAAAATGTGCTATGCAAATCTTTTCAACGGCTCAAAAAAAGGAAAAAACGCCTGCTGGCCGATTGTGAAATCATCATTTGATAGAAATTTGAAATTATATGTTTTATTTAAATTTATGTTTAATGGATGCACTTCCACCTCTATTGGCGAAACCAGCCAACAAGTGACCACTGGAGCTTCAGTGCATCAACAGAACAAATACTCAGTTGGACAAGAATTCGCTGATTTTTTTGTTACAGTGCATAAGTTTGAACGGGCTATTATCGACGCAAGTCAATGGGTTGAAAAACTAATGACAGTTGAAGCGATCTACATCAAATAAGTTAAAACCGTAAATTATAAAATGCGATGAAACTGGAGGCTGGAATTGACATTCAAATATTAGCTGGAAAGAAAATTCTTGAATTCGGAATTTCAAATTAATTTGTTAAATGTTAATTTGAATTTAAGTCAACCACAAAACTAATCAAAATTGAGGATTTAGGACAAAAAACACATTTGAAGGAAAGAATACCAAAATCCGTAAATTCTGAAAACTCCACTTTAAACAACATAATTCAAAGATTCGTTGTAACCAATTAACAAATTAACTCATTTCGTTGAAACAAATAGATGATTTTCAAATTGTTTTATTTGACTGCGCATCAATTTTAAGTCAACTTGACGGTGACGATGATGGCACACATCAAAAAACTTGATTTATCAATTTCGTTTTTCACCTTTTTTTTCTGAGCGTATAAGAAAGATAGATTTGTTTCGGAGAATAAACCTACCTGCCGTATTTTTTCAAAAATTTCTCAGTTCTAGCTACAAAACAAGATTCTTTGGAGCTATGTGATAAGTGTTTTGTGTTGAACGCATAAAAAATTGCAGGTTGTCTTCAGTTTCTGGGAATCTGCCTCCTCTCAAAATAATATGAACTTTTTCGTGTGACTTCAGTAATGCATTTGGAAACCAGTGCTATAAACTTGAAATTATAATTATATCAGAAACTATGAAAGGAAAATGTTTAATGTATAAACAGAATATAGAAAATAGAACATACAAAAGCAATCAGGAGAGGTGATACAATGGTCCAGGTCACGTCTCGCAGAACACCGGTAGAAACGAACGGGCACAGAACAGAATGCCCGAAAATAAGATTTACAGCCAATTATTTCAAATGCTCTGATTAGTTATAGGAAATAGAGAATAACGAGCTCAGCGCCGAATATGCAAAATAAAATTCGATTTCATGAAATTGATTGGCAAAATAATCAGATTTGTTTATATTAGAGAAAAACAGTTGTAATAAATGCAAAATTTGGTACAAAAGATTGAAAAAAAAATTTTCAAAATGAGTTTTTGTCTATCAGTACCGGACAGATTCATATCAATTCCCACAGGCCGACTAAAAGTCCGCCTAAAATTTCATCTTAAGGTTTTCTGCCCTGCGCTTGTTCCGATTCAACGGCGTCCTCCACTATGATTGATTGATGTTGAACTAAGACAACTCCAAGAATTTCTGAACAATCTTCCAGTGTGGTAAAACCAATTTCTATGACCATTCAAATCCAAAAAAAGCGCTAAATTGGTCTTATCAACAAAAACAGTCAAACAAAAGGGGTTCTATAACTAGGACAGTGATGAAGAACTAGCCGGAGTTGAATCAGAGAAAAATCTCGGTGTAAGCACTGTACAAAAGCTAATCATTGATCCTCATAAAACATCTCAAATAAAGGGAACGAACACCATTCTTGCGGTGATCCAGAAGGCTTTCCAAATGGTGACAATGCAGACCGTTCTTCGACTATAAAAAAGCTAAAGCACTTTTTCGCTTTGCATCTTTTACTGCATCTTTGAATGTGAAGACGGAAGGTAACAACTGATTTTTTTGGAACGAATTATGGAGATACAAGGGGGAACCAGTGCCAAATCTTTACTAAAAAACCAACAACTCAATTGTGGAAAAACTATTTTTTAGTGAAGTCACCAAATCATGGGAATCTGCCACCAGTTGAAGTGGTGTCATGCTCATCATGACTGTTTCAAAGCAAGACTGGAGTCCACTCAAGGGTACCACAACTCCAATTTAATATGAGTGAAACGGACTAAACTGAAGAGCTGTTGTCGGTTACGGAGAGATCGCGTGAAGTGCAACACAAACACAGACCACAATTAATCAAGCCGCCCTTTTTATTTTTTTAACATTTTTTATGTTTGCTACACTTTAATCGAAACCAATCACATCTAAGATTTGGGCTTTGATTCTCATTATCTTACTCGACTCTTGCGCTCTACTTCCTATATTTGTCTACCTCACACACCAAAGTGAAAAAAGTTTAAATACAATTTAACAATGGGAGGCTTTTTGAGCTCTCAAGATATAAAAATTTTTTGTGAGATGAGAACTGAGTGAAAAAAGTTAGCCATACGTTTTTATAGTTATTATTATCAATTTTATTATTATTGCTATTATTGTTATGATCATCATTATCATTTTCTTTTTTAATTATGTTTTTGTTATTTTTATTTTACCAATAATTTTAATTATATTGTTATTATTATTAATATTATGATTATTATTATCATTATTATTATTATCATTATTATTAATATTATTATTATTATTATTATTATTATTATTATTATTATTATTATTATTATTATTTTTATCATTATTATTATTATTACTATT
>NC_134480.1:31464386-31831886 GCF_964194025.1 Convolutriloba macropyga | reverse complement strand
TTTTTCCGCTAAACAGAATTTTTCTATTTTACGTTTGTTACGATTATACTCTCCAACTGTTTTACAGGCTACGAAATTTATTAGGCGGAGTTTTTGTTCTTTTCGTTTTAATTCTTGTGGTAATGGGCGTGTTTCTGATGATATGGCTATGTCATTGTTTCGTATGACGGTGTTTTCACGATTATGAGTGTCTATGGTTATGGTGTGAGGTGAGTAATCAGCTATGGTGCCATCTGGTATTATGGACCAAAGGGGTTTTAGTGTTCCTCGTGGTTCGGGGTTTTTTCTTCTTATAGTTTTTCGTGCTAGGTTACGACGTGTTTGGTCAATAATTGTGGTCTTTTCTCTATTTGGAATTTAAATTTAGACAGAATTATTGTGCCCTTTTGAGAAGGCAACTGTGGGGCATTGTCCAATTCCGAAGTGTCCGACACCTGGGATTCTTCCGATTGGGATTCCTGATGGGTCTGATCGTCCTGTTTGTACTGGATGTCCAGGTTTACCTCCGAGTTGTTGTCCCGGTCCCAAATCGCGGCCGGCGTCAGGCAGTGTTTTTTGGTCTGCCAAAATGTGCTTGGAAAGGAGGAATTTTAGTGATTCTAATTGGTATTAGTCTAATGGATTCAATTATTTCTGTTATTTTTTCTGCTATGGTTGTGTTGTCCCATATGGGGTCAATGTTCATAGTTGCCAATCTTCGTTTTAATGTTTGTATCAAGCGTTCTACCATTCCTGAGGCTCGGTGGTCGTGTGTGGGGGAGAATATTAGTTTTATGTTTTTTTCTTTGCAGTATATTTCGAATGCTCTCAATTTGAACGCCTGTGCTTGATCGCAGCAGATGCTGCATGGGATTCCGTGGAACTTACAGTATTGGTTGAGAAATTCTATTGCAGTTTGCGTGTCACAGTTTGTGTGAACTAGTGCGGATGGATAACGTGAAAATCGATCTACAGCGGCAAGTATATAGTGTTCGTTATTATTGTTTTTTGTGTCTACAATAGGTCCAGCGAAGTCTATTTGTAGTTCTTCATTGGGTTCACTTAACTTAGGTAGTGTTCCTAGAACTGATTTAGTGATTATTGGTTTTAGGTTCTTACCTTGGTCTAGGCATTGCTTGCAATTTTCTGCCCTAAGGGCAATTGTTCTATGTATCTGGGGAAACCAGATCAAATTCGCCAATCTGATCATTCCCACTTGGCCCGGATGGGTTCGGTGTACTGCGTTGATGACCAGATTTTGGAGTTGGTGAGGAATAATTAATTTGCCGTCGTATAACAGGCGTCCCGATTGGGCCACGGCTAGGTCGTTTCGCAAATTGTAATATTATTTTGAAACTAGCTTTAATTGTTCCCAATTGTGGTTTTTTACTAGTCGGATAATAGTTTGTAAATTTTTATCTTTCAGGGTAGCCTCCGCTAAAAATGCCTCGCCGAATACACGGGATAGGTTAAGACGATAATTGGGGGCAGTTTCGTTTTCAAATTCGAATAAGGGTGCATGTTTATTTTCGTCTATCGGGTCTCGGCCTTGTTCTATGTTCGAGGTTGGTGGGGTTTTGTCTGTTTGGGTAGCTACTGAGATTGGAGTGTTTAGGGTGAGGGGGTTGTCGGGATTACTATGGGACATTGTATTTATGTTTGGTCTTCTAGCTCGTTTTATGATTTGTCTGTCGAATGTGTTGAGGTTCGGTCTATTTCTTGTAACAACGTTTATTTTAGGGTTGGATTGTAAGTAGTAATTGTTGGGGTTAATGAGTAGGGGTGTCTTCTGTTTAGAAGTTAGAAGTCTGGTAAGTTAGAATAGTTTGGGTTGGAGTAATTTTTGATGTTTTTGAGATTCGCAATGTTTTTGCACGAGGAACTTTGAAATTTTGAATTTGGATGTAAATTTGAATAAACTAGCGAGAAAGAGTGTGACTGTTTATGGCAAGAGAAATGGCAAAAAGCGTTCGCTTTTTTTGTTCGCTCTGAGCGTTGTTAATTACGGGATGTGATTTGTGTGCTTATCCGAATGGAGCGATCTGATTGGTCCAAATGTTGTGTTTTCGTTCTTCATTCAAAAGTGTGAAAGTAAATTCTCTAATTCTATTAATTACGAATAGTTCATCGTCTGGGCTTATTGGGGGAGGTTTTTGGTGTGGGATTCTGCTTAGATAATCGGTGAAGCCCATATCTTTCCCGGTATATGTTGAATTGAAAAAGTAAATGGTAGTAATTTGTCCACCCAGCGTATCAGTCGGCTTTGTCGCGATTTATTGGCCCTGTTGGGTTTAAGTGCCGAAAGTAGAGCTGTGTGATCTGTTATTATTTCAAATTTTGAGCCTAGTAGGTAATATTTGAAATGATTTGTTGCCCAAACTACTGATAATAGTTCTAGTTCGTTGGTGCTGGATTTTATTTCTGCCTCGTTTAGAAATCGGCTGGCATAAGCTATGGGGAACCAGCCTTCTGGGTATTGTTGTTCTATTACCGCTCCAAGTCCCGTGTGGCTTGCATCACCTTTAAGGCGTGTTTTACGTTGTCTATCGAAGTGTTTTTTTCCTGTATTTTTAGAGATTTCTGCTTTTATTTTGTCCAAAGCTGTTGTATGGATTTCTTCCCAGCGTTTTTTGTTGTTTATTATGTTTTCTTTTTATAGTAGGGGTCTTATAGGGTTGAGTAGATTGGCTAGGTTGGGTATGAATTTTACGAGTTGGTGTATTGAGCCCATAAAGGAGCGGAGTTGTTTTAGTGTGTTGGGGGGTTTTAGGTTCATTATGGAATCTGTCTTTTTTACGGTAGGGGAAATTCCCGACTGGGTTATTTTGTAGCCTAGCCAGGTTATTGAGGGTTTGGCAAATTCGCATTTTTCTAGTTTAATGGCTAGGTTTTCTTTGTCAAGTCTTGATAGGACTTTGTATATTCGAGTTCAGGGTCAAGAGTGGAGCCTTTTGTTATATTTAGTATGTCATCTAAAAAGTTGAACTTGTTGTCGATGTTTTCGAGCGTTTTATCCGAGGTTTTTTGGAATGTGGCAGGCATATCACTTAGGCCGTAGAATCCGTTTATGAACTGATATGTGCCAGTTGATTTGCCCCCGAGGATGTTGAAGTTGCAATGTTTTCTTATCTCGGGGTGTAGTGGCATTTGATTGTATGCATATTTTAGGTCTACTTTCGAGAATAGGAAGCTGCCTTGTTTGTTCTCATTGTCTGAGATGTATTTAGCGACTGCGTCCATTAGGTTATCGATGGATTGCATTTGGTATTTGTTTTTATCAATTGCGTCATTCAGTAGTTTTGAGTCTAGTGCTAGTTTGATCGATTGGTCATGTTTCACTGTTATTACTACAGGGCTTATGAAAACTTGGTCGGAGCATTTTTCTAGTTTTATTATTTGGTTTGTGTTAAGTAAGTGTTGTATCTCCTTGTCAACTTTTTCCGTTAGGTGAAGTGGTACCCTTCGGCCTTTGTTTTGGTATGGGGATATGTCTTGTTTTAGCGTTGATTTGGCTATGTGATCTTTGGATTTTCCCAAACGGGAACACAGGTGTGGGAACTTGTTTATGATTTTTTTTCTAGTCTGTTGTCCAAATTGATGTTGTTAATGTGTGTACTTTTATTTTGTGAGAGTCTGAATCCAAGTTTCCTCAGGATATCTCGTCCCATAAGGTTCACAGTGTTTGCGTTGACCACTAGGATCTCGTTGTTTGTTGCTTCTCGGAGTCCCGATCGGAGGTTTATCTGTATTATTCCTGTGATTGGGATCTCTATGTTATTGAAGCATCTATACTGTGTCTGGCCGTTTGTTGGTTCTTTCCACTTGGCTGATTTGCATTGTTGTATTATTCTTTCCGCTTCCGTTTTACAAATGAAGCTTCGAGGGCTGCCTGTGTCTGCGAGCCAATCCGTCTCGAATGTGTCTGTGGATGTTTTGATCCAGATTTCATCTGAGATATTTGGAGATAGTTATTGTGGGTGTGCGTGGACGAAATTTTTTGGGTGTATGAGGTTTACAGTATTCCAGCTGTCGAATACTTCCTGGATGTAAAACGGATTTTCGAGGTCTAGTGTTTCGTCCGTGACTTCCGTTCGGGTTTCCTGGAGTTGTGGTTCTTTCTGTTGTTGTTCCTGTGCGGGTCTGATGTTCCTGACTCGTCTAGTTTGTGGGAATGTTTGTTGGGGTGGAGTTGTTTGTGGCTTTATATGTTGGGTTTGCCACATGAATTTTGCTGATCTGCATACTTTACTGTAATGTCCAATTTTTTTGCATAGATTACACTGGACCTTTCTGGCTGGGCAAACTTGCAGATGTTCGATTGAAAACTGTATTCCACAGCGTCGGCAGGGGTTTGAGATGATTGTGGGTCGTTGAGTCTGGGTGTTCCGTATGGGTGGTCGTGGTCGGGGTGTGAATGAAGTATTTCTCAGGGTAGTTGTAATGTTGGATATTTGTTCAAATGCATGTGGGGAGTACCGATTGAGTTGGGAATTTATTGATTTTTGGTTTTCTTGGCCCCGTTCAGAATTGAGTGCGAATTGTAAGACTTGCTGTGCTATTCGTGTTTCCATCAGGTGTTCTCTTTGTATATCAGGGTTAGTCATAAAAGCTATAAAGATGTCTTTTATGAGGTCTTCTTCTGCAGATCCTAGGCGGCACTTTGCGCCTAGGGCTTTTAGTCGACAGTGGAAGCTTTCGAGTTTTTCGTTAGGCTTTTGTTTACAAGTAAAAAGGAGGAAGCGATCGTAAGTTATGTTGCGGGGTTGTGTGAAGGAGAGGGCAAGTTCGTGAGCCAATACGAATACTGTGATTCGCTCGATGCCCGAGTGGGGGAATCGTTGTTGGTAACTTCGTTGGGCTTCGGTTCCTAGGCTTAAATATATTAAGCTTCGTACTTTCAGGTCCGCTTCGTCCCACGGTATACCATCAACTGTGGGGCCTTTGAATGCAATCTGTTTGCACTCATTGTCCCAGTCCACCTTTCGTTTATTGTTTCGTAGGTCTCTTTCTCTGTGTTGTGCCTGTGTTTCGTTTTCGGTCGGGGGTTCGTATGTCGCTTCTGTTGGGTAAGTCAAGTCTTTCCTGTCTGGTTTATGTTTTAGTAGTGAGTCAACGTTTATAGAGTTTTTGGCTATTATTGCCAACTTTAGTGTGGCTGCCCATATGAGCCACTCCACTGGGGTTCCATTCCGTTTCCCAGAAGAAGGGGATGCCCATTGTGTACCGTGCTATTGATACAGCAGCTGCTGACTGCGCCATGTTGGATGCACAAAAGCTCTTTGTGCAGATTATTGGTTTGCTAGGCTTTAGGCTGTGAAAGGCTAGCACGATAAGAATTAATTCTCTTCTTCACTTTTGCTTTCAATCTATCTTGACACCAAGTGCGCTTCTCACTTGCGCTCCGTTTGGAGCAAACGAATGATGGCTGGTCAACCAGCAAATGAACTAACAAAGCGTGCAACATATTTACAACTACGAACAGTAAGATATAGTGACATAAGGAGTCTTTATACGAGTTTATATTAATACTTGTAGAACTTGGTTACGGTGTGAGTAGGTGGCTCACCACAATTATTATTATTATTGTCATCATTATTATTATTATTTTTATTATTATTATTATTATTATTATTATTATTATTATTATTATTATTATTATTATTATTATTGTTATTATTATTATTATTATTATTCTTATTATTATTATTATTATTATTATTATTATTATTATTATTATTTTTATTATTATTATTATTATTATTATTATTATTATTACTATTATTATTATTATTATTATTATCATTATTATCATTATTATTATTATTATTATTTTTATTATTATTACTATTATTATTATTATTATTATTATTATTATTATTATTATTATTATTATTATTATTATTATTATTATTATTATTATTATTATTATTATTATTATTATTATTATTATTATTATTATTATTATTATTATTATTATTATTATTATTATTATTATTATTATTGTTATTATTATTATTATTATTGATATTATTATTATTAATAAAATTATTATTAACATTACTATTCAGATGAAAACACAGATGAAAATCCATTTACAAGGGTTGTTAGGATACCAGTGTTTTCCAAAGAAGCTCCACATTAAATTGATTAGAGAAGTTTTAACAAGTTTGCATTCAACGAAAATAAATTTTTATTGCAGAATGTTTACTCTGTATCCTATATGTATCAGAAAATTTGTCTTTGGTATTCACAGTTGATGTCGGGGAGAATCAGTTTTCCTATTCCGTCGGATCTGGATTTTTGGGCGCTTCGAAAATTCAATGCTGTATTGAACATTGAAAATGTTGCTGAGGGGAACAAGTTTGAGTTTATCATCAGTCCTAAATCTTTCAAAGAGGATCTTTCAGCTGTCTTAATGCACCCGAGGTAAAGACTAGCTACTTCCTAGTTGCTTCTCTTCAAACTACCGGGGAAATTGTAAAACTTCTTAGTTTGTAAGGCAGGCAGTTTTTCATACTCCCAGAATGCAGAATGGAGACAACTCCTGCTGTGTTGTCAGATTTGCGTACTCAGCTCTATGGATCAGTTTCAGACCGTGTGCAATTAGGGGTGTCGCGGAAGATAAAACAGTATAAGGCAGATCATTCATATAGATCAAGAAATGTAGAGGTCCTAAGACTGAACCTAGTGGAACAAAAGAGGTTAGAACTTTTAATGGCGTCAACTCGTTGTTGAGGTTCGCTGGCTGTTTTCTTCCAGTTAGGTAATCCCTTTTTAACATGAAGAGAACTTTCGAGATATCAACTTTGTTTTACTTTGTCAAATTCTGTTTTAGAAATTAACTAACATGAGAGGATTTGTGCTGTTATCCGCTGCAATGTTTTCATAGATCAATGTTCTCATTGTTTTCCAAAGTATTGCCACATGAAATTGATTACAGGATGTTTCAAAAGTTTGCATTCGACGAAAATAAATTTATATTGCAGAATGTTTACTCTGTATCCTATATGTATCAGAAAATTTGTCTTTGGTTTTCACAGTTGATGTCGGGGAGAATCAGTTTTCCTATTCCGTCGGATCTGGGTTTTTTGGGCGCTCCGAAAAATCAATGCTGTATTGAACATTGAAAATATTGCTGAGGAGAACAAGGTCCTTAAGAATTTATAACTATAGAGGTGGGAGTTGTTTCGTCCGTAGAATCAATTTTCTGTTGTCTTCGTTACCACAAACCCACTTAAGCACGAGTTTTTTGAACCTCTCGAGTTTAGATTAGTTTGTCTTTTTGAGATCCCAGCACTGTAAACAATAAATAACAGGGATGTGCCAATCACTCGAAATAGATCCACTTCTCCTTGGTCCGCAAAACCGACGATTTGTTTCATTTCAGGAGAAATATAGGCTTCAGTGATTTTCCAACTCAGAAGTTTTTAAGTGATTATTGCAAGTTTGAGTTTATCATCAGTCCTAAATCTTTCAAAGAGGATCTTTCAGCTGTCTTAGCGCACCCGAGGAAAAACTTAGCTACTTCGTAGTTGCTTCTCTTCAAACTACCGGGAAAATTGTAAAACTCGAGAACTTCTTAGTTTGAAAGTCAGGCAGTTTTGCATACTCCAAGCACGCAGAATGGAGACAACTCTGACTGTCTTGTTGGAGTTGCGTTCTCAGCTCTATAGATCAGTTTCAGTCCGTGTGCAATTAGGGGTGTCGCGGAAGATAAAACAGTATAAGGCAGATCAATAATATAGATCAGGAACTGTAGAGGTCCTAAGACTGAAACTAGTGGAACAAAAGGTTAGAACTATTGGTGGCGTCAACTCGTCGTTGATGTTCGCTTGCTTTTTTTCCAGTTAGGTAGTCCCTTATTATCATGAAGAGAATTTTCGAGATATCAACTTCAGGAAATTTTGACGTGGGAAAGTTTGTTTTACTTTGTCAATTTCTTTTTAGAAATTAACTAACATGAGAGGGTTTGTGCTGTTGTCTGCTGCAATGTTTTCATAGATCAAGGAGAGACTGCATTGTAACTGCGTTTCAACCAATTTTTATGGAAGAAACCGAATTGGTTGATGTTTACGATTGATTTCAACAAGAGTTTCTGAAAGACAATTGATAGTAAATTCAAAATAATGATTGGCTTGTAGTTAGACACTTCTCTTTGATCGTAATTTTTGAATATTTTCTAGATTTTGAAGTTTCGTCTTACTTCCACATGCTTGGAAACTTCTTCAGCCTTTAGATGTTGTTAAAAAGCAAATTATTGATTTCAAGGGCTTTTCCACAGCTTCTTAAGTACAACTTGTGGTATTGCAACAGGTCTACGAGTTTTGGTCGGATTCAGGAAATTTAGCTCGTTCAGGACTTCATCTCCGTTTATTCTGACCTCCCATAGCATTGGTTTTCTGGTGGTTCAAAGAAACAATAGTTTCCGTCAGTTACTTCCGATGCAAACTACTTGTTGAACAGGGCTAATTTTTCATGGACGGTGCTGCCTTCTGCGCTTTTGGATTCATTTGTCATTTCTGGGGGTAGATTATCTTTCTGCAAGCTCCTCAAATACTTGAAGATTCTGTTCCTTTACCAAATTGCAAATGATTCAGGCTCGTAGAACTTCCTGACCGATTTCTGTAGTTCAAGGCAGTGAATTTCCTGATTAATCAGATGTTCAATGATAGATGCTGTTCCGGTATTAGCTGATTTCTGCTTGAGTGTATTGAGTTTGTTTTTGAGATTATTAAGTAGTTTTTAGGAGAACTTATTAAGTAGTTTTTTAGTTTTTGGCCATGGCACCAGTGTTAGAGAGTCCCTTGTAAAAGAGTGTTTAGCAACTGTTAAATGGCACATTACATAGGAGCTTGCTTTCAGGAAAATATCAATAATTTTTGCTTTCCAAGAACGGATACAAATTAGCATTTCATTTGACTGCTATTGGGGGACTGGGCTTCAAATTCCACAGCAAACTCTTCAAATATCTTCAAAATATTCTGGATAATGGTGGCTCATCAAATAACAAGATTGACATTGTGTTGTGGCACAGAATCGTTAGCAACTCAATCAGCGGTGACATAAGCAATAAATTCCGACCCTTATAATCAAGAAATTTAGTACAAATCTTGTTTAAAGTCAAACACCGAATTGGTGCTGTTTTGTATTTGAGACAAAGTCAAGCATGCAGCGTCTTAGCAGCAATTCAGAAGACAGGTATCTTGATTTTCCAAGCACAAAACCTTGTTTTGGAACCACAACCTTAGGACTCGGAAGAACTCATAGAACTAAATCGAAATGTGCAGTTTGATCGAAAATTTTTTCTAATTGTGCGCACACGTGAAAGAAAATGTTTGCGGCAGTTAAACAACAGCGATCAGAAGAAAGAAAAATGAGAAGTGATGACAACAGAAAGATAATCAGGAAGAAAAAAAAGCAAGAGAAATCAAAACCACAGGCAAAACGATCGTAATATTGATTCATTTTTCTTTTTTTTTCAATTACAGAGCGACTCTTTATCGGATTAAGTCCCGAAGAGGTGCGGTGGTGAAAGTTTCTAAGTTTATTTGTCAGCATCAAACCTTTCAACAACATTTTTGCCCTTCTTTTTCCTTTTTCGCTTTGCATATCTTTTCAAGCTTCCAATAAATAACCAAGGTAACGAAAAAAGTGGTTTTGGTACTGCAGTATTGCGCCCTCTAAAATAGTAAGCCATATCTTAATCTACCCTCAAACAACCTCGTACCCATTACACACACTGAGTGCTATTTACCAACCGTTCGTAGGTTTTTCATAGCAATCAAACTAAAAAATAACTATCTTTTTTGAAAAGTGCAGATCAATATAAGCAATCGAGCCGGCAACTGCCACAACTGCCAAAAAAAACTGAACAAGGGAAGGTTTATGTTTTTCTTTTGCACTAAAACAATGCACATGACCAAAAATGCACTCATTTTGACCTGAAAAGCTATGAAACACTCATCAACTGAAATCAAACAGGCTAGACGTCTATAATTAATGTGTAGTAACAAAAGATCAAGCGCCTCAAAAAGAGCATCAAAACGAGCTCAAAAACTTGAGAATGAAGAAGCACAAATCAAAAAACAGATAAAAGATTTCACCCAAAACAATCAAATCCAGTCAAGACATCAAAACTCTTATACTAATATTACATGGATTTCAAAAAGAGCAAAATTAATTTAATTGCCGAATTTTTTGGCCTCAAAAAATCAGACAAAATGTTTGTAAAACGCTTCTTCAAAGCCAAATCCCATCAACTAGGCATACGTATAAGTGGTTTTCTAGAGAAAATTTGGTAACTCTATGCGACAAAATGCATGCTGACATACAAGCAGATGACAAACCTCCGCATTTTCTGAAAATAGAAGAAAAGCGCTTGGAAAGTTTGACGCAAACAAAGGAGGAAACTGAACTCTCACAAAAAAAATTGAAATTAACCTAACTAGAGGCTTAGCGTTGAAAACTGCTTCCCTACAAAAAGATTATAAACATGGTGTTTTCCTCAGTTGCAAACTGTCGCCCTCTGAGAGAAAAAATGAAAATAAATTTCTATGTCAACGCAGAATGCTTATAAACGAATATGAAATTATTAGAAAGAGGACCTTCACATAAGAAAGCTAAAACTTGAGGTTAAAGATGGCAAAAGGTGTGTTGAATAAATAGAAAAAAAACTCGGACACTGCAACCGAAAGTGAAACTGAGGCAGATTGATTAAAAAGTTTAAATACGGATACAAATTAGCACTTCATTTGACTGCTAATGGGGGACTGGGCTTCAAATTCCATAGCAAATTCTTCAAATATCTTCAAAATATTCTGGTTAATGGTGGCTCATCAAAAGACAAGATTGACATTGTGTTGTGGCACAGAATCGTTAGCAACTCAATCAGCGGTGACATAAGCAATAAATTCCGACACTTATATTCAAGAAATTTAGTACAAATCTTGTTTAAACTCAAACATCGAATTGGTGCTGTTTTGTATTTGAGACGAAGTCAAGCATGCAGCGTCTTACGAGCAATTCAGAAGACAGGTATCATGATTTTCCAAGCACAAAACCTTGTTTTGGGACCACAGCCTTAGGACTTGGAAGAACTGATAGAAGTACATCGAAATGTGCAGTTTGATCAAAAATTTTTCCTAATTGTGCGCACACGTAAAATAAAATTTGTTTGCGGCAGTTTAAAAGCAGTGATCAGATGAAAAAAACGAGAAGTGAGGACGAAAGAAAAACGAGAAGTGAGGAAACTGAACTCTCCCAAAAAAATTGAAATTAACCTAAGTAGAGGCTGAGCGTTGAAAACTGCTTCCCGACAAAAAGATTATAAACAAGCTGTTTTCCTCAGTTGCAAACTGTCGCCCTCTGAGAGAAAAAATGAAAGTATATTTCTATGTCAACGCAGAATGCTTATAAACAAATATGAAATTATTAGAAAGAGGACCTTCACATATTAAAGCTAAAACTTGAGGTTAAAGATGGCAAAGGATGGATTGAATAAATAGAAAAAAATCTCGGACACTGCAACAGAAAGTGAAACTGAGGCAGATTGATTAAAAAGTTAAAATACCTTTTCCTTCAAAGTGCGATGAATCTTAAAACTAAAGCGGACTGTGAAACTAAAATTTGCAGGAAAAATTTCAAATTAAGACATCATTCACCTGACCAAAACCTGGCTTACCGTTGAAATACCCAAGACTGCTCTATTTTTCCGTCATAATCAATATACCAAAATCATAGAATTTCTCAACATTTCAAAATACACTACGATGGCGTCTTAGTTGCTATTAGATATCGTATTAAGCCCAAAGAATTAGTCCTACCCCAGTGCAAAAGGGACATTGTTATCTTCAAAACTATTACAAAACCGAGACCTACTCTTTTATGTAATATCTATAATCCACCTGACAACAATCCATGTAAATGGGATATTGATGATTTCAAACTCTTAATGCATGATATATGCAAAATCGACTTAAATGAAAACAAAATTTCGCAGATCAAAATTGCAGGCATTATCAGTTTTTTAAAAACAACCTGGAGACAAATCAGCTCTACTGACGAGTATAAAAATCAAGTACTTGGGAATTTTGTTGATACAAATTTCTCAAATGACGCCAATTCACAACTGGATGTTGTCCTAACAAATGAGCCAGAACCAATCATTCATTGCAGCTTTGATCTTAAAGTTTTCCTAAGCTGTAGTTTGGATAAAAAACCATGTTCTGATCAGAAACTAATCGGATTAAATTAGAAGCAACAAGAAAACTTGAAGTTTGAGAAAAGCACGTCAATATTGTTCAAAAAAACAGATTGCGAAGCTTTAAATAACGCAATAGATGAAACAATTTTCGACTCATTTTGCTATAATAATGTTAGTAACCTTGCTAAGCCGTGCTACGAATAGGTAAATTTGATCATATATAAAATCATCCCAAAATTCACCAAATATCGCTGTTTCCTGCCATTTTGGGGTATTTAAATATTTCTATTTTCTCATAAAAATATTAGCTAGTAAGGAAAGCAAATGAAAGATTCTAAACGTCGATTGAACAATAAAAATCAAGCGCTTAGAAAAAGAGATAAATAAGAACTGGAGGCAGATCTACGTGGGTTCGAAGCCAACGTTTCTAAACGCCAATAATTCAATTGCAAGCAAAAATATCTGAAATATCTGAAAAACCAGCATTATATCTGCAAAAATTCAAGATCAGTCTACGGATTTAGACAGAGAAAAAGCCAAATTTTCAGACATTTTTTTTCACAGCGTCTTCAAAAACTACCGGGCAGATTGATTTTGAAAACCAAAAAACTCAACAAATTTATCATCACAGAGACGGAAACCAATACCACACTTGCAAATAAGTAAATATAGTGGACCTCATAATACTGGAAGCATTATTTGGAAAAAATGCTGTGAAACATTGTCAAAAATCAAAATGGCTTCTTTTTCAAACAACAATTGAAATGATATTTCTCCTGAAGCACGAAAAATTAGTCAGGTGTCACCAGTTTTCAAAGAAGTAAACAACGCAGATGTTGAATTTGGTTAACTATGCTGCATCTCCACAGTGCCAGAAAAATATTAGTATTGACGAACTCTACAAATTCTACAAAACAAAATTACGCCTAAACCAATTTGCTTCACAAACAAAATAGATGAGCTGTAATTTCTTTTTTGCTTTTCCTTGATTCAGTCAAAATAAATTCTGATGATGAACAGGTTCTTGAATTAACCTTACTTTATATAAGTTTTGCGACAACATTTGATAATGTATGTCATCACTTACTACACAAGCTGATGGAAATGGAAGACAGTGGAAAAAACTTACGCCTCCTAAAATTGTACCTGGAGAAAAGAAAACAGTTTGTCAAATAAAAAAAAGAAAAATCATATCAAGTAGAAGTTACCAGCGGACTACTGCAAGGATCGATCCATAGGCCAATCCTCTTCCTGATTTTTATCGATGACATACCAGACATAAATCCCAAATTTGAAAGCTATGGTTCTGCCGACGACCTTAAGTAATTAGCCATGAAAAGTCAAGATCAAAACGCATGCGCAGAGCAACTCGACAATTTTTGTTGCTTAAATTGTATGGAAACAAACACAAGTAAGTGTAAACTTCTAAAGATGAACCAAATTATGAGCGCATTTTTGAGCAACATCAAATTTCAAGCCACGCAATTTACAAATTTTTAGTCACTGCGAAGAGATGTTCGACCTGCTACTCTTTATCAGTAATAAATTCTAAGTACGACCTGAGAATTACGTTCGAAATAGCCTGGGAATGCGACGACAATACAAGAAAAGGAGGAGAATACAATATGGTCGAGGAGAATACAAATTGAGCCAAAACCGTTAAAGTCCGATTAAATTTTTTTTTATCGTATAAATTTTTATATTGCATCGTCAACAAAACTTTTTGTAATTTGGAAGTGAATTGAACAAAAATACATTTGGCGATCTGTACTGGAATTTCTTTGCCAATAAATACAACTACGATAAGGCACCTCTATAACATTGTCTCTTGCGTATACAGAAACCACGGCGAAGTACTCAACAAGCAAACAATCACCAGCATCTACTGGGAATGCTTCACAAAAAGTTTCAATCAACTGAACAAATGTACCTGGCGAACACTTTGAAAATGTGGAACATGTAACAGCTGGAAAAAGATAAACTGAATTAGACTGATGAACACTGGGATTGACACCCCACGAGCGAAAGCCAGGAGCTTGTACTACTTTCACTATAATAAATGCTGTTAGTAGCTTATACAATCCGGAATAGGAATATTTTTTTAAAAAATGATAACAGCTGTAAGTATCAGTTGTAAATAGGCTAATTATTGTATAAATGAAAATATTCGATTTATATTTTTAATATAGTTCCTAGAATTGTTTAAATTGTGTTCTTAGGCAAATGTAAATACATATTTATTTTATCCTTTAACAACTTGTGAAACAGTTTTAACCTGACGATGAACTTTGTTCAAAAGCGTTTCTTTTAAATATCAAAAAAAATTTTAATTTGATAAAATGGTTTCTTCTTCATTATAATAAATGCAAATGGCGAATCATTTGCAAGTTCTCAAATTGCAATAACTGGAAGAAATTAGAATAAACTATGGCAACCTAAAAACCAAAAAAACTTGATGAGATACATTCAGAGCTGTATTCAGATGTTCAGATTGGTCTGAACACCCTTGAGGCGATACCTCAAAAACCTTGAGCTTTACTACTACTAGATAATCAGGAAAACTAAATGCTGACGTGGGACAAACTTAGCCAATATCGAACGAGTATCTGTTATATACCTATTTGGTATATAAATTGCAATTGGATAAATTTTGTATAATGTTCGGAGTAACTATTATGTGATCACAGTAGATTTTTTTTCCCAATTAACTAGCTGAGTTGTTAAATAGCCAGGAATGGCGTTTCGCGGTCAGTGTTCGGTGTACGTGGTCGGCAGCTCAAGCTTAAAGAATTGATCAGGCTGGAAAGTTAAATTAGTAAATCAACTGTTTCATATCTTTACTAATTTTCCTCTCTCTCTCCTCTGTTCGAGGTTTTTCTCTGTATAAATACTTACACAAATTTTGTTTACAACAAATTCAACAACATAAACAGTTTTCATTCCGTGTACACTTAAAGCGGATGTATTTCTTCACTTTAGATATAAACTATATATAGAATTTAAATAAACAACTTGGTTGATGATCAATTGCAGCTTCTTAATATGGTCATTAGCTATATAAAGTTAAAACTAAGAAAAGCAAAATGTTCTTTCAGTAGGAACCGGACGTTACACTACCCGACTTTGTAAAATTTTTCGTAGAAAATTTTCGAGGATATATACTGCTATAGGATGACGAATCTTGTTTTTGAGCCTCGAGGAAAGCTGCGCTTTTTCTCCTGATTTGCTTAACTTCTTTTTTTTCGATTTCTTTTTCAATTTTTATGAAAAGCCAATCCAGATTGAATTATCCTGTTGATGAGTTGAATTGAGTTGATGAATCCAGTGGGAACATAAGAGAGGGGTGTTCCCACTTAGATTCTAATAGTTTAGCTTTTCTTTGATCTCATTGCGGGAAGTAAAGTTGTATTGGTGGAATTGTAAAAGGAATTTCACATCTATGAATTTTTCAGCTACAAGAATATTGGATTCCTCATTAAAAATAATTCCTCTTGATAAATATTCAGGAATTTGTGAGCTTGATGTTGGCTGAAGTAAGTAAAATATGATCAGGCTTATTATTAGATGGACTCTCATTGTGTTTGTTGTCGACTGTTTCAATCAATAGTAATTTATAGCAAATTAAAGTGATCGGTTGATGACATTCTTGGCTAATGTTTGTTTGTTTGTCAAACATGTTGAGTTAAATGTAAATCAAGGTTTCAGAGATCATGTGTTTCAATCTGACGGTGGGTCAATTTGTGATATCTTGTTGCAAGAATGGTACTTTTTATCCGGCGCTCGGAATTTGGTCCCAGAATTTTGCGCCTCAGTGCCCACAAACTACAGTTTCCGATGATCACTATTAATATTCATCAATTCAAGTTCTTATTTCAATGCTTGTGACGCTCTTGATGATTGTTATAAGTGTCTTGCTGTTGTTAAAGTTCAGTTCACGATTTCGGAGAGGCTTTTTCGTTGTTGCCGAGCACTTTGGATAGAGGTTGGGACAGAGATAGAGCGATAGCTGACCATCTTGCCAGATTGTAGAAAATAAAGAAGTATGAGGAATTAGAAACTGTAGTTAGAAAATATACTGACATCGTACTTTTCAGCGTGTTGACTGAAAACACAACTAGGTAAATTTAGCAGTCCGCTTTTCGTTCTGAACTGTTTGTTGCATTTTATTGACTTTATTTATTCAATTTACCAATTCCGTTTCTTTGCATTGGAGTTAGTTTTTCTGTTTAAAGAGTTTGGGGTATTAATTGCTGTTCGGTTGAGGTTGCATAATTGTTTTGTAGTAAGGGTCGCCGGTTTGTTATATGAAATTATAATTTCACAAATAACGTGTTTTTATAATTTATTTCAAATGCCTTGTTCTATGAGTTTAACTGCCTTTGGCAAACAGTTTCCAAAACAAGAGAGTTGAATATCGGCTGGATGGAAGCGTTTATACAGAGTTAACGGAAGAGGTTTGAAGACTTGGAAAGAAGTTTTCGATGAAGTGCGGAAGGATAATGAAAGCATTGTTAGCCAGTGTGGTGAGTGGTTTAAATCGCCTATAGAGATTCAGAACCAAGAGTTGTTCACGATCGATAAGGATTTTCAGAAAATGTTGAAGATCTGCAAGAGCATTGATAAAGTTGAAAAGGCGAGAACAAGTTTCAATAATGGCCGGGAAATTAAAGGAAATGTACGCGAAATCGAGCACGACGATGTAAAGTTCAGGCAAAGTAAAGCCTGGTCGTTTCCTGTTGACAACTTATGTCAGTTCTTGCCACCCTCCGAGATTTATGAAAGTGCTTTATCTGGAATTTTTGGAGGGGGAAAATGGTTTACTGAATTTCATATAGAGTCATGTGGCGATGAGTCAGTTTCTGTAACGATGTTCGGAAAGAAAAATTGCATATATGCGGAGAGAGGGCAACCAACTGATTGGCCTGTGAAGTCTTTGAAATCCATTAGCCGTTTTGTTCATATGGCTGTGAAGGGGCCTCCTATCGAATGGGGAGATTGGATGTATTTCTGTCTAACGAGAAAAGACAGTCTATTTGTTCAGCCTGCTTTAGTTGGACACGTTGTTTTGACGATTGAAGGACCTTCTTTTGTCGTTGGATGGGAGGCTGCCTGTGCTTCAGATTCACAACGTTTGGCAACTGCTAGTAGCAGATATGCGTTTGGCGTTGGGACTAAAGAGCAGAGACTTTTCCGTTTTTTGGCTTCTGAAGAACAAGATGTACTTCTACCTCAAATTCCTGGTGATTGTGGGGCAGAGTTGGGGCGCGAGAAGGCTGTAACTGGAGCAAAAAAGAAATGGAATCCCAAGCGAGGACAAAACCCATCTTCTGCGTGTTCAGATGTCCCTTCAAAAGAAATAGGAAGAAAAAATGTCAGTATTGCGATTTTATGTGCAATTTTTGTCATAATTTTTCTTCAATTTGTGTCACTTGTGTTGGTTTTTTCGCCTTCTGTTAGTAAGAGGAAGCATGCTCATTGTAATTCTCCGTTTCAGCCCATCTGGAGAGCATGAGAAAGTGGTATAAACCTGCTAAAGCGTCTACATCAACGGCAGTTAGAGATGATTCGGATGATGCCTCTTAGACAGCAATTACTAAGGTTCAAACTTTTGTTATTTGTTTGGCCACTTTAAAACATTAAGTTAAACTGAGCGTACTTGAATAAAGCCCATGAACAACTGGACACGTACTGTAATAGTTAAATTGGTTCTATAGGTCCAAGTTGCTCTCAGAACTTTTCGTCGTTATAATCGCATTTATGGGATTTACTTTTAAAACTTTAAATTTACGGCCCAAGACTTTGGAGCATGGTGGAGCAGCAATTTTTTGTTCTATATGATTGTGGGTATCATATAAACATTTAAGCTTGATGGATTTTCAATTTCGATCTTTTTTCGGAGTAATTGCATTTTTTCCGAATTTCGTGTTTTTATTAATAATCCGGAAATCAAAAAGTGATGCTGTATAATATTTTTCTATTTTTTATATTCTTCTATCATAAAAACGTATTTAAAAAGTACTCAGCGCAAATTTTGTTGGCGTTTGAAGCACTCCTTGATACGCAACTTGTGATTCGTTAATGAAAATTACCCGGATTTCGGAGTTTTGCATTTTGTGGATCTGTCGCTTTACTGCCATTCTCAGATTAGCAGAGGCTCTTTGTCAGATTTTCATCTAGTCTTTTACTTTTACAGCAAGCTTATTTTGTTTGTTGATGCTTCGTATAGTGAAATTTTTTCTCTTTAGGCTATTTTTGCCTTTTTTCCTCAAAAGTGTGTTTTTACGTTTTCTGTATAATTGTTATAAAAGAGGACCACTTGACAATAACTTGAGCCACGAGCATGTTCTGTGGCAGCATGTGCCCACATATATCAGATTAGTGACTCGCTATGGGTTATGGCTTGGAGATCAGATCGCAGTGACAAATTGCGGTCGAAAAGTTGATTTTTTGCTCATTACCTAGGTTTTTTTGGAGTGTAAGGTCAGTCTATTGACTCAAATCAATTTCTGGTGGGTTTTTAGTGATAAAAGGGCAATAAGTTCACCGTTTTGCTTCACGAATTAGTGTAATCATCTAGGGTGCTTGGTTTCGTCTAACGGGGGTAGATTGTTACTGCTCGGTGGTGATGGAATTTATGACTTAAAGGCTGAATACAATGTAATGGCTCCGTTTCCGTTGAACGGTTTTTTGGGTATTTTAGCTGTTAATGGATCCTAATCTTCGTTCCAAACCTGGTTTTGTAGGTGCAACATTTGTCAGAGGATTTCCGAATTGCTCTGGAGGTCGAAAAGGTTTGAAATTTTTGATTTGGGTATCTGCAAAACTTCTCGAATTGAATGAAACAGGGTTTCCGGGTTTAGCTTATCTAAGCCACATTACAGTCTTGGCAGCCTTAGGCTTTCCATGTTATACTTTTCAATTATATATTAAAGGTTGTAGAGTGCTTGTAAAAGAGCGTAGTATGTTAGCTTGTGGAAATACCGCGCTTTTGTCACTAAATCGAAAATAAATCTGTTATCAGTGCCACCATAATATGTAAGTACTGGGCCTGTTGGTAATCTAGATTGGTTTTTTGATATTTGTTGAAAAGCAGGGTATTACACCGACACTGTTCTGGCAAGATCTTTTCCGGTCGGAAATCTGCGTACACGCAATGTGCCATTGATATTTTAGATTTGACGATATTATCAAAAATGTGCAGATAATTTCGTCAGTCTTCTCGCAAAAGTGTGTTCAAAGCTCCAGAATCAGCATTTGCTTGATTTGAGTTGGAAGTGCTGGCCTGCGCGTCAGCTGGTGGTCTTTTTGGTGTTTCAAAATGCTCGACTTGACTTGGTCAAGTTTTGTTTCTTTTGTTGGTACAGTTAAATGCTTTGTCCCTCTACAGAAGTCTAATATACTCTGTCTCTTGTTTTATTTTTTGCGGCTGGATGATGTACTTTGCATGTACTGAGGTGATCAATCGGATGCCACCTTAGCTCCTTCTGGGCTATCAAGGCGTCTTGCTGTCAAGATACTCGTTTGGATAATGTTATCAAAATTAACTCGTTTCGGGTGCCTTGGCTTGCTTGTTTGATTTATTGGTTCCGTTGGTGTAATCTCTCGGTTTGTAACTGAACCATTCTCGTTCAGTTCGTTTTCAGAAAACGGGCCTGCCAATTCTCTCACTTTGTTTTCGTTATCGCTACTTAGAGGACTTGGCACTGGCGTTCCTGGAAGAGATTTTCTTAGTACTGGAGGAATAACAATAGGTTCTGGTAATGGTGGTGGTTCTGGTATTGCTGGTGCAGGCATAATTGGGGGTCCTATGACTCTTCCGTGAACTGATGCGGTTAGTCTAAATCTTGTTCTGGTTGGTTGTTTCTCATTGGTTGCATGCTGTGATTGTTATGTTAGTATTTCTGCCAAATAATCGTCAAACAGTTCTGGCTCTCTTTTGTCATCTTTGCGAGCTGGGTCTCGTATGAAGTTTTTTGGATCAATGTTTTCAATGTCCTCCATGTCGGTAAGGGGCTTCACTGGCTTCAATCTTATTCGGTGTACGCATTGTGTGAAATGCGTTCCTACTTTTCTAATTATGTAATTTGAGTTAGTTAATTTTTTTCAACTCGATAGAGCGGTAGCCACATTTGTATTGATTTAGATTGAAACTGCCACTGAGATGTGAACTTTGGATTCAAACAGAAACAAAAATTCTTCAAGTGGCTGGGCTAACGCTTTCTGATCATAATAACTGCAGTACCGTTGGCATGATTCCAAAAGTTTTAATTTGTTTTCAGAAATTTTTTCAACAGTGGATCTTGTAACGCCGTAACAAAGTCTGAGTTTGTTTCTACCGCCTCGATGGCTTTGAAGCGTAGATCAAGTGGTTTAACTGGTTCGCGGCCGTGAACAAGTGTTTTTGGGCAACATCCGATTGAATTATTAAGAAGTATTGTGTATAAAAGTAGCAAACGGAACGTATTTATGCCAGTCGTTCCATTGTTCTTTTGAGTTGATTTTGATTATTCGTTTAAGTGGTCCGTGTGATCTCTCATTAGGTCCAATAGTTTGTGGATGTTTTAATGCCGCATGTTTTAACTCGATTTCCAACACTCGTGTTAGCTCATACATAAGTTCTGACACAAAAGTAGATCCCAAATCGCTTACAATTGTTCGTGGCAAATAAGTGTGATTAAAGAAAATTTTCACCAATTCTCGTTCAACTGTATCAGTGCACCCGTTTGTCAGTGGCACCGCGAATATGTATTTTGAGGAGAACACGTCGATGCCACTTAGGACATACTTATAGACCGGGGAGTTAAATGGTCCGACTAAATCAACCTGAAGCATGTCTCAATCATGGAAATGATTGCAAGGACAATAATAACTGCAGGGGTGGCTGAGGTGCTTCTCATTGAATTGTTTTAATTGCAGACATGTTAAGCAGTTCTGTATAAAGTCGATGAGGTGTTCTAAGAAGCCGGGGAAGTATAACCTCTGACGGAACTCACGAATGACTTTAAGAATTCCTACGTGTCCTGCTGTTCTTGAATTATGAAATCTGTAAAGAACTTCTCTCCACAGGTGTTTTGGCAGGTAATATTGCTGAACTTGAATGTGTCCAATGTTGTCATAAAGCTTTCTCTAGAGCACGCCATTCTCGACTCTGAGCCTTTTAAATTGTTTACGATATTTTCGAATCGCCTTGCATTCGTATGTTAGGTCTGGATTAGCATTAGTCTGTTTCCATCTGATTACTTTTCTGATATCTTCATCTTTCCTTGGTTCTGCCCGGAGATCGAGTATCTTACCTCTGTCATTAATATCGTTAATTACGTCCAATGGATTAGCATATTGCATTTGATTGATTTCAGGTTTTCTGATTTGTGTTAATCCTTTAATTTCAGTCTGATGGGCTATTAAGCTAAACATATTGGTAATAAAGTCCACGGGCTTTAAAATGTTCAATTAAACGCTTGTCAGTTGAATCTATGAACGCTCCTTCCGGATCTACTGATTTCAGCGTTGCATCTGGAATTTGGGCTGACATGTCGATATGTAGTTCTTTAATTGGGATTTTGTCGCTCATTTCCAGCGAAATTATTGCTAACCAGTCCGTTTGCATTCTGGATAAGAAATCTGCTGCATAGTTGGCTCTTCCCGGTATGTGCTTGATTACCAGACTAAACGAGAGTACTCCATCGAGAAAATTCCACAGTGCTGGAGGTATTGTTTTTGATTGGAAGAACTGTGTAAAACTTTTGTTTTCTGTTAGCACAATTATAAGATGACTGGAACGCCATAAAAAATGTGCAAAATGGTCCAGGACATAATAAAGAGCTAGAGTTTTTTTTTATAATATATCGAGAACGTAAATTGGGCTGTATTGAAAAGGTGTGAACCAAATGCTACAGGTGCAAGTTTTCCTTAGTTCTTGATTTCGCTTCATCCACATAATCTTCAACCATTAAAACAAAACCACCTGCTTCGTAATAGCTAGCCTCGCACAACAACACATATTGTAAGCCTGGTTTTGGCAATCGCAGCGTCATTTTTGTCGCCACCAGAAGATCTTTTTTTAATATTTCGACTTTTTCATAATGTTTTTCTGTAGGTTGGATCTTTGCATCTTTTCGCAGTAACTGGTAAAATGGTATAAGCTTCTCAACGAGGTTGGGGATAAAATTTTTGAAGAATTGGATGAATACTATTAACCTTTTCATTTGTTTAGTTTTTTGAGGCATTTTGATTTTGTTCAGAAATTTAGTTACTTTTTGCGACTCAGGTGAGATACCTTTTGCTGATATGACGTTTCCAAGGAACTTCATTGACTGAGTTGCAATTTCCCACTTTTCAGGCCAAAGCTTTAAACCAGATGGTCTGAGACAATCGAAAACTTTCTTCAATGCTGGTATTAGGTCATCAAATTCACTTACAGCGCAGCCTATATCATCCATGAACTGGGTGCATATATTTGCTGCTAAACAAGGGTCCAAGCAGTGTCTTATGAATGAGCTGAAGCCAGTCACCTTTTTTCCTAAACCCTGAGCAAGGCATTTTTGTATTCATAGGTCCTGGAGGCAAAATTGAATGCAGGTAACTGAATTGAAAGGTCGTCGGCCATTTGCACGCAAAGATAAGCTTGAGAGCAATCCAATTTAGTGAACAGAGTTTTGCCCACAAAATGGTTTGTTGCGTCTTGCATGTTAGAAATTGGAAAATTTGCGTTAAGATAGTCCGTTTTCAGCAAATGATTGACTCTGCGCAGTTGATTAGAATTCGAAGCTTCCCCGATTTATTTCTATGGGCAAAGAGTGGACTGCTATACTTAGATTGCGGTAGTGTGGTTAATAATCCGTAATATGCATGAGAACCAATTCAATGTAGAACTCATCGCGGAGGTGTATTGGCGTTGGAGGACCTTGAGTGCAAACGGGCAAGTAATGCTCTGACGTTAGTTTGATATTCAATTCTGTGTTGTACACGACGTCATACCCGTTTATAGAGAAAATATCATGGTATTCAACTAGTAACCTAGTAACTGCTTTGTCTGTTGTCACTGTTCCCTAACTAGTGCTGTGTTTTTCCGGGGAAATTTTTCTAAGCATTGGATTCTATCGTCTGTACACTTGATTGGATTTAATTTTTCTGCGCGTTGTAGCCTTCTGATTTGGCCAAAGGATTCTTTTTGAAGGGGAGGTAACTGATCCGGATTGCTACAGGCTTATGGTGTTGGAAACCAAAGTTTCTCATATTCAGGTTTCGTTTGCTGTGGCTGGTTCTTCCCTTGTCTGCAAAATTTTGTATCAATTGATTTATTTCTGCTATTGTGCTTTCTGAGAGTTTTTGTTTGGAAAACGCAACCAACTGAGGGTCGATAACAGTTAGGTTTTGAAATTGTTCAGCAGTCATAACAGAGAGTCTGGCAACTTCAACTTTGCTTGCTAGTGTTATTGGGTGGTCTGTAATGTTGACTGCAGCCATTTGGAAGGTGTTTTTTTACCCACTGTGCTTAGCGATGATGTAAAGGCTAATTCTGTTTCTTTTTCTAGCACTTCGTTAGTGATTATTATTCCGCTTTGGTCGTCAATTTTAAGAGCTGATCTTAGTAATTGGCATTCTAGAATTGAATGCTTATTAGGCATAATACTAGTTTTCTTATTCGTGCAGTCTGGAATTTTTTTTGGTCGAAGCAGTCTTCTTGGCTAGTTTTTGGCTTAATTTCATTTACTTGTACTGCTATATCATTGAACTGAATCAGTTTCTGGGCTGAAAGAATAGTTGTTTCGTGTTTTTTTTGAAAAAGGGGTTTCCCAGTATTATTGAATTTGCAAAGGGTAGCACAAGAAAGATTTCAGTAAAATTTTGGTGCGCTAATTGAAACGATATCTCGACCTGACACTTTAAATCAATTGTCTGGCCAGCAGCCATTTTCAATTGTTTCCATTGCGGTGCCTCTGTTATCTTTAGTACTTTTGTATTTGGGTCAGTTATCAGGTCCTCATATGTTTTCTTGCTAATGACATTTAAGGCGGGGCGGCTAATTGATGGGGAAATTGTAATCTAATTTATGAGAGTAGTTATTTATTCGTTTTGTTACATTATTTAGTGTTAATAAGGATGAATGATTATACTGTGACTGCTTATTTGGCTCGTTTGTTTTTCTATTGGGTTGCTTTAGAAATTTTTTGGTTTTCTTTGGAATGGAAATGAGGTACCGCGGGAATTGCCTCTGCCTCGGCCGTAGCATTGGCTCGCGATGTGGTTTGGTACCCACAAATATAACAAAAAGCTTTACTTGCCTGCGTAACTGGAATATACGGTGTTTCAGGCAATCTTGTTTTTGTTTGGAAATTCTGTTGATATTGGTAGTGCCTAGATTGGTACGGTTGATTGAAGCGTGGTTGGAAACCTTGCAAGCTTGGGCCTCTGGGTGAAAAATTTGGTCTAATAAGTCTACCTCTTTTCGAGAAGCCTGTTCTGAAACTGCCGGTGAATGGCGTCGTACTGCGGACCTGTGAGATATGAGTGAAAGGTCTTGGCTGGTTTATGTTCTGGAATTGATTGTTGTTTTCAATTGTGTTTGTGTCTATTGATGAGCTTTTGGCTTGAATCTTTTTGTCCTTGTCCTTGAGTTGTCGCTCCATATTTTCCTGGTTTTTTGTTAGTTTGGAGAGGGCATTGAAGAGGTTTTCCGATAGACAAGGGCTCACTTCATTAAATCCATCTTCTGGGTAATCCACTTTTGGACACATTTCACGAATTGTCATTTGTTGTCTGGCAAACGTACATAAATCTTGCACGGGTGTTGAGGGAGGTTGTTCCTTTTTTTTTGACCTCAACCAAACTGGCATTGCTTTTATGAATATCCATTTCACTTGTTCTTTTTCATGGACTTCAACTGCTTTTAAGCGGGCCGCTCGTGTTGCTGTTTAACTGTCAAAAGGTGTTTGTTCAGCTGCTGCAGGTGCTTGATCGAGATCCGCTTACGCTAATGGGGCCACTTCCGGAAGATTTGGCACAGGATATGCTCGTTGCGCTGTTTTTTGTAGGGTGACAAGAAAAGTTTTTCTGGAGTATCTTTTTTGAATCAAATTTCTGTTGTTCGAACTTCAAGATGCGGACTTCCTGCAACTGCACATTACAAAAATGATTTCTCAGCGCTGCCAACGTTAAATCGATGTTCGCTTGTTCAGCTGCTGCTGGTGCTGGATCAAGTCCTGCCAACGCTAATGGGGCCACTTCCGGAAGATTTGGCACAGGATATGCTTGTTGCGCTGTTTTTTGTAGGGTGACAAGAAAAGTTTTTCTGGAGTATCTTTTTTCAAATCGAATTTCTCTTGTTCTCAGGATTTTTTATGCGACCAGTGACTGGCAATCATTTGATGTAGCTCTTAAGAAAAATCAAGAGATCTGGACTGAAAATCAATTCCCAACGGAGTGGTCCTCCAGTATTGTTAATGAGACGTTGGATAAAATAGTCACGAAGGAAAAGGTCACAGCAAAACCACCCCAAAATGAACAACATCTTAAAAAAGTTAAGTCTTAACAATAGGGAGCCTAAACCTAGGGTTTTTTTCAATACAGAGGAAATATCACGCAAAATTTTGCAAGTAGACTGAAAAAATTGTGTGATATTCAAATCATTTTCACAACAATAATTCTAAGAATTTGCTTGCACACCCTGAAATCACCTTTTGATAAGAATCTGAAATCCCATGTGCTATATAAAGTTACATGTAATGGATGCAGTTCCATCTATGTTGGCCAAACCAGCCGACATGTTACCACTAGAACTTCAGAGGATCAAAAGAAGGATTCCCCTGTTGGACAACACCTTGTTGATTGTTGTGGTACAACGCATAACGTAAAATGGGAGATTCTTGATGCATGTCGCGGGGTTGAAAAACTAATGACGATAGAAGCGATCTACATCAAAAACCTGAAACCGCAATTAAATACGCGCGATGAATATCGGGTCGGGAAATGACATTGAAGTACTAGTTAAAATACAAAAATTTGACTTTTGAAGTTCAAAAAATATTCTGGTACACGTTAACTCGAAATTTTGTCAACCCCAAAAAGTAAAAAATAAAAACAGATAGGAATGAAAGTAAAAATGCCTTTTCAGGAATAGAAAGCATTATTCCCGGGGTTTTCATAAAATCCGGAATAAAAAATGAATTGATTTGTAATAAGTGTAATAAGTGTAAATAAAATGTTGTAAATGTGATTTTAACTGTAAATAATTTCAAAATTTCGATGTTACTTTAACTCATTTCTTAGAATTATAGTCAAAGAAAAGTTTATATACTTTGTTAATGATTTCATTTAATATTTTAAACCTGACGATGAACGCAATGTTCGAAAACGTTCGTTTTAGTTAATCAATTTAAGTTTTAATTTACAATTACTTCTCTGCATCTTAAATTAGTAAATCAACTGGTTCATATCGTCACTAATTTTCTTCTCTCTCCTCTGTTCGAGGTTTTTCTCTGTATAAATATTTACATTAATTTTGTTATACCAAATTCAACAACATAAACAGTTTTCATTCCGTGTACATTTAAAGCGGATGTATTTCTTTACTTTAGATATAAACCATATATAGAATTTAAATAAACAACTTGGTTGATGAATAGTTGATATGGTTATTAGCTATATAAGGTTAAGGCTAATAAAAGCAAAATATTTTTTCAGTAGAAACGGGACGTTACAGTATCGTTGTTGTTGAGGACTCACTGCAAGCTGGAGGGTTCTCTCTCCCTATATCTTCAATGTGGGTTAAATGAATATTTTAAGATCTGTTTGTGTCCTTAATTGTGTTTGCTATTTTCTCATGACATACTGCTTTTCGGGCAGTCGAATGTCTTTATCTCGATTTACTAGTTTCTTCCAATTGATGATATTTTAGATGACCGAGTTTGATGAAGATTGAAGAATGAGCTGAACTGCATAGAAGAATGATAGGAGCCCCTATTGTATCTTTGTTAAGCGAGCTGCCTGCTGTTGATGAGCAGAATAATGAAAACAGAGAGGAAGGACTGGAGAAATTGAAGGCTATCAAAAGTGCTTTACATGTTATGAAAAATGCTGAAATAAAACGGCAGCTCAATTCTTGTCCAGCAAATTTAAACATAATTCTCAATTACGTTCTCGCAATCAACTCGTCAAGGTAATTAACAACGAGTCCTTTATATGCATTTTTGTTTACTTCGATAAAACAATTTGTTACGGCTTGCCAGGGAATTAAGATAATTGATTGGCGTTGCTATTACGCCTGAAAATCAGGGATTTAGAAAAGTTAATTGGAATTGCAATAATTGGAACGATACAAATAGTTGCCCAATAATGGGAGAACATTGAAGCAATATTCTCCCAGTTTAGAAACCTGGAAATAGAGAAGTTCACAGATTACAAATTTTTGTCACAGATCGTACGTAATTTGACATATTTTGGTGCCGAGAAGCTTTTCATCTTAGAAACTTTTTGATATAAATATGAAAAAATGGCGAAATAAAACGAAAAATGCCAACATAAAACGGCAGCTATCGCCTTTCCCCCTCCTCTTTCGGTGAGCATTCCAAATTTTTTATTCAAATAATTTTTGTAAAGTTTAATCCTTCACACTTGATCATACCTAAGACAATTCACACAAGTAATAACAATTTCATTAACAATTAAATATTAACTTGAATTTTGCGCTTTATAACTATATTGACTCCAGCCCTTTAAAGAATTGCATAATGTCCCCTGAATTTAATAATGTTCTCATATCTCGTATATTCTGTAAAGATTCAGTGCATTTTTTCTCTGATGGTAATAGCCTATTCTCCTATATTATAAATTTTTGTTTCTTGCACTTTAAATCTTATCTCGAAACCTGTCAATGATGTTCATCTCAGACTTAACTTCTAGCCCTATGTAGCCTTCCTTCCTCATGTCGACCCAGTCTCACTGTAGCCAGTGCCAGCGACATCTCAGAGGTGGTGGTATATGGCGCGTTTACTGTGATTATATAGTTGTAGTGGTTTGGCCTCTAGCCCTGAGTATTTTGATGGTTTCGAATGCCGACACTGCATCGCCAAACGCGCTGCCTAAAATACATCAATCGTTACCATCTCATCCTCCGCTGACTCTGTAAATCGTGACATCCTCTTAACCAGTCACCACCCCCCCCCCCCCCCCCCCTCCCTTCATATTGGACTTTTCAGGGCAAAGTCCCATCAACGCTTTCCAATACAAAATGCAAGAGTACTACAACAGCACAGCCCACTGGGTAGCACAGTTCTTTATTGTGCACAAGAACAGAACAGGGTATAAGTTTGGATACACTGAATGAGCTACTCCGACCGATAGCCGAAAATAAGCAACATGCAGAGTTTGTCCTCTACGCTGCCATGCTTTTTTCCACATCTTATACTGCCCCGCACCAAGAAGAATAGCGACGGTTCTGCCAATAAGACCATTAGCAGACGACTCGAGATGTGAAGCCAAGGATGAGTAGTTGAGCTGTTTTCTGAAAGCGAAGCCCATCTGCCACGACTAACAAAAGCTTCAAAGAACAATCAGAATGAAGTGCGCGACTTCAACCGCCTCATGCACCAAGGTAAAGTCTCTAGTGCTATCCGCCAGCTAGACCCAGATCATAAAGACGAAGTTCTATCTCTCAGTCAGGCAATAGGATTGTCCACTGTTCTAGATATTCTCAAAGTAAAGCGCCCAGCTGCAAGCAAATCCGACCCCTGAAACTCGGATGTCGAAAATCGCGATCTTCCTTATCATCCTTCAGTCTATAAAAATACGAGCACAGAAAAAGTCAAACAAGCTGCATTAAAAACCCTTGGTAGCCATGGACCCTCAGGCCCTGATGCTGACGAATGGCGTCTTCTTACTTCTTTTGATAAATCCTCTACCGATCTTTGCAAAAACTGGCGGGTCGAATTGCCACCGAAACTTTACCCCCACATCATTTAGCCGCTTACAATGCCTGTCGTCTAATCCCGCTCGACAAGTACCCCGGTGTCAGACCTATGGTAATAGGCGAAGTTTTGCGTAGAATAATCGGGTGATGTATTGTACCGTGTGTCAAACAAGATGTGCAAATTCTAGGAGGCAATACCCAGTTGTCTTGTAAAAAAGTGCGGAATATAGTATGACAGTCACAGGCTGTGATCGTGTTTTAATGAAGACAATAACGACGCACTACTACTGAGCGATGCTTAAGAATGCGTTCAATCAATTGAGTAGAAATCTCGCACTGCACAACATCGGGATGTGTCCTTCACTCACAAACGCTGCGAATAACTTACCAAGCACCATCTAAGCTGTTTGTCGAGAAAGACACCATTTTCTCTCAAGAAGGGACAGCTCAGGGCGATCCCATTGCTATGGAAATTTCAGGCATAGCCGCCTACCGTTGATTAGTTTTTTTCAAACCGGCAGCATAGTACAGAAGTGGTATGCAGACGATGGCTCTGCTGCCGGAAAACTAACTGAACTCCGACATTTTTTTGATCGCAGTTGTGTCAGTGGCAAGCCTTACGACTATCTGTTGAACGGTCCTAAATGTCAGTTGGTGGTTAGAGAGTCTAAGCGGGAAGAGGCGAGACTAATCTCTGCCAATACTGATGTTGAAATCACCAAAGGTACACGTGTTTTAGGCTCGTGATTGGTGATAGCTCTTCGTGCTCTAATTTTTCCCTTTCTTCCTCGCTTGAATTTACATCTATGCTTGAGAAGAAACTCTCATCATTTGCGCAAACGTCGCCACAGGATGGTTTCAGGTGCTTAACGAAAGGCGACCACCAGAAAATTGCGTACCTCAACCGAACAACGCGCGGCTTAACCGACGCCTTGACGGCCGTGGAAACAACTCTGAATGGGAAACTTATGCCAGCCATAACCAGTCTCGAACCCCCGGATGGAACTGTTCGGAGTATTTACGGCCTACCTTTGCGCCTGGGTGGGTTGAATATAGCTAACCCTTCTGCAAGTACGTAATATTTTCGACTCGATTGACCTCTCCGGCCCCCTATACCACCATGACCCTATCCTGGTTAGGCTCATTCAAAATAGTTTGCAGCAGGATAAAAAAAATAGCCCGAATTAAAGAAGAGACAACCATGCTAGAAAGTCCGAATGAAGCATTGAATCAACAGACAAAATACTCTTTGGAACTCGCTTCACAAAAGGACGCTTCTAGCTGGCTAAGTGCCCTGCCACTCAAAAAGTACAATTTCTGCCTAACGACGTTAGAGTTCCGAGATCGACTAGATTTACGATATGGCCGCGAATTAACGAAGACGCCAAGTATGTCCACGTGAGAAGTTCAAAATCACGCATGCCCTCCGCTCTGCAAAAAGCAGGTACACACACATCAGCCATAACAAAATCAGACACGTTCGCGGGTTTGATGAGAGAGGTTTGATATGATTTGAAATAGAGCCAAAGCTTCAGTCACTTCAAGGAGAATCCTTTCCACGCAAACAATGATGACGACGCTTGACTGGACATAAAAGCGAATGGACTCCGGGAAACTCGATTCTCTGGGACTTTTTTCGATGTCTTGTTTTCAACCCCTCGCATCGTCATTCCCGAAAATCATCAAAGATTCCTACTCATCTCACGAACAGCTGAAAAAACTAAAATATGAGACCCGCATTAGCAAAGTTGAAAACAGTTATTTCAATCCCCTAGTTTTTGCCGTCACTGGTGGTACTGGCCCCTCCACCACAAAAGTCATAAAAAGGTTAGCCGAAAAAATAGCTGATAAGAAAAACGAACGATATTCAGACACCATCAACTTAATCCGAAGCAAGGTAAGTTTCGCACTTCTGCGAAGCTGTCTTTTATGTCTCAGGGGATGTAGAGCCTCCAAGAAGTCATACACTCCCGCCGATTTTTCTGTCTGCAATTGTTGAAGAAGGAAGGCTGCATGGTTCATAATTCAATCGCCTCTAATTCTTCTTATTATATACTTGACTACCTCCTATTTGTTTAACTAATTTCAATGCTAAAAATAGCTATTGGATTCAGCTTAAGTCAATTACCTTGATAAAATCCATTGTGTTTACCTTCTGTTTGACGATGCTATGAGCATGCATGTTTGCGGTAAATTTAGATACGCTGCTGTGATGTTTCATAGTGAGGGCTCACTGTTCTGTCCATTGGGTGGATCACACCCCCGTTTTGTTTTCATATCTCAATGCCAAGAAAAGGATTTTTATATAAATATGGATTGCTTCAGATAATCTAACTGTTTTTTTAGCTTTTTGGGTAAATCAAGGCAAAATTGTTTTGAAAATTACGCAAAAATTTAATGATATAAATTCAAATTTAATTGATCAATAATTGCAATAATTGATTTTTATGTTATGACAATCAAATTAATTGATTGTTTGTTCCTCTTTTGTCTAGCCAATTAATTTATCAAAATTCATGCTAACAATCAAGTTTTTGTCATAACTAACTAACCGATTTACTGACTGGTTGTAGTAGTTATAAAAGACAAAAGGAGAGAAACGACACAAATTGCAAAGTAAGAGGCCAATGAAACTATGCAGAAGCAAAAAGTTATTAAGAAAAGGCAGCATCATGTTAAATCAATATGGCAAAACCTCAAGTTGAAAATCATAAATGCTGTTCTTAAACTTTCATTGTTTAATTTGCTACCCTCAAGCAGTTCGAGATGATCCACTCCTTGCGAATGTGCTGAGTGGGGATATTGTCCCTCATCATGAGTACTCAACAATCCCACCGTCATTCGAAATTGGTATGCTGATAATGCTAACGCAGCAGGCTCTCGATTTATTTGACAACAGTCAAGAAATAGGACCCTACTTTGGATACCACGTCATCAAATGCCACCTCATTGTTTGATCTAAGGACATTGATGAAACCAAGAAATAATTCGCAATAGATGCTGTGCAACAAGCTAACCTTTATGATAAAAAGAAACCAGTTAACTGAACAAAAATAAGCAGAACTTATGTCACCAATTATGTAACTCTCAATTTTCAACGACAGTTAAACAACTGTTCACTTTGCCTGTCTGTGAAAGTGGTACCTAATTTTTTAATCGAGATGATTGAGCTCACGAATGCGGTTGGGTTATTAGAATTACCACCCACTTAGTGAATGTCACAATGAAGCATATAAAGACCAACGTGTGTTCATTATGAGAAAACGTGAAAAGGTGACATTTTGAATAAAACGCAAGTCAAAGAGGATGTAACCCTAGGCATGGATGTAAACCCATGGAACTTCTGAATTTTGCATTTGGAAAGTCCTTGCGCCACTGTTGCTCATTCCTTACACGTTCCAACTGGTTGTTACGTGCTCTTGAACGACTCCAAAAAAACTTGTTTTAAGAAGTATGCGAATATATTGAGGTCGAATCATTCCTCCAAACTTTGGAAATCAAAGAGCAACTGAAAAGAGCCATTGGGCAAGCATACAAATGAATATAAATTTTAAACAGTGAATTACTGACGGAGAAAGCTACCCACATTACGCTAATTTTCCCCCTTTGGAGGAGTAGGCCCATCTGCCTCTAAAGGTTTATAAAGGATAGCAGGAAAATTGCGTCAAAAAGGACTAGGCAAATGTAATTTTGATAAAAGAACAAAGATAAGCTTCACTTTTTGCCAAGTGAAATCATATGAATTCGAAATCATATTGGAGTCAAACATTGACAAACTTCTGTGTCTCCAAAAGACACATCTCTAATATTTTATCCTCTCTGGACGTAACCAAGTCGCGCCTCCACGGCAAACCACAAGCCTTCCTATGGTGCGGTTGAAAGTGATAGCAAATCTGAAATTGTTGATGTTTACACAGATTTGTCCAATGCATTTGATAGTTCGTCACTTTTGCCGATTTGATATTTTTTGAAGAATATTGTCGATATTGGTGTTGGTGGTTGTCTGCTGAGAGTTCTCCTTGGCTATCTCAGACAGAAAACAGTGCGTACGGGTGGACAACATGTGTTCAGAAGCTTCAGATGTGACGAGTAGAGTACCGCGGGGCTCTCTTCTCCACCTTTTTATTCTGCATTTTCTTCAACGATCTCCCCGAAGCGCTTGTCTCCGCAGAACACTTTTTTTGCGGACGCTCTGAAACAGCTGTCAATAGGAGATGCCTTCTGGAACTCTCATGATGATCTACACGCAGTAGAAAAAATGGGTGAGATGGAAGGAAACAAATGAACCTAGCCCAAAAGGTGCCCCGGTTGAGTTGCAGCGAGATCAATTCGAGCTGAAACTTTCGGGTAACAGACTGCAACGTAAGACTGCAATCGGTGGATATCCTCTCTACGTGTACCTCATAATGCTGCGTAACTCATTTTGAGGTACCGTCTCACACCAGAGAGCAAAATATTGCGTAGCATGTACAGAATTTGCAAGGCGAACGGATGTCTTTACATGCTACGCAGTATTTTGCACTCTGGTGTGAAAGTTAAGCTTGGCGCGTAAAAATCGCTTGTACTTCGAGATTTCTTTTTGGCTGCGTGTCACCGTAGAGAAAAGACCTCAGTGAAATTGAGCGTCTCCAAAAATGTTGTGAAATGGATCACTGGGAACAGATATACCAGCTACATCAATCTCTTGAATATTGTTCCGTTTCCGATGATTATCCAACTCACGTGTTTTTTGTCTTTGCAACTGTTGGATGATAAAAACTCTGATCCGATACTGCCGGATGTTAAAGATGTTGACTGTCGACAACGTGAAATTTTCAAACTCTAGAACAGTTACACTGAGAGGTGACGAAATGAATTTGTGTTGAGAACATGCAAAAAAATAAATCGATTCGCGAAGCACACTGATGTTTTTCAATCTGCAGGACTGAAAAATTGAATACTGGAGATCATGACAAAATTTGTCAATGAAACTTTTTCTGAAACCAGCATCTGCACGTGGCAAATTGCTTGCGATTGTAACACATGCAGAAAGAACATGGCATTGTTTTAATGAAGCCGATAGGGACCATCTTCACTCAGCTACAAGCTGAAAATTCACAACAACAAGAGCTCACTCGCGTAGTTTTGCTACGAATGGGTGGGCAGTGACAGTTTTTAACGAGTAAAGAAACGACTGAAGAGATTCTACTATAGGACTTTTGTGATTCCGGCGCTACTTTTAATTGATGGAAATACTCGTAAATTTGCCAATCATTCGATTTTCCAATTATTAGCTGCGATTAACCATCTCCTGGTTTTCTTTTTCGTCGACATGACTCATATCACTCTCAAAAGTGACTTTTGTTTACTTGATTTGATTGAGATGAAGTCAGCCGAGTATCTATCACTCTAAATGAGAATTATTTGAGGGCAGCTAATAGAAACAACATATATGTTATACAGTATATTCGGACAAAAACATGACATCTCAGCTATCAGTTATAGAAACAAATTTTTGTGCTTCGGTCTGTTTTTTCTTGAAGCTAATTGCTGGAATTTGGCTAGTTGTGTTTCCAATTTCAATCAGTTAATTGTTTGCCTGTTCAATTGTCAATTTAGTAATTATTGCAATTATTCAAATTCCTTGACTCTTGTCTCTATAGATCCACGTAAAATTATAGCCCCATTTTGTTAGAATTGGTAATTTGGGAAATCATCGCTATTATTGGAGGGGTTATATTGGGGAAGGAGCCCTGCATTACTCGACGCCCTGTTTACTGCTGCATCTCTTTATGATGGAACAGCGCGCGCGAGAAAGGGAAGCAAATAAGGAGGACCGGTACGCTGTGATCATTAACGAGTTTGGGAAAATTTCCTTTATAGATACCTGGTTTGTTAAGTAGATGAGCAAGTGTAGCATGTTGAGGTAGTTTTGTTATAGAGAAGAGGTCAGTATTTGTGTGGATATCCTCTCTACGTGTGTAGAGGCGTTAGATGGCGATGCACTGTTCTCAGCATTCGGTGGGAACCTTTCTTCTGGGCTACTGTCAAATGATGATGAAGTTACCCTTCTCTGCATCAAAACGGTAAAAATAATTTTAATTAACCAGTTGAAGATTTCTGGCTCTCAGTTTAGTAGTTACTTTTATTTTTTTTCTGCCAACTTCTCGTCTGATGATTTTTTTCCACTGTCTAATTTAGATTTTCGTCCTCAAAAACGGGATAAACAGGTAAAGCGCGCTGGGAATTAAGTTGCTGAATAGTTCTCTTAGAGCTTACTAATTTTTTGCCCCCCCCCCACCCACCCAATTACCAACATACAATCCCCCGTGCCACCTTACTGGAGTTGAGATTTCAAATTCCTGTACGCAAAGCATTGCAAAATAAATACTAAACCGAAGAGAAAATACTGTCGCGATGCTTCTATTCGGACGATGAAATTGATTCCTTCAGACGGCATTAGACTGATGTCAAGTTTTCTAAAAAGAGATTGTGGCACTTGCATTCAAACGAGATCTTTGAATTGCATTCGAGAGCAAAAATTGAAATTCTGGTTAGTTAACAGCTAGCTAGAGGTAAAAGAATCAATAAATTGAAAGACGTTTAACTCATTTATAGTTTTCTCTTGATTTGGCATGTTTTTCAAGTCTATTGTTGAAAGTATTAATAGTAGTACAAGCAGATTAGCGTTATTAGCATTATTAGCAGTACAAGCACATAGCGTTAAAAATGTAAATATTATACGGAAACTTATAACTATTCGAAAAATGCTAAATTACAAGTTATTTATTAAATATTCTGTTGATATGGACCGATGCAGTTAAACTGATGCATAAAACATTAAGACTTAATATTAGGACAAAATGCCTGCAGACTTTAAAGAAGAGAAAAGACAGAAAAGAAAGAAAAATTCACATAGCTGATTGTTTTCGCTATTCCTTTTGTAATAAAGAATTTTTTTCAGCCAAATATATTCAGAATATTGTCAAATTTTTAATGGCACAATTGTACCACCAACAATGGTACTTCAAAACAGCAATAAATAGTGATTAATTTTTTAAAAGTGGTTTTTTCGTCCGTGGCTTCTCAAAATTTGTGTAATTTTGAGTCGCTCTGATTGAAAATTTTCTGCAGCTGAGCTCAGTTGTTGGCAGTTTACTTTTAGCAATTTGCGCCAAAATTAGGAACATTGTTTTGAGTTCTGTCTTATGAAGCCCCGGGCGAAGTAATCTACCCACAAGAGTTGGACACAATCAGTGCACTTGCTCCAGAAGAAAACAGTTCAGTAAAATCGAAAACCGGCCTGACGTTTAATAGGAATTGGTCCGACTTTAGTCTGTTTGTTTTAATTTTTTTTACAATTTGGTTCATTGGATGCTCTCGTTTTTGGTTTGTCTATTTTTCAATCTTTTTGCAATTCTGAGTTACTAATCTTCTATCAGGTTTATCTTCCAGTCAAGTTTGTGAAAAAGCCAAAACCAAATGCAGTATCTAAGAGCAAAACAAAAGAACGAAAAAGGCACAACCAGGCCTGTCTACATTGCTCTGATATATAATGCTATTGCTGTTTGTCGGGAACTTGTTAAAATAGTTTCGAAAAGAATAGCAGATTTGAACTTTGTCTCTTGGACTCTTCATATTTCAAATAAAAGTTACACGTTTCTCAAACACACGCTGGTAAACGTTATTCATAGCTCTCAAACGAAGCTTGTGGCAATCATATTAGTCCTGTCGGTCTTTTTTATGCGATTTTTCGCTTGACCGATTTTTTGTCTGACGCTTTTGACTTTTCGTCCTCAAGAATGGGTGAAGCGTGGTTCTTAGAAATTCATCCCACACCCCACCCACCCACCGCCCCCACATAAGTCCCCCCAATTCACCTTTGCACGCCCGCTGTGGTGCACCCCCGCTGCGCTCACCTTACGCCCCGTCGAGTAATCTAAAGCTAGCCTCACTATGCCGTGGCTAGCTTCTGAAGAAGCCAGCCGGTCGTTTGAGAGCAATTCGCCCGACGTTAGTCGGTTATGTGTGGTGTTTTTTCGAAAGTAAACCTTCGGAAGGTGTGACGTGACCTCAATGTTTTTGCTCTTCTTGACTAAGCAGGAAATTTTTTCTAACAAGGAAATTTTAGCAGCTAAGTGATTTACATCAACAGCGAAATGGAACAGAAAATGAGGCAGATTGAATTTTGAGGCTATATGGCTATAGATCTGCAAAATTTTGAACCTCGATAACTCAGATATTGCAAGCGAAGAAAACTTTGTTAGGCCTATTGAACTCACTTGAGACCGAAGCGCTATTTTCAGAGTTTTATATAGCGTGGATAATGAGATGTTGAATTGGAAATACATACTTAGTTACAGTCATCACTATCTATTATAGCGCATAATTGTATGTACTAGTAATGTTAGGAAATAAGCTAAGCATTAGATCTTACTGCTCGAGCTATATCGCTAAGCATTTAGCCGCCGCGCTCAGCTGAGCTTGTTGTTGTTTCTGGTTATTCCTCTGCTGCTGGGCTTGAATCGCCAGCCAGTGGATTGAATCCTCGCAGAGTTGGAAAAAGTGCCTTCTACTACAAATTCACTGGTTTTTTATAGTGGTGGTTTATACTTTCTGCCGGCTGGCATAGTCTGATTGGTTGATTCACTATGTCCACATAGACTACAGCAATAGCACAGTAGGATTGCATCAGATAGCACTAAAAATGATTGAGTTGTTTTGTTTTGTATGTAGCACTGCTACACTATCTTGAAAAATTTGACAAAAGTTGTTGCATTTTGCTGAGCTCATGTCGAATTATGTAAAGTTTTACTAAATTTATGCAAATTTTACGAAAAATTTTAAGGACCAAAGGAGGAAGTTTCGCCAGTTTTTATGATCAACTGGGGGCACTTACCCTAACCTAATGATAAACTAGCAAAATTATCTTGTTTTAGGAAATTGAAAAAATCGAAAATTTTTAATAAAATAGTGGACGCTTGACGGGCTTTCCTATGATACCCTTCATATATTTCTATGTACATGTATCAAACGGCCGGAACTTGGCTGGAAAAAAATTCCTTTGGGTATGAATTTCCTCTTTTGGGTGGCATAACATAAGCATTTGATTGCTTAGTTGAAAATGTAACTTAGTTCGTTCTTTAGGTGAAAAACATTCTGACACGAGGTAAAATTAGCATATCCTCAATTTACTCAGACAAAGAGCTATTTGCTGCTTTGATTAAATGTGTGGAGAGATCGCTTGAAGTTGCCAATAAGAGTTGCTCGACAATCAAAATGATATTAACCAATCACAAGCGATTGACGGAGGCGAGAATGTGGAACTACGTTGAGCAGGAGTTTCAGAAGTACCTAGATGATGATGTCATCAAGATTAGAGTCCAGGAGGTAAGAGGAATTTCATATATTAGTATTAAATTCTATTGGTGCTGAAATTTGGACCCCCCCCCCCCCATTTAATTTATTTTTTTAAGATGGATTTTGAATTTATAAAACAGTTAGTCTTAACACGTATTTCATTCAGAAGCAATTTTGCAACTCGTAGGTGCTCTCTTTTATTAATAGCCGCACAGCAATATCTGGGGCTATTATTGGCCTTCTCTTGGTTTTTTACTACTCGAAGAGGAGTATTGGTTTTCTTAAGGTTTTTACCGGAAGTACTATTTGTTCAGTCGGCGTTTTGACCTAATATTAAAATTGAGAAAAATTGCCGTGTGAACTAACTTTTCCTGAGCGAGAAAAGTTTATTGAACAAATCTGAACGAATATTGCTCTTGAACTCATTTTCTGAACACAAATTGGTCTTCAGACATCAAATTGTAGAAAGAGAACCTGCGTTTAACATAAGTATATGGCACAGACTAACTCAAATTTGCATTTGTGTACTTATGAAGCATTCGGAAAACCCTTGTTTTCTATCTAAAAGAAAAAATTTCAACAGTGTCAAATAGCTCTACAACTATCAGACATTATTATACAGTTAGATTTTTGATAGCCGCCGTCAGCCTCTCAACGGCTATTATTAAGAGGAGTATTCGTTTTCTATCGGTCTTTTTAAGACTCGAAGAGGAGTATTGGTTTTCTTAATGTTTTTTTTACCGGAAGTACTATTTATTCAGGCGGCGTTTGTACCTAATAGTGAAAGTGAGTAAAATTGCCGTTTGAACTAACTTTTGCAGAGTGAGAGAAGTTTTTGTTCATGCGCAGCGTTCAGTGAATGACTTTTTGACTTTCAAGAGATCTTTTGAGAGATTGGCGCATATAGATGACAGTTTTTGACGTGTTTTCGTCCATTTGGCCCAAATTTTGTTTATCTTAACTTGCTTTTTTAGGAAGTAAATTTTGATCGATGCCGCATTTAGAAGTAAATTTTAATCGATATCATCTTGAAGTAAATTTTGATCGATGCCGCATTTAGAATTCAATTTTGAGCGATGCCATCTTAGAAGTAAATTTTGATCGATGCCGCATGAATATGCAACCATCTGAAATTGATAACATAATGTTCCTGAGAGCTTAATAATGCGTTTCCAGTGCAAAATTGGTCCATATTTCTCATTTTTTGGGTCAAATTTTGGCTTTTTTCAATTTCTTCATTTTTCGCTCTTTGAGCGCTCTTTTTTAGCCAAATTAGTAAATGTCAACCTCTTTTTGATAATTCCTTAATCTGAATTAGATGCCTTTTTGACGTGAGTTTATTTACTATAAAAAGTCTTTTGGTGCATCGTCGGTGTTTTTGGTTTCGTTTTGCCGCTAATTGAATTGTTTTTGGCGATAACTCTTTGAAATTCAGTAAAAACTTTTGCTATATTTCGAACTTTTTTCCAAATTGATTCGCGATGGAGCTGTTTGCACTATTTGCTTAGACAGGAAGATGGCTATATGATGTTCTTCATTGTTGCTCAATAACAAAAAAATTAATCTTATGTTACCTCAATTTTTTTTCAGTTTCATTTTTAAATCAGTTTCCATTGAGTTTTTTTGATTTTTCAGAAATTGTGAATTAGTTTTTTATCGTCTTACAATGTATGTCTTTTAAATTTTGATCGATGCCGCATTTAGAAGTAAATTTTAATCGATGCCATCTTGAAGTAAATTTTGATCGATGCCGCATTTAGAATTCAATTTTGAGCGATGCCATCTTAGAAGTAAATTTTGATCGATGCCGCATGAATATGCAACCATCTGAAATTGATAACATAATGTTCCTGAGAGCTTAATAATGCGTTTCCAGTGCAAAATTGGTCCATATTTCTCATTTTTTGGGTCAAATTTTGGCTTTTCAATTTCTTCATTTTTCGCTCTTTGAGCGCTCTTTTTTTAGCCAAATTAGTAAATGTCAACCTCTTTTTGATAATTCCTTAATCTGAATTAGATGCCTTTTTGACGTGAGTTTATTTACTATAAAAAGTCTTTTGGTGCATCGTCGGTGTTTTTGGTTTCGTTTTGCCGCTAATTGAATTGTTTTTGGCGATAACTCTTTGAAATTCAGTAAAAACTTTTGCTATATTTCGAACTTTTTTCCAAATTGATTCGCGATGGAGCTGTTTCCACTATTTGCTTAGACAGGAAGATGGCTATATGATGTTCTTCATTGTTGCTCAATAACAAAAAAATTAATCTTATGTTACCTCAATTTTTTTTCAGTTTCATTTTTAATTCAGTTTCCATTGAGTTTTTTTGATTTTTCAGAAATTGTGAATTAGTTTTTTATCGTCTTACAATGTATGTCTTTTAAATTTTGATCGATGCCGCATGAATTTGCAACCATCTGAAATCAATAACGCAATTTTTCTGAGAGCTTTATTACGCGTTTCCACTGCAAAATTGGCTCATATTTCTCATTTTCTTGTCAATTTTTAGCTTTTAATTAAATTCTGCATTTTTGGCTCTTTGAGCGGACTTTTTAAACCAAATAAGTAATTATGTTAACGTTTTGTTGATCAATCCTGATTTGGATGCCTCTTTTTGACGTGAGGTGTTTTGTTTCATAAAATTGTACACATAATGATCCGATTTTGGCGGATCTTTTTTTGTACTTTGAGTTTATTTGCCATAAAGTCCTTTTTGTGAACATTTGGTTTCGTTTCGTTGCTAATTGAATTGGTTTTGCTGATAATTTCTTAAAATTCAGTGACAATTTTTTACCATATTTTGAAAAATTTTGTCAAATTATTTTACTATTCCGCAATTGAACTGTTTCCACTTCTTACTGAGTGAGGAAGATGGCGATATAATATTCAACCTGGATTGCTCAATAACAATAAAATCCGTGTTTTACTACCTCATTTTTTTTCAGTTTGATGTTTATTGAGTTTCCAATTTAGTTTTTTTTTTTATTTTTCAGAAATTTCGAATTAGTTTTTTATCTTCACAATATCTTTTCCCCAATCTAGCATGTTTCTTTCTAACATTCTCCTGAGACCTATAGTTTTTTCGCTCTCCCTTTATTAAATTGAAATTTATTGATAAAACTTTTTTTTTGTTTGCAATTGATTTTTCTTCACATATGGCATCGAGGTTTTGCCAGCTTCACTTCTACAAATTTTGAATAACACTCTTTTTCTGCTAATATCTATGAGGCTTGGTTTTCGTAACATACGAAGTTTTGCGTTTGAATATTCTGTCTTTTTCATGGTTAGTTTCGATCTGATCAATTTTTTTCGTCATTGTTTAGTTTTATCGCGTTCTTTGTGATTTAATGCGAAAACTAACGTTGGTTCATAAGGAGCCAAAGGTTATTTGGTTACCAATTAATTACTGTTTTTGTATTGTAAAATAGCGTTTCGACTGAGAGAACTTACGGAAATTAATAAATTTTGTAATGTTTTTCGGCCATTTCTTGCAGTATTTAAGTTTTTCTTCCAAAATAAAGTTTTGAGAGCCTAACTTGGCTTAATTTTTACTGCTGGCGTACTTTGATGTTTTCAATTGCGTACAAAAAATTTGGCTTGTTTTATATATAGGAGTAATGTAATTTTCTTAGTTCAGTTGGCTTATCTTTATTTTTTGACTGAATTGTTTTTGTTTTTAGTAGTCACTTTAGTAGGAACCATATCATTTGAAAGGTAATTGTCTCACGAAGACGACTCTTCGAGTCGTTTCCGGAATTCTACCGGCTGTGTTTTTTTTCGTCGTCAAGATTTTTGTTACGACCATATGACGTCACAACCACTTCAAATCTGCTTTTCGTTCTTCCGTTCATGCAATTTCAACTGAAATGCGTGCGTGACGTCGGTTTTCTCTCTTAGTTGAGCGAAATTTTTTGTTCATTTGTGTGATTAATGTTTTGGTCACATGTGACCACTCAAAAATGACTTCCTCACTTTGAAATTGACTTTTCTTTATTTAATTCAAAGAAATAATGTCAAGTGAATGTGTGTCACTCTAAATGAAGGTTATTTGATAGCAGCTAATAGGCAGCAATAACTTATACAAATTCTTAATCAAAATATGACATATCATCTTTTAATGAGAAGAGTAGTTTTTTTGGTCTTTTTTTTGAGACTGCAGATCTAGAGAGCTATTGCGGCTATTTTCTGGCAATCTGCCAGCTATGTTTGTAAGTTCTCTATCCATTTTCAGTTTTTGAAGCTGAGTTTTGCAAAATAGAGTTTATTGATTTTGTTTTAGTTGCTGGTGGACTGTTGCTGTGAAAGTGAGGAGTGTTTCAAGTCGATTTCTACATGGACTATGTTTGAAGAGATCATTACAGATTCGATATCAGACGATATTCTTATACAACTCAACACATTCATGGTAACTAAGACGTGAACTATAACCACCTAGAATTAAATCATACATCCTTTCTATAATTTTAATGTAATGACAATTCCAGCCACTTGGTTGGCTGAACACACCATTGTCTGCACAGAAATGTAATTAATTGCTCTCGAACGAAGTTTGAAGCAATTATTGTTAACGTGTGTGTTTTTAATGTAATTTTTTGCTTGACCGTTTCTTCTAGAACCTTCTGTGGTTTTTACTTCTCGGGTGACATTTTCACACTTGACTCTGGGTTTTTTTGATTGAATTGAATTGCGCGAATTCTGAAATTAAGTTGCTAATATAAAACCAACTGTACGACGTTTGTCGTTTGTTTTAATTTGTTCACACAGAATCGCAGAAAAAGTTTGTCCTCGAGGAAAAGTAAATGGATTTCTTTTTAGAGGCGTCACTTAGACTTAAAATATGAACAAGGTGAATTTATTGGTGATAAAAAACAACTGCGTCTATTCTGTGTGGAAAATCAGATAAAATGTTTACAGATTCTTTCAAACCTTGCCTCCTGTGAGCATGGCTTTGAATACTTGCAACAGAAGAACGTGTTCAAAACATTCTCTGATCTACTAATCAATGTAGACTCACACCCTTTCTCAAGCGTTGTTCTCCCTGGCCTGCTCAAGTTCTTCGGAGGTGTGTGCCAACATAAGCCAGATCAGGTGAGTGAAAATTTCAGTTGTTTTAATGACTTCTATTGTCTCAATTTTCAAACCCCCCCCCCCCTCATTCGTATCGGCTTTTGGATCTATTCTTTCTGTTTCACCCACCCACCCCCCCCCCCCCCCCCCCAGTGTTTTTATGACCCCCCAGTTACACAAATTGTATGTTGTTATATAGCACGATACTATGTAAAATAGCACGTGCGCCCGGGGGTCATAAAAAATTTATGATCACTAAGCTGGGGGGGGGGGGGGGGGGGGGGGTGCGAAACGGAATAGATCCCGGCTTTTTTTTATAAAAAACAATAGTAGGCGAAGCGTAAAGTACTTCCAGAGGAAATCTGGTATGAAGTCTTGTTTTGTTAAAAGTATTATAATTTTGCTAATTTCTACCATCTACAAGTCAAATTTGTTATATATCGCGGGATGTGGTGAATTGAAACTTGTAAATCATATTCGCACTAATAGCGGCTGAAATAGAAAGCATACAAAGTACTGTGCTCAGAGTTTGTCAAAAAGGTTGTTATATTAAATATAATTGGCTGCTTTTCCGAACAAGTTAGCGTCCATAGACAAAATTTTGTAATTAGCTTCCAGTTTTATAAATTTAATTGCAACTTTGTGTAACAGGTTATGTCACAGCATCCGGAATTCCTGACTAAACTCTTCACGCAGATGTCTCTCGGAGATACTCTGGCCCTTGAGACTGTTGGCTTCATTGCCAGAGGGTCCAGTGGCAAACGCATACTCAACTCACAGAAAGGTACCAAGTTTAATTAATTGTGTGCCTTTTTCTATTGTCATCACTAATTACGCAATGCGGGAATACCCAAAATAATCAATTCATGTCTTAAATATAATAAACAATAGGGCTGGCCTAGTAATGTGCATAACACAGAAATTTTGGACATTCAGCTTTGGTGCAAGAGGATGACCAACCGGGAAGCTGCCCAAAGTTCTGAAAAAATACAGCCGTATTTCGAAAATGTGCTTTTAATTCTTAATAAAACAAAAAACCCTTTAAATGGATTAGTTTTAGAGATTGCGTGACTTAATGTACAGTCAATATTAATGAATGAATGGTTCCATCAATTAAAAAAAAAGATAAACTTCATCAATTGGAAAACATTTTCTCGCCTGTTTTTCTCGAAGTTCTTCATTTTAAATCTCTCAAAAAAGTGGATTATATATATCTAAAGTATTAAACTTCAAAAGCAAACAAATATGTTGAAGTAATTTGCCTATCATTTCTCGGAAAATTTCAAAAGGGGATTCACCACTGCGAAACAAAAATTGATTTCGAATACCATCACCTCAAAGACAAGAAATTTGTACAGAGAACTTCGACAGACATCTAAAAAAATCACGAGGTTTCTCGAGAGCTCGATTCTGCTTTGGTGTTCTGCTAAGTCAGTCATAATTTCAACTTTTGTCAACTTTTTTTGTTCCTTTTGTTACCTACTTTTTGATTCTTTATAACTCTTAAATTCGACAAAGCTAATGAAAATAAAATGGGTTGATTTACTAAATACACTATGGTACCAAAATGCTACGTACACCGGAAGATTTTTGAAAAAGCATCAAACATCAAATAATAGAACATTTCAAGTTCAAATTTGTTCTCTAATAACGCGTCATTACACCTTTTACTTTGTTAACATCTAGCAGAGAGTTTGTATAGTTTTCATACAGGTTTCTAATGACATCTTGGTCAATTTCGTTCCAAATTTCTGACACTTCCTAAATTTTTGCGAAAAACTGCCTGTTTTTGTAATCAGTGCTTCAAAATCGCCCATAAATTTTCAATAGGATTCAGATCTAGACTGTATGCTGGCCATTCGAGTACCTTCCACTCGTTTTCTTGGATAAATTTGCCGATAATCTTCGGTTTATGCACAAGGGCATTATCTTGTTGCAAAATAATGCCCAGGAAATGCATTTTTTCTTTGTCATATTTCAAAATTTCCACATAACCGACAGCGTTTGGCTTGTTTGGACACTTAACAAGCATTTTTCGTCCGTCTCATAAATGATCGTTTGTCCGAACACTGTTTTTGTATTTTTGTCCATGAAAATCCGACATCTCGTAGCGTAACAACTTAGCAAACAGCGATAGAACAAAACGATTTAACCATCTTTTCTGTTTAAGCGGAGAAAATAAGAATAAAATTTCTCTTAAAACTTTAAATTTCACACCTTTTTTCACGAATCATGCTTTAAAAACAGAAATCATGTTGTACAAAGCCGTACGTCTGTATAATTGCTGAGCATGGCCTTTCACCAGTTGAAATAAGCTCTTATCTCTAGGCAACTAGTGTAATTCAATGACGATGCTTTAGCGTTTCACCTAAAATTGATCAGTGGTACTCTTGTTCTCTACCTAAAGGAATAAATTTCAACAGTGTCAAATAGCTCTAGAACTATCAGACATTATTTTACAGTTAGATTATTCGCTTTGCTGTTTAGACAACCCTCGTATAACCCCAATTTATAAGATAAATAATATTTTGAAACGGCAAATCTTATATTGGAATATTCCATGTTAGTTTCGAAGAGATCTCTGTCATTTTCGATTTAAAACAGCAAAGCTTGAGAGTTTTTGGAGTTCATTCCAGAAGTGAAAACGCTGAACGGTGACTAAATTCAAACAGCATTGAAAGCAACTTCCAACAACAAATTTGAGAAGCAACAAGACTTAAATTTTTTCAGAAATATCCGGCCCGAGCTACGCATTGGTTGCGACATTGATTTGAAGGAAGAAATTTATAATTATGCTTCTCGGGCCTAGGTGTCCACCCGTATTCTACCGTTAAAGCGCGAATAAGCAGTTTCCACTCTTAAATAGCGTGAAAAGTGTAATTTTGAGGAATTTACACTTTTTGTACACTTTTTCCCCCGTTATTTTTGGGGAAAATCCTCGGCCCGGGTTGGCAGGTTTTTCGTGCGGTCAATTTTAGCGCCTCATTGTGAGAATTTTGTTAGTTAGCAAGTTTAAAAGCTAGCTGATAATTTCAGAAAGATTCCATTCAATTTGTCTGCACCTTGCCGGCAGCCTGTGCCATTCCACGGACACCAATCAACGAGTCAGTGGAATGTTTGTAGCTGCTGATCTTTTCCACACTGACCCAAAAGACGCCGAGAATAACGAAATCTCGACAATAACGAAGGAATGGTGGATGAATCTGGGTTTGACGTGGAACTATCTCTTAGAACAACTTTACAAACCTTTTGAAGATGTTAAAATTGGAATTCACCTTTTGCTGGCTAACTTGTTACCATATCATGAGTGGGTGCTACGCAGTTTCAATAACTCAGCAGGATTCATGGAGTATTTACTCGGAAGACAGACTGGTTAGAGCAAAAAAAAATTTATCCTTTCAGGTCCTTCTGGCCCTAGCTATGCAATGGTTGTGACCTTTTGAACAGGGAATTTCTATGTATCCTATGCAAGATTTCCGTTCAGTCAGCTTCAAAACCACTACAATCTCACAGAATTGGGAAATGCAATTTTAAAATCAAGATTTTTCCATGAATTTATTTTTGAAAATTTACGCTCATACTGATATTCTTTTGGTTTATTTCTGGCAAAAGAAGCCGGAGATATAACTGGGCGGGCATTTTTAGGCGGTTCATGTTTTGAATGAAACTGAATATGACCAAAAAATCCCAAGCCAGTTTTGGGTCACACTTTTATAATTGCCACTATGGTCAAATTGAATGAAGTTGTAACCTCTGAACAGATCACAAAATGATCATTTTGGATATACATTTTTTGATGCAAAATCTGTCTTAGAGACTGCTGTCATCGGAGGGTGGGTTGAGAGCATTTATCAGAATACTGGTGCTAAAGGTTCTTCGCTTCACGGTGTACTTAGCAGCTGCTCCCCTGTGAAAAAAAAATGGTCGGAAAACCGCGAAATCGAATTTTGGCCCACCACTGGCAAATTTAATGTTAAAGCACCTTCTCCAAACTGCTTTCCGCCTATAGTTTGCGACGAAATTTGAATCACATAGTTTCAATAAATTTTTTATGCAGAGTTGATCGTTTTGAAATTTTCCGTGAATTTGGTTTTTTAGTTGTCATTAATCAGAAAAATCAGAATAAGGAAGCTTCTTCAAAAGAATCTTTCACCGGACACATTTTTGGAGATTTAGATTAACAGTTTAATTTTTCCTCAAAAAATGTATGTGGCCGTTGCTTAGGCGCTGTGGGTCTTTAACACAATGTTTGCCTGCCTATAGATAATCTTATATACACATTATAATCATTCAAGTTGTTTATGGTTTACAAAAATACTATCTTTTGATGCACATATTTTTGATGGAGCCTACGTGTCCTTTTGATTGATAGTGGCCTTAAACAGTTATTTGATTGAGTTTGGTTTAACATAAACTAAGAGCTATGAAAGTCGTTTTTCTTTTGAAAGTGTAATTGAAATGAGAGAGCGAGCAATTTTTGTGTTCTTATCATTTTGCTAAAACTATCTGATTAACTGCTCTCAAAAGAACTTTGTAACAATTGTAGTTCTGTAGTATTTTTATGCGATCTTTTGCTTGACCAATTTTTCGTCTGACGCATTTGACTTCTCGTCCTAAAAAAATGGGATAAACAGCTAGCGCCCGGAGCGCATTAAGGGCTCTTATAGCCTTTCAGCCTACGAGACTCTAAGTATGCAGTTCAACGAAACTGTTGGGAAGACATATAAATTCATGGTTTGCAGGGCCACACAAACATCAGCCTCCTCACTCCCCCACCCTTGCTTATCGTTGTACCCGTAACCAACAACCTCCCATTCGTAAAAATTAAAACAACCAACGTTAGTCGGTTGTTTTAATTTTTACGAATTGAATGTCTCCAATAATTCTTATGTAGATGTAATGTAAATCTGCCACTGCTTTCTATTTGAAAATATTTCAAAAGAAGTTTTTTTTAAAGAACTTTGAAACAAATCTTTGGCAACAAATCTTGCATTTTCATTTCGGCTGTCATTTTTAGTTGCTCTAGAACGAAGTATTTAGCAATTTTATTAATGCTGCTGTCATGGCGCGTGACCAGTTTTTCGTCTGACCCTTTTGACTGTTCATCCTCAAAATTATGATTGGATAAACGGGTAACACCCAAAGGCCATTAAGTACTTATAGAGCTTTTCGTCTTACTAGACTCTATTAAGCTAAAGCTGGCCTCCCTAAGCCGTAGCTAGCTACTTGAAAAGCCTACAGCTCGCCAGTCATTTGAGAGCAATTCGCCCGACGTTAGTCGGTTGTTTTAATTTTTACGAATTGAATGTCTCCAATAATTCTTATGTAGATGTAATGTAAATCTGCCACTGCTTTCTATTTGAAAATATTTCAAAAGAAGTTTTTTTTAAAGAACTTTGAAACAAATCTTTGGCAACAAATCTTGCATTTTCATTTCGGCTGTCATTTTTAGTTGCTCTAGAACGAAGTATTTAGCAATTTTATTAATGCTGCTGTCATGGCGCGTGACCAGTTTTTCGTCTGACCCTTTTGACTGTTCATCCTCAAAATTATGATTGGATAAACGGGTAACACCCAGAGGCCATTAAGTACTTATAGAGCTTTTCGTCTTACTAGACTCTAAGTATCTGATTCCACGAAACTGTTTTGGAGACATAAATTCTTGCCCCCTTGCTTCAAGCCACCTTACCCCAGCCCCTGCACATCGTTCCTCCGTAATCTAGCGCGCTCCGCCCGAGCACTTCCCGCAGCGCTCACCCCATGACCCTTCACTTAAGCTAAAGCTAGTCCCCATAAACCGTAGCTAGCTGCTGAGAGCCCGCTGCTCATCGGTCGTCTGAGAGCAATTCGCCCCATATTAGTCCTTTATGTTAAATGTGTTTCAATTTTTTTCTGTGCGTTGTATGACCTTAATTTCTAAGCGGGATTGTTTTCTTCGTAATTGGGGGTGACGATGTTCGTTGTTGAATTTTAGTTGCTCAAAAAATCTAGAAACTAATTGGGCCTGGGCCCTGTTGCTCTTTTTTCGATTCGTTTTTTTTGCTCAACCGTTTTTCTCAAGCTCAAGTCGCTGTGTGCATTCCACTAATGATAGGGCATAGATTTATTTTGTGAAAGGGTATCTTTAAAAGATTTGAACTTAAGCACATGCGCTTTGGCCCCCAAAAGCTAGACACAACCAAACACAACGCTAACGCGCAAATTTTTGCTCCTTGAATTTCCAATGCTGCAATAGTTTATTTTGAGCTTAACTTTCAGCATGTCATTACGAGAAAATTTAAATAAATATGCAAATGCTATAGAAATTAGTTAAGTGCATAGTTTAGATTTTTTGAAGGCGTTATTGTTTCAATTTAAAATAGCCGTTATTTCAAGTATGCATAAGAATATGGCACTCAGTTGAAATTCTATTAAAATTTATTTGTTCCTGTGTTCGGTATGAAAATGAAACGCCTGGATGGTTTAAAATGTGAATGAAAATGAACTTTAAAATGGCCTTCTTAGCCTATTTGAAGAACCCTCGAGAAGCGAAAAAGCAATCTGTTATAATTTTAGTTAGCCATCAATAATTTTACAGCAGTATAATTTTGCTTGGGGAAAATGATGTGCTTAATGCTGTGTTGTTTCAGAAGTGGGCAGAGGTGTGGCTTTGAGCAAGTACGACTTAATTTGCAAATTGGCCGACAGTGGGAAAGCAAGGGAAGTGTTTGGAGATAGGACTTACGTGAAACTACAAGCATACAAATCAAATGGGCCATATTACTCTGGAATTACGGACCCTCAAGTTGCAATAGAACAAGACTGATTAATTAGAACATTGTTTAAATATAGACTCATGATACTATTAATCATGTAAATGAAACGTTGATTGAAACTTATTAAAGAATTCAATTGTTAATGCCAATCATATCTTAAGTTGTGAAATTTAGGGCTATTTAAGTAACCGGTGAGAGATAAAAACCTAATTTGAGATAGACAAAAACTGAAAAACTTTCGTTTTTTACTTCCTGCTGTGTATAACTTTATTTGAGCAGTGAAAATAGTTGCGCATAGCTGCTGATCGAATGCGCTTTTACTAAAACGTTGGCGAAATGATAAATTATGTTGAAAACATGGTCAATGCCAACCCTCAAGAAATTTTGTTTCACAACGGTATGAAATTTCCAAAGATCGAAACAACAAAAATCGAAGAGAACGCCATAACAACTCATTTCTCAAGTTACAATTGATAGGTTGACACCAGCAAATATCGCAATGCATTAGTTTCACATCGACAAATATTTAAGAATTTGTAGTCTAAATAATCCAATTGTAGTCCAAATAATCATAGTCCAATTGTAGTCTAAATAGTGCTAAAAACGTAAATTAATCTCAAACGAAGTTTGTAGCAGTTATATTATTTCTGTTGACTTTTCGACTGACAGATTTGCGTCTGACCAATTGACTTTTTGTCTTCAAAAAGGGAGCTAAAAAGGTGAAGCCCGGAGGGCAGTAAGTTTCTGACCAGTTTTAAGCTTTGTCACTGGTCTATAAAGACACGATTTACCGAAAGATGAAAATTATTGTGAGTGGAATTTTTTGTTTTACATATCACCCTTCCACTCCGACCCGCAACACCCACCTGGTTCCGCAACTCGCCTAACCTTCAGATTCCCCCGCTCAACTCCCCTCCCTTATTTAACCCCCCAGCCCCCCCCCCCCCCGCCCCAATAATGCAATCCTTTTTTCCTCCTTTCCCCCTCACAGTTAAGCATAAGCTCGCTTCCCTGATTCGCATTAGCCAATGATAGGGCCAACCGCTCTCCAGTCGTCTGAGAGCAATTCAGTCCTCGAAGTTCGTCAGTTATGTTTAATGAATCGTCCAAATTATATTTAATTAATAGTACTACCAAATTTTTGATCATTTAAATTTTGTCCTCGAAAACTGGATAAAATGGGTAAAATTGGAGGACGTTTAGTTGCTGAGCGATACTCCTCGTGCTTTACTATAGTCTAAGTATACGTTTCACCGCTGATGTGCAATTTAATTATTTTGAGGTCAAATTTGGAAAATGACCGTTGAGACTCGCCATTGCGCTCCACCCACCTTGCTTACGCTTCCCCTTGACTATAAGGCACCCCTCTTTATAAATTTCTCACTCTCTTAAGTTAGTGTAAGCTAGCCTTCCTAAGCAACGCTACTCATCATCTGTTTGAGGGTCATTCGCTCGACATCAATTATGAACATTTGTAATTCACTTTTTCGCTAGATTTTTTTGACATTTAATTTCAAAGGAAGGAAAACCATCAGATGGCAATTGAAAATGTCCAATATGTTTATGATTACATACGCCTCTATAGGAGGGCATTAAGACCTTTCATTAACCAAATTTCATGCGGTTACAAAAAGAGCATATTTGCCCCCTCCCCCACATATGTTCAAATGAGTCTTCTTCGAACGCTAAAAATGTGGTAGACCTTCTCGTTAATGAGAATAGGCAACAAGTAGATCAAAAGAGAAATTAAAGGGCAAAATTAATTGACACTTGTTTTTTTTCGAGCACAAATTTTTTCACAGTCATGAAAGCGGTTATCTACAAAATTAAACAATTAAATAGGTTAGTCTATTCGTCCAAAGGAAGCGCTTAAGACCTGTATTTTATCAGAATTTGTCTCACGTCTACAAACAGAACCTTAAATATAGACAAAAATCAAAAATTAGGTTCCTTTTTGTGTGAAAAACCCGTGCCGAAAACAGTAAACTCATAACGAATTCTTAAAAAATAGATTATGTAAACTTGCAACCCCTCTCGACAACAATAATTTCATATGTGACCTTTAATTAACGAGACTCAGTAACAAATAGACAGAAAAGAACAAAAATACGAAGTTAAAAACCGTTAATTTTTTTTAAAAACAATTGTTTTCAAAGTCATGAAAGCCATCAGCTATCTACTGAAATCAGAATAAAGTCTCATTTATTCCATCCTGAACTGTTAATGAGACCTGTCATTATCCAGATAATTTTCTACGACAAAAAAGACAATAAAAACTACAGGTAAAGACGATTGCAAAAAAATTCAATCAAATTCTTTCGAGAAAGTGGTGTCGAAGCCGTTAAAACCATAATCTATGCCTTTCAAGACTTTTAAATGTTCAATTGTGTCCCCTTTTAAACGTCAATACTGTAATATGTGAAATGTCAATATTGTGATAATGTCACAAAACGAGAAAAAAAAACGTGAAAAACGGGCCAATACCTATAAATTAAAAATGAAATTTAATGGTATCAAAGCCAAAAAACCAAAACTTAAACCGCTAAAAAGAATAAAATTCAGTAGAAAGAACAGGACGAAGAAGCATTTCTTCTTTGTTGAGACTAGGCTACAATTTGACCAAATTAAAGGGAAAATAGTGGTGAAGTTCAATAAACCACTTTATTTAAAGAGCAAACACTTTTAAATGTCAAAACGATCATAATACTTCGAATAAAGAAAATAGATAAATTAATATGAAATTGTATAGGATGCGATTTGGACCTATCAACAGTCAGCTTTGATGTGAATTGTTCTTTTCTTTATTTAACATAAAAAAAGGAAAATTTTTTTTAAACAAGACCGACTGATTACAATCCGAATTATTTTAATTAAAACCAGCCCCGCTATTCTTGTTTGTCCTTTTAGAATAGACAATTGTTTCCAATGCTTTAGATCTAGAAAATTTGTTAGTTAATATATCAAAAAAATGCTGCGTTATTGATAATCATAGAGTAAAGTTAGCAAAAAACGGCAAAATTTTGATTCTAGACTACTATCAATGGAAATAGAAGTAAAACCAGCTCCCTTTGTTATTTATAAAGATTGTGTTTTTTGTTTTTGGGAAGTGCACTTTCGGCAAATATAATCAAAGTGGACTAAAAAGCCTATTTCGGGCAATTTTTGCTGAAAAAGGCTGAAGTTTTGAAAAAATTAGCCAAAATTATAGCCAGAAAAATTATATCAAAATAGTCAACAATGCTTTTTTTGTTTCTAAATTAAAATCAACAGTACTATTGTTAACAATTTTTTTTTAATTTTAGCAAAATTGACGAAATTTTAGTGCAAAATTCCGGAAAATATAAATAAAAAGAACGGAAATCCGTCTATTCTTCACAAAACTTCAAACCCCAATAACTCCCTGTTAAAAACGAAATGCAAAAAAAAATTTTAATTCCGTATTCTACGCTGGAGGGGCTTTTTAATGATACCACTCACAACTCTGTACGATGAATATATCGATTGGTCAAAATTGTCTGAACAAAAAAAACCCATTTGAGTATATAGTTCCTCCCTCCTCCCCCCCCCCCCTCAAGAGGGGTCGGAACAAAAAATTATATGCTTCATCTATATAACAATAAATCTGTCGAAAATTAGGACATGGAACGAACATCTGAATTAAAATTCGTTTCTTCAGGGCCTCGGGGTTCAAACAAATGCCAGTTGAAATACGAGTAATAAAATTGTTGGCCTTAATTTTAAAAGGTAGATTCAGCGTAACTATCTAAAGACTTTGCGGCTAAAAGCCTTAATTAGAACATGCTATTTTTTCTAATTTGTTACAGTTGAGTAATTTTGCAAGTACTTTAATCAACTCTATTGCATGTAAAGGTGGCTGTAAGGGATAATTGACAACATTGCATCGAGAATTTTGAAGTTCTGCCTTTAAGTGTTTCAACTGGTATTCGCTCAATTTCCACAAATAAAAAAAAATTATGTCTTATCATTTGCCTCGTAAGTCAGTGGAGGGAAAAATTGGGGACAAGAACAGAAGAAATACGTTTCCAGGAAGGTAGCGAGAGTGATTCGAACCGATCAGTTAGGAATCAACGATCGGTTAGGAACCAAGATTTCACTATTTTACCGTAAAACTTCCGATCGGATAATCGGGTTTAGGTCTAAAATCACATTTTTGAGTGAATTTATTGTTCAAAAAACAAATAAAGAAAGTATAAGTGTCAATAATTAACAGGATCTAAGATTTAAGAGGCTCAGATGACTAAATATCTTCCAATTTAAATGAAAAATGAATGAGCAAAAACTGATGTCTTCCTATTCCCCTGAAATAAAAAGTCAATTTTGCTTGATATCAACGAAGCGATATCATATTGTCTTATTGACCTTATCCTAGTCTTTTAACTTAATTTTTTTTCAATCAGACCTTGAATTAACTTTTTGCTTAGACTCGAGAATCTGAATCCCATACCCAATACATTAAGAGTCGGTTGGTTCAAGCAGTCTCAGAGATCCTCGTGTATCTGGAACGGCCACATCACCTTTGTTGAGAAAACCCACTATTATGACATTCAGCAAGGAATATAATTGTAAAATGAAGACCCGATTGTGACGGTTGTTGAGAATCAGTGATATCATATTACAAACTTGCTCAATGAAAGGGGAGTGTTATTCATTAGGAAGGTAACCCAATGAGAGGGGACAAGTTTTGTGAGTTTGATAAATGTTTGTCTCGCCCAAAAAGAGGGGAGAGCAACCAATCACAGCTCAAGCCACCAAGAATTTAAAAAGAAACTTTGCAATATGAAGAAGAAAGAGGGGATCGGACAGATTGAAAACAAATGAAAAACGTTTTATTTTTGAGATTTTTTCACAGATAAGAAGAGTATCATAAATGTTTGTATCGCTCAATAAAAGAAGAGTACAAACCATTGCAACTCAAGCCATCAGGTCGTGAATTCTGAGACAGATTGAAAACGAACGAAAAGTGTTCATTAATTAATTTTCGTGACCGCATGTCGTTGTTCTGGCGGTATAATTGAATAGTAATCATAATCAGATGCCTCTTAAAAGAAGATCTTTCACAGACGTAAAAAATAGTTTAACTTTTTAACAAATATTTTTGTATAGGCAATTTCACTGCAAAATTCTAAGAGTTTTTTATACCCATAACCACTTTTTTCACAACGAAAACCATAACTCAAAACTGATTTGAAAGGGGACATCAATTTTTTTTTCAATTAGTTAGTCACCGGTAGTTACGCCCAGTAGCACGATAATGCATTTACTCAAATCATAGAAATGCAAGAACGGTAAACATTTAACATTACGTTAGATTTTTGAAATTTGGAAAAAAATTTCATGTTAAAACCATGATAAAACCATTGATTACACTTTATGCTTCAACGATCTTTATAACTCATCGGGTATATCTGATTATTTCGGAGAGAAATTGTTTAAGTAATCAAAAACAATTTTACGTTATGGACTTCGTACTAATACAACTGATATGAAATAAGACAGAGTTACCACAATCGCGATCACCAAATAGAACACAAAACAGGTTCTATCCACCATAACCGAACATCGCGCCCACAGCGGGGCTAATTTTTCCTTCTTCTGATCCGAACCCTGACTTGATGACATCATGCCTAAATCACGAAGACGCGTTTGTTGCAGAGTCTCGCACGGGTTGCCTTCCGTTTCCGAATCCCCACCCAGAGAAACATTTGTGGGCGATTGCTGTCGGGCAGTAATGGGTTCGGCCTGGGAGCTCTGTTCGGGTTCGTTTTCCATTCGGGAATACTCGTTTAGTCGTGACGCACTTTGGTTATGGTGTTTTGTTTTGATAGGGGGTATGAGCAAATATTTGAGCCTTTCATCTCGCAAGATTCTGTCCAGCCAAGGGGGAATTTCTCGACCGTTGTTGCCGACGAAATAAATATTGTAAACTGAAAAGAAAACATTATGGACCCGTGCAATTCTCTGCTTTGCACAGAAATTTTTAACATCTCTCCTTTTTAAAAGGTAAGTGTAATTTACAAACCTCGAGTTAAATTTTACCATTCAAACTGGATATAATTTACAAAAGCTATTTAAAATCGAAACCTAAAGATTCTGTGAACTCTCAAATGTAAAAAAAAATTAAACCCCAGCAAAATTCCAGGAATGAATTAACTTGTTGTAATAGATGCTTATTCAACATTTGTTTGAAGTTTGTCAAAGCTTTTATTGATCTTATTTCAATTGGAAGTTTACTGAATGCTTTTTGTTCCGTACCGAGTTTTGCCTGCTTCCGTTAATATTAGTTGTTCAGTTTGACAGTTTTTTCTAGATAAAATGTTTCAGTTCAGATCAATTTACTCATTACATGGTGTTGCCTGAAAGATATCGTTTCTGAGCTTTTGAATTTCAAGTTCGAGCAATTAGGAGTTACAAAGGTAGTATATCTGTTTTCATACGAAGATCTAGTTAGCATCAATTGTTTGTAATGAAACAAACTTTCATTTGTCCGTTCAACCATTAAGTTGCACTGCAAATGAAATTTTGAAAAAACCTGCCTGCACCGAAAGATAGACGACTCTCCAGCTTATCAAAAAAGATTTTTCTGTTTGAAGAGGAGATTGATTTTTAAGTAAGCATTTTTTATCCTTATACATCTAGACGCAGCATCTAGAGCACGTTGCAGTACGTTTGTTTATGTGGAGAATATTAGAGCAACTCCTTGCTCGCTCTGTTGATTCTATGACAAAACCATTACAGTCAGAATAAAGTTTGGGACCTTTGCGGGTTGCGACCCCAAAATCTCTTAATTGATTGCAATCCTGTGCTCGCCACTGAGACAACTGGTCCACAATACGAGAGTATTACTATGCTCTTTTATGTTGAGCTATCATTTCAAGCTCCATCTTTATGATCACAACTTACTTACTAGAGTGTCTACTCTAACAGAGAACCCAGTCAAAAATATTGGAGTCATTAACATCATCCAATTTTTAATATGTACAAATCACATTTTACAGGTAATTCTATGATGTAACTACTTACATTGTTAATTTCTGACAACTGAAGATGGTTTCTGAATAAAACCCTGGATGTCAGCAGGAGTATTAGCTAAAAAATACCTTAGATTCTAAAGGTGACTTCTTGCAGTTTCAAAAAGCCCCCTCCATCAAAATAGACAGTTAAATATCTGCGGACTTGGCCAAGCCTTACCTGTCCGTGGAATTTGATGTGAAACAACCAAAACAGAAAAAAGAATTTCACAACCCAGTTCATTTTTAACGGAGGCATATTTTCATATTAGAAACAGTTTGGGAATTTTTTTCTGTGCCCGTCAAACTTCTAGACCCGAGTACTTCAGTTAGATACCTCCATAAATTTGAGCATGCCAAAATTTTGCAAGCAGTTTTGGAGCTTAAGCAGTTAACGTGCAAAGCTGTCCTTGTTTGATTTAAAAGTGTCTGGAATAGTGTTGCAAATATCTTGATTATAACAAACTGATTGATTCTGGGGAACTTACCATCATCATACGAAAAGACAACAGCGACTACGAGTTTCAACTGCAAAACAATATCGAAATTTCCCAAATCAATACAGAACTTTGAAGTCAATACAAATCTAACTCAACCATATTTAGGCTTCTATTTGGACGCTGTAGTTTAGTTGCGCCTCAAGCAAAACTGTTGGTAAAAACGTTTAAAACGTTTTTTTAAAAGGGACATTAATCTTTTATCAGTCTGTTAATTGTATTTTTTATATTTTTAGTGTTATATTTTTAACACTAGCAGAAAACATTTCCTGTAAACAATTTTTGAAGGAGGCGAAGTGGTGAAGGTAAAAAAATCCACTGATGTCATCAACATTGATGCCCAGTGGATTATTTGCCATATGTGCATTATTTACCATCTGTGCCCGATACTGATTCAACATGGTTAAGAAAAGTCATGCAAGTATTCAGCCAACAACATCAGAAATCATGAAGAACAGTCCCGATTTAAAGAAAACTGAAAACTAAAAACTGATTAATGTATACTGAACCATTGTACTCCTTTATTAATTCAATTATCAAATCTATCTCCCAAAGTTCCTAAGGCGGCCAAAGTAACAACTGATTTTTCTACTGTTTTTAGCCAATAGAAAACTTATAATCAGCCAGACATCGTGTACACTTTTAGAACAACTGTTTCATTTGTGTGAGCCATATTTTTGTTCTCATATTCATGCTTGAACAAATTAATGCTTTCTTAGCAGTATTAGTTGTTTGTATAGGTTAAAAAGAGGTAGGACTGGATTATCCATTGAAATTCACACACACCATTATAAAGGTAAGTGACGAATTATGGAAGGTCAAATTCTAACCAAGGGCTGAAAAGTGTTTAGAAGAGTTATGTGGATTAATTAAATCAGAGTTGAAGTGAGAACCAAACAATCAGCATGCCAAGACACTCAAAATATGGCCCATGTTCTCTACCCTATAGTGAAAATTATCAAAAAAAATTGTTAAATGTTACGTAACCTTAGAATCTTATCAACATTCACGTAAGCTCTTTCTCGTTTTCATTTAAGAGAAACCTACTTACTCAGAATTGTGAGAACAAGTGAAGATGCCATGTGAATGATCATGAAAGCCATGTAGTTGCCAAACACTGGAAAATGCTGAGAACTTCTGGGCAAATTCGTGGCAACCTCCCCTCCCAAAGTCAACACCTGGGCTAGCAAATTAGCCGATGCGAATGTAATCTTTTCACCCGATTGGACTGGTAGTATGAACACAAACGATGACAAAATATACACTCCAAAACTTGGGAAAATCAGGACCGAAAGGAAAAATAGAGGGTCTCGTTTGAGTTTCAGATCCACAACCAGAACATCGTAGAACTCCTGGTCGCCATCCGGATATTGTTGGATGCTGTATTGCACAGGGCTTCTCACTTTCCACTGAGGGTTTTGGGTCAAATGAGCCAGAGATAATTGTCCATAAACAAGTTCTCGCAGACTCAAAGCTAAAATTAAATCAGAATCCAGGTTGATGTTTTCTATTAAAACGATGAGATGCTGAGATTCTTGTCCAAAATTAGTGTTTTATGCCTTTGGTCTTTCTATGCTAAATATTTTCGTAAAATGTGGTAAATTCTGGACTTTTGATGTTCATAATGCATCTTTTAAAAAATAGTTTCAAGTTACCAATTATATATTGGTAATTTTTGTTTTCTGAAATTTTGCTCAATTTTGCGAAAAGTATGACAAAATTGTTTACGGTAGCGTTATTGGTTTTCGTCTAAATGTGAATTAGAGTTGCTGAATTATTTGAATCAACTTTTTGGCTAAAAGTTTGATAACAATTTTGAAAATTCAGATTTTTTTGTCCTTCTCTTGGAAAATGGCTCCAAATATGACAAGCTTCTTTAACGCACTTCGTCCTAATTGACCGGTACTTCGGACACGAAAACTGCTGGAAAACACTTAAATTACAGGGATGAGGGCTACTTCAACCTCCATCACTTGAGAAAACCTTCTGGAACCAACAATTTGGTGGTGTTTCACTAGTTTTAATCGATATTTATCAAAAATGAACAATTTTTGAAATATAAGGGTTTTCTTAGTCAATATATCTACTATGTATTTATTTGGAGAAATAACATTTTTTCAATACATCTGCAGCAATAGCAAGGCCAGTTTTAGTCTCATTGTTGGTCATTGCAATCAAGATGCAGATTGTATTTCGGTTGTGTCCTTTTTAAAGTCTCGCTGCATTTTTTCAACACAAATATAGACATGAATAGTTTCATTTGACAAATGAACTAAGCGTAGATTACATTTATGTTCTATGAGGCCCAGAGAATGAGTTTTACGTTTTTTGAGTAAAACCCACGGTTTTATTACTCACAAGGTGTTTTCGAAAACTTTCATTTCACTCTTCAGTTTTGACAGTGGTCGTTATTCTCTTTGTTCTATTAAGTATGATTCCAATTAAACATTTCGAAATAGAAAGAGCTATTATAAAAACTATCTTATGAAATGAGTTCATACCTAACGGTTTTTCGCAAAAATAACTGGATAATTATGAAGAATTCATTATTTATTTTTGATATGTTGCCAAATATTGTCAAATTAGCTCTGTCCCTAAGATTTTGAGCAATTATGCTTTAAAATGTTTTTAATGGACAACCAGCAAAAAAAGCAAAAAAAAGTTTTGTACGGCTGAGTTCTGTATTTTTGCGATATAAAAATTATTCGGATTATAAGGCAGCGCTGTCCTTCTTTTAAAAAGTTTTTGTTTTAAAGTTTTTTATGTTATTAAAATACCAGTATCTTTCAAAAGTAAGCCTTACTAAAAACAGAAATTAAAATCGCTCAAATAGGAGCTATTGAAGATACGTAATCTCATTGAAAAACTTACGCATGATTTTTTGGCTCGTGCACTGTTTGCAAAAATCGTTCGAAATGTTTAGTTCTGCTTTTATTTCTTCTTTATTTTAGTCCCTTGGTGTAGCTTCACTATTGATACGTAGAATTGGTTTCCTAACCAGCTAAAACTTAATTCTCTTGGTATTTGTTTTCAAAATTTAAAGCTTGTCGTTGTTTTGACGCTTTATAAAAACTGTTGAAAAAAACATTGGTGATTTTCTAACTTTGGTACTCGTCATATTTTTGTCACCTTGCAGCGTAGTCTCAGCAATAAGAGATATCGCACCCTTTACAAATACATTATAAAGCAGTGTTCAACGCGGTTTTATCTTTTAAATAGTGGTTTTCTGACCTTGATACTACGCGTTTTCAAGCCTTTTTCTAATTTTTGATCTTTTATAGATTTGAAGGTCCTTTTTAATCATCTTGTCTTAATTTCCCATTAATGAAGCCTAAATAAGAGATCATATATATATATATATATATATATATATATATATATATATAAGAATAGGGGCGCTAAATGAAGGAGGTAGCACAACTGACAAAATTTTAATTTTCTAATTGTATAGATTACGATCTGAACGGCTTCGACATCTTTTTCTCACAAAATTTAATTAAACAACTTACTGAATTTTGTTTGTGTTTTTTTCCTTTTATAGTCGCATCACATTCTGGATAATAACAATTCTCAAAGTCTTCCAATAACAGTAAAAATTAAGCAAGCTTGTAAATGTTTTCAGTTGATAGCTAATTGTTTTCATTACTGTGAAACTACAAATGTCGAAAATTTATAATAGTATTTTTTAACTTCACCCTTTTTATTTTTTGTCTACTAGTGAAAATACTTTCGAACAAGACGGATTCCATATCTTTTTTAATGAATTACAAGTGAATTTGATTAGTGTCCGTTTTTGATAGTATTTTGATTTTTCTGTGATTTTTAAATAGAGACATTGAGTTTTGGTCGTAAATTAAAGCCTTTTGGTTTTCTTTGTTTAAGATTTTTGTTTTCTTTTCTCTTAGTGTCGTTAATGGCGAGCATTACTTATACTGTAAGGAAGCTTTTTTAAATTGTTTAGTGATTTTATCTTAAAGCCGTCTATAAATGGATACACTTTTTTTTTGCAAATAATATTTTCTGTCGCTTCATTATGTGTTAGGCGATGTTAGGCAGAAAATGGATTATCTATGTGGGAACATTATGCGCATACGCATATTATCAATCCCCTTTGTCCAATTCCAAAAAAAACATTCTCCATTTTTCTCAATGAATTTGTCGACTTCTTCCCAGGTTATGGGCAACCCTTTTCATATGGTTATTTTGGACCCTCTAATAGAGTTTTTAAAAAAGCATAACGTGATTGGATTTAAACGGACCCTCTAATAATCAGAAGTGATGAACTTTTTTAAAAGACATGCTGTCAAATGATACCAGTTGGTTTTTCGCTAGTATAGTTTTTGATACTTGATGTTTTTCGCTAATTATGCAAAATTCATCATTAGTTTTTGATATGTTGCCAAATATTCTTGTCAAATTGGCTTTTTCTCTCAGTTTGGAGCAATTATATTTGTTAATTGCCAAGCAGCATTAACAAGATTCATTTGTCATTTTCTGGGGTTTGAGATAAACATTTTTTGGAATATTATTTGGGGCTCTCCTTTTTTACATTTTTTCTTGTTTTAAAATTTTTGCTTTTAGATATCATTAATTAAAGATCAGAATGATTTCAAGCCAAAGCGCAAACACAGAGAAAAAATATTCGGGCACATTGGGGTCACTGAACATACAGCATAATCTCAGTCAGAAACTTTTTCGGCTACAACACAGTGCTTGCGATAAATTGTTTGTGAAATTTTTAGTTCCGCCTGTATTCGTTCTTTATCGTAATCCCCTGACAACCCCGCTAGTGTGATGTCCAATTGGCTTCCTAACCAGATACAAGGAAACCTGTTTGCTTTTTTAAAATTGAGAGCTAATGGTTGTTATACTCTTTGAAAAATTAGTGATTTCTTCAGCTTTACCACTTGTTATCATTTTTTGTCACCTTGCAGCGTAGCATCAGCAATAAAATATGTTGCACTTTCCCTCCAACAGTTTAGAAACCAAAAGATTAAACCGCAACGGCGATAGTTGATAAACCGCAACTTATTGTTGATAGTACATTGCAAGGGTACAAAAATATGATAACAAATGGCAAAGCTCAAAAAATCACCTTTTTCAAAAAAAATCACTAATTTTTTCTCGCTTTGATACTGCGCGTTTTTATTTTTTTTTTGAAATTTTGGAAACAATTTCTTGTTTGGTCCCTTTCTTCTGTCTTACCACATGATATTGGTAATGTCACTTTAACGAGAAGTCACATATAACAAGAAGGGCGCTAAATGAAAGCGGAGGCGCAGTCGACTTTCTAATGGTTTATTTGAGTAGATTACTCGCAACGGTTTTCTCACAAAAATTTTTTCTATAGTCGTATCACATTCTGGATACTGACAACTCAAGGCTTCCTATGGAGGTATAAATGAAGCAAGCTAGTTTATGTCTTCAGTTAATAGCTATTGGTTTTCATTACTGTGAAATTAATGGTTTTCAAAAAAGTATAACGGCAGTTTTTAGCTTTACCCGTTTATTATTTTGTCTACTAGTTTAATGATTCTCAAAGAAGGCGGATCCCATGTCTTTTCTCATTAGGTACAAGTGAATTTGTTTAGTGTGCGTTTTTGATAGCATTTCGACTCGTGATTTGAAATATATAGATATTGAGTTTTTGGTTTCCTTTGTTTTTGATGTTTGTCTTTACTTTTTTGCTAATGGCAAGCATAATTAATACTGCAATGAGGGCCCTGCTTAAGTTCTTTAGGGATTTGAGTTTAAAGTGGTCTATAAATGGACACACCAATTATTTGCCAAAAAAGATGATTTTTTCAAAATTTTCTGTCTCTTCCTCATTTGGTACACAATTAGGTCAAACACTTGGACAGTAGGTCAAATCAAAGATCTGATACAAATTAGATCAAAAATTTGATCGGGGTGGGAACAATATGCGCGAACGTACATTACCGAGCCTCCTTGTTTAATTTCATAACGAATTTATTTTACTTTCTCTGTGTTCGAATTTTTTTTCCTGGAAAATTTTGGAACTCAGTCCTAGTTGAGAGGTCGATTTATGAAAAAGGCCGTGGTCAACCGACATTGGCTCTGAAGATACTTTGGATTGATTTTACTTGTGGTGTCGATCATAAAATTAAGGTATAGGGAAATCCCTCCCCCCCCCCCCCCCCCCACTCGATTTTATAAATCTTTTAGTCTACCTCTTATAAATCATATGATGCGCATTCAAATCTCAACCTGGGAACTCACCCAATGTGTACTCCCCGTCCCTACTCCCCCACGCAGACAGGTACATTGGGCACTTCTGTTCATCGAATGGGAACAGAGCATACTCCATAGCACAGTGGTAGGTGAAGATGCTCAAATGGTGTGACGTCACCACTCTCCCGTCTGAGAACACAATCTGGTAACTGCTAGTAGTGTAGATGTCATCAATTATACCCTCGTTCACTAAAAACAGAAACAGATACCTTTGCGAAAAAATCTGAAATTCGAATTTTGAAGTGAATTTTGCTAAATAGATCAAAGCAGGTAGAAGAATACTGAACAGAGATGTTTTATACAGATAAAAATTTTTTGGACAAGCTGAATCTTCTCGTTTACGAGTAAACTCGGTGTGTTCAAAAAGTTTTCTATGCTCAAAAGAGAGAACAATGCGCAAGAAGCAAAGCTAGGAGCAGAGGCAACGTTTTTTTGGAACACAGTACAGACCTCTTGTCAAAACAAAGGGCAAAACTGATGGTGGAGGTGGAGGTGGTGCTGGTAGTGGTGAGGGGGGAGGGGTGAAAGGGCTTGCACCTGCATTTTCTATATGCAGATCCCTATGTCCTCACGACCTGGTTACGCAGGTTGCAATCCCGTCTTTTTACGAGAAAAATTTTTTCAACCAGTTATTTGAGCAACCAGCTATTTAAGTTGGCAACATGCACTGGCGCACACTTCCACCATCAATTCTGATATTCCCAAGACTTAAACATAGCTTGCAGATTGCCAGAAAATAGCCGCAATAGCTTCGTAGATCTGCATCAACGAAGTTTTGAAGTGGTTGTGACGTCATATGTTCGTAAAAAAAATCGCGAACGAAATAAAAAACATAGCAGGACAAGTCCTGACGTACAATTCAAAGAATTTTCATTGTCTAAACAAAACACTAGACATGGAACAAACTATGAATGGATTAGGAAAACCATTTAAAAAAATTCGATCCAAAAAATCGAAAAAACAGTAAAAATCGAACACCGTTTTCTCACTCTGCTAAAAATTAGAGCGAAAAAATTTCATGCCGCAGAACCACTCGCTTTTTCGCTCCATTTCCTGTTTCGACGTGATCAAAATCACTACTCCAATTTGACTTCAAAAATCATGAAAATGTGTGAACAGAAAAGACAGCGCCCAAATACAAATTAAACTCTTTGAATTGTAAAAAAAACATAGCCGGAGAATTCCGGAAGCGACTCGAAGCGTAAAAATTTTACAAAAAACCGAAATTACAGCTGAAGTCATTACCTTTTGTATCAAACCATAAACTCATTCCCCCGGTCTGATCCAAAAATTGGAGAAATTTAAACCACTGTCACCAAAAGAAACAAAAAGCAGAAAAAATATATACTATTGAAAACGTTTGGTAACGTTCGAAAAAGTGCAACATAATTACGATCGTCAAAACACTGATGGGCTGAAAAAGCTGACAGGGCTATCAATTGCCCCCAAATAATTCATCATTCTAATCTCAAAAAGATCGCGAAAGCAAACGCTAGCTAATAATAATAACTTAAGTAAAGAAACTAAGTTAAATTTTTCAAAAAATAAACTACTACAGTAAGATTTCTAATCCTTGCAATTAACACAAAAACTACACAAAAACTTTTTCCTTATCGTATACATGCTAGACAACATGATTTCAAACTAATTCAAGAATTAAAATAATCCAAGAAAAGCGACAAAATAACATTCGAAGGCAAGAAATTGTTTAAGAACAATACCAAGGCGAGAACAAAAAATACCACAAAATAGAAGTGATTTGAGAATTTTGTAAAATGCTTGCTAGCAAATTCTCAGCACTGCCTTATTTTCAATGAAATAATTGCAAACCAATGAAATTAAGAAAATCTAAGAAAAAGCTGATATCACTCAATTCTTTAATAACTGAAAAAAACAATGAAATCAATACAAATGTAGGTGCCAAGACAGAGCTAGAATGAAAGAAACTAGAATGTGAAGAATATGAACACAACGCAAGGAACACCGTAATAAAAACTAATTCTTGATTTTTGAAAGTAAAAAAAATCGAAGTAAAAAAACAAGAAAAACGAAACATTTCATTTTTCAGCATTCGAGACATAGAAGACAATGAGCCATCCGAGACAAAGATCCATCCCCCTGAACGGAACAAAAAAGAAAAAATAGAAAGCAAGCACACGAAACATTGAAACATATTGCAAAAAATTATTGTCAAAAAATATTTAAGACTTCATTTATAAAAAACTTTAACTGTTTTTGAAAAATTTAACGCTTAAAATTGATTGAAGTTTTTATTGAAACGAAATTAAATCCTCTCATCTTGCAGAAAAAGACTAATGCTTGTAATTAAAACAAAAATACAGACAAAAAACCGAAGAAAAATTGAAAAAATTGCAAAAATCTGATTAGCATACGTACAGTTTTATAAAAACAAAAATACATCGAGGTAGAAAGAGGCTTGGAGCATATGAATTATCAACAGGAAGTTGCCATTTTAACCGATTGTTGGCAAAAAGACGGCTAAGGCTAAAATATCCAAAAATTCAGAAATTAATAGAAAAAAATGCCAAAAATAAATTAAAAATAAAGAAATAGGTGCCTATTTAGATCTTGAAACGCGTTTTCAGGCTCTGCAAAACACAGTGATATTAAATGCCAAGGTTTACATTTCCAAAAGAGCATCTAATAAAAATCATTTCTACAAAAAACCAAATTACAAGCAAAAAATTGGGCCACTTCGACAAAAAAAAACGGCGAAAAACGGTTATCTATATGTGCCATTCCGTCAAAAACTACTTTTCAAAGTCAAAAAGTCATTCACTAAACGCAGCTCTTGATCAAAAAACTTTTCTCGCTCAGAAAAAAATAGTTCACACAGCAATTTTTCTCACTTTCGCTTTCAGGTGAAAACAGCGTCTGAACGAATAGTACTTCCGGTAAAAAAAACATAGCCGGAAGAATTCCGGAAGCGACTCGAAGCGTAAAAATTTGAAAAACCCTAATTGCAGCTGAAACCATTACCTTTTTTAATAAACCAAAAACTCATTACTCCCCTCCCCCCGGGTCTGATCTAAAAATTGGTGAAATTTAAACCACTGTCACCAAGAGAAACAAAATGCCGCAAAAATATTTATTATTGAAAACGTTTGGTAAGGATAAGTGCAAAATAATTAGGACAGTCAAAACACTGATAGTCTCAAAAAACTGACAGGGCTATCAACTGCCCTCAAATAATTCATGATTCTAATCTCAAAAAGATCGCTAAAGCAAACGGCAGATAATAATAACTTGAACTAAATTAAATTTTCCAAATAATAATGCTCAAAGTTAAGAATCAGAAAACTACTACAGTTAGATTTCTCATCACTGCAATTAAGACAAAAACAACATATACTTTTTTCTTCCTGTATATATGCTAGACAACATGATTTCAAACTAATTCAAAAATTAAAATAATCATAGAAAAGCAACCGAGTAATATTTAAAGGCAAAAAAATGTTTAAGAACAATACCAAGGTCGGAAAAAAATACAATAAAAAATAATAAGTAGCAATTTTGGAAAAAGATTTCTAGTAAACTCTTAGTACAGCCTTATGTTGAATGAAATCAATTGCAACACAAAGAAATGACGAAAATCTAAGAAAAAGCCGAAATAATAAATTTGTTAACTGAAAAAATCAATAAAACCAGTATAAATGTAGGTGCCAGGACAGAGCTAGAATTATACAAGCTAGAATGTGAACAATATGGACACAATGTAAGGAACACCGTAACAAAGACTAATTCTTGATTTTTGAAAGTTCAAATCAAAGTTTAAAAGTTTTGAAAGTTTAAAAATCAAATTAAAAAAACAAGAAAAACTAACAACATTTCATTTTTCAGGATTCGAGACATAGAAAATACAACGATACATCCGAGACAAAAAATCTATCCTCCTGAACAGATAAAAAAAAGAAAAAGCATAAATCAAACATACGAAACATTGAAACATTTTGCAAAAAAAGATCAAAAAATTTTTAGGACTGCATTTATAAAAAAAATTTAACTGTTTTTCAAAAATTTAACGCTAAAAAATTATAGACGCTTTTATGAAACAAAATTAAAGCCCCTCATGTTGCACAAAAAGCATATTTCTAGTAATTAAAACCAAAATACAGACAAAAAACTGAGAAAAATAGGAAAAAAACTACCAAAATCGGATTAGCATATGTACAATTTTATAAAACAAAAATTACATCGAGGTAAAAAGAGGCATCGAGTATATGAATTGTCAACGGGAAGTTGTCATATTGACTGATTTTTGACAAAAAGACGGCTAAAAGATCCAAAAATTAAGAAATTAATAGGAAAAATGCCAAAAATTAATTAAAAAATCAAAAAATTTATTGCCAATTTTGAACTTGAAACGCGTTTTCAGGCTCTGCAAAACACTGTGCTATTAATTTCCAAGGTTTACATTTCAATATAGCATCGAATAAAAATCATTTGTACAAAAAACCAAATTACAAGCAAAAAAATGGGCCACTTGGACGAAAAAACGGCTAAAAACGGTTATCTATATGTGCCATTCAGTCAAAAACTACTTTTCGAAGTCAAAAAGTCATTCACTAAACGCAGCGCATGATCAAAAAACTTCTCTCGCTCAGAAAAAATTAGTTCACATGGCAATTTTTCTCACTTTCGCTTTTAGGTCAAAACAGCGTCTGAACGAATAGTACTTCCGGTAAAAAAAAAAAACCTTAAGAAAACCAATACTCCTCTTCGAGTCGTAAAAACCTTAAGAAAATCAATACTCTTCGAGTCGTAAAAACCAAGAGAAGGCCAATAATAGCCCCAGCTATCGCTGTGCGGCCATTAAAAAGGATTGTTATTGCTGTGGTGTAGAGCGCCACAAAAGGAACGCGCGAAGTTTCGACCTAATATATAATGCCGTCGTTGGGGTAAGAAACCCGAGAGAGATATTGGTCCTCTTAGTTGTAATTATTTTCTTCAATGTCTTGCGAAAATGTCTTCCTTCACCCAAATGGTTCATTCCTTCGCCCAAGTGACCCAATGGTTCATAACTGAATCATTGGGTCACTTGTCCTCCAACTTTTGCACGCGATGGTTGAAGTCTTGTCATTAAAAACTTACACATCAAAAGAAATTAATTGTTAATTATTGCTCATTTCTTAAAAAAAATCATAAACTTTTGTTTATCTAAGGGCCGTCAATAGCTGGTTCTTGTCAACTCTTCAACTATAAGTTATCTTTTTTTGAACACTCGGTAAGAACAGATTTTTTTGTAGATGCCAAATTGTGGATGGCAAATCTATAGAAACGCTTTCTATTATACAGAGTCCAATTGGTCCCTTACTCCATTTTTTTTCGAATCTGCTGAGATTCGGGCGCAAATATGGGTTTAACGTTCCGCTTGAGTCTACGAGCTAGCGCTAAAGCAGCAGCAGCTAGCTAAATGAGTTGTGTGATTCCGACTATCAATTCTTGTCCTGAACAAATCAAACAAAACCAACAAAGAGTCATCCCGAGCAACAAAGAGCACCTCAATATCCAAGGGAGATCAAATCGTTGTCACTGAGTGAACAATAACAAAGTCCGATATTGCTATGTACATCCCCAGATCAATCGGAGTCGGCACTAAAAGCAATAAAATTTGTTAATGCAGCCTCTCACAGAGACTCCCAATTTCGTGTCTCAGGCACTATGCAATGCTTCACTTCCCGCGCTCCAGAAGAAAAAAGGTGCAGTACGACCCAATGCAATGAACGAAGTACTAAAGTATCTCATAGCAAAGTGTATGGTGAAGGACGCCAAATATGAAGCAACTGAACTTTTGGAAAGGTTCCAATTGGGAGTTGGGGCATGCCGAGGACTCGAAGCAATAATTCATACTGCTAAAACTACCTAGGAAAAAATCTTTTGATCTGAATGAATCCCCTCTTGAAATTCTTCAGACTGACTTTCAGAGTGCACTCAATTCGGCCAATTGTTAACATCTTTTGTCAGCTGTTAACAAAAATATTTCAAGGACAGCAGCTTCCACCACTTTGTTACCGCCAACATATACCCCTTTTCTGAAACAACACAACGGTGCAGATTGAATTTGTTGTCCAACAGCTCGATCCATTGGGTCAAGTGTTTGTGTCACTGACTTTGTGGCCATTCATTTGAAAAGTTAGGGAGCTAGTTTCAAATCTTTCACATCACAACCGATACTTAGGTGGCGGTATTGTTGTCTGGACAGAACAATTGCTTAAACAGACTCTACAAATCCTTCTCAATGATGGGCCTGAAACAGATTCTTTCTAAGGAAAGACAAAAGCGAAACATGGCCGAATACAGATATGCCATTGCGATTCGGGCAAGGTTTTCGAGGAGCTAGGAGCTGCAATAAGAGCCGGCAAACACGTTGACTCATGTAACAGAAAAATGATTCAAAAACACAAGGAATGCCATTGGGTCAAGTGTTTGTGTCATTGACTTTGTGGCCATTCATTTGAAAAGTTAGGGAGCTAGTTTCAAATCTTTCACATCACAACCGATACTTAGGTGGCGGTATTGTTGTCTGGACAGAACAATTGCTTAAACAGACTCTACAAATCCTTCTCAATGATGGGCCTGAAACAGATTCTTTCTAAGGAAAGACAAAAGCGAAACATGGCCGAATACAGATATGCCATTGCGATTCGGGCAAGGTTTTCGAGGAGCTAGGAGCTGCAATAAGAGCCGGCAAACACGTTGACTCATGTAACAGAAAAATGATTCAAAAACACAAGGAATGCTTGAAAGTAATTAGCTGCATAGACGGTCCACAATGCGCATTGGGTATTCCTCGACATTGTTTGGGGGCACCTGAATTTGTTCATTCTCTTTGCACTAATACGCCAACAATTGAATTATTTGAGGTCATGAATTTTTTTGACAACCACCAAAAAGAGACTTCGGATCAAGGTCCTGGAGCTGTTATTTCCAACAACGCTTGAAAGAAGGCGTGCCTCACAATTAGTCTATCAGTTTTAGGTTTCCGAAAATCTCAAGATCAACATACAGCTGCTTACGTCGGATCTCTCCGACTGTCAAATGATTTGGTTATAAAAATCACAGGTCTGGAAAGAGGAACCTACACTTGCACTTTTACACGAGACCCTTGTTTCTTCTGGGTTGTCATTATTGACACATTAGAGAATCCAAGAGACCTTAGATCTCCTAAACCATCGGGACCTAAAGGAAGATCATACTACATCCCAGGGAAAATGAGACATGTGTCTCTGTCTCTTCCACTATGAGCGGGGCTAGCTGCTGCACCCATACCCACTCTAGGTCTGCATTTGCACCCTCCTGATTTTCGAGTAAGTGTAAAGTACAGATTTGCTATTATGTTTTACGACTTTGAGAGAAAACTCTTTTATTGCGCTGCGGAAACTTTGGATGTATTTGGTGATTATGCAATTAAATGGCAGGGAAGGGGAGACGCCATTGCAAGACGGCAGTATTCGAGATCGGGTCCCAACAACTAGCTCAACTGATAACTTATTTCCACTGATACAAAAACGAAAACTCATCACTGATAGCTTCAACAGACAGACACACTTTTCTGCCATCCTCGACGACAGGCCGTTCTGCTCCTGACCTTACAGTGACATCTTCTCTGCAACAAAACATTATCCAAAACGCGGCAAAGCAGTAAGTTTAGGCAACTGACGCAGCTAAGGGTCAAACGTTTGGGTTGTATGAAGAAAAATATTCTATGCAGGGTATTAAGTTCGAGTCATTGGCAGTAGAAATATTAGGTGGTATGTGTTCAAATTTCCGGAGGACATAAAACAAATAACGTCACTTTCAGATAGCAGGATCTATCAGTCGGAAGCATTTTCCATAGAATTTGACAGAATTGGTCAGTCACTCTCAGTAGTTTCAATTCGTGGGTCTGCTGTAATGTTGCTTGCCCGCGCACCATGAGTGGGTCGGATGTCTACAGAGAACAATAGTTCTCTGTAGACATGTTTGACGTCTTTTCTGTAGGCGTAAAACATATTGTGGATAATTCAAGTTTCAGGAAGTTCAAAATCAACCGTTTAATCCTAAGTGCAATGGCTAGTGGTTTTCATGACCTTGAATTTATTTGTTTTAGAAAATATCGTAGTCTTTTGAACTCCGGCTTTATTGATCTTCTTAAATTGTAACTTATGTTCACTAAAAGCAAGTGTGTTCTTTATTGATGCGCTTAAAGATAATTTATTTACAACTATAGCTTTCATTTTTAGAATTGTTTTAGCGGTTTCGATTCTACGAGGTTTTTTAGAATTTTTTTTTATTCGAGAAATGTTTCTAACGTTTTAGTTTATTTTTTTTTCAACTTTTTGATTTTGTTAATTTATCAATCTGAAAACAAGTTCCATTCCACTTGAAGAAAGACCCATTTGTTTATAGTTATCTTTATTTTAACTAAAATTTTACGGTTTTATTGGCTTAAACTTATCTTCAGAAATTTTCATTGAATTTTTTATTGTTCTCAGTATTCGTTTTTTTATTGGTCGTGAGACAAATTCTAGATAATGAGGTCTCTCAATGCCTTTTCATGAAGTTATAAGTGAAACTGTCTAATGATTATATTTGATAGCCAATGGATTTCATTACTTTAAAATTTTCTCTTTTTTCAAAAAAAGAACTGAAATTGTGATTTTCAAACTTTTCCGTTTGTCTCCTAATCTCATTAAGGGCAGGTCCCATGAGTGAATTACAAGTTGATTTGTTCAATTTAACTATTTTGTGTTGCTAATTTGACATACTCAAGTGTTTTTGAAAATGTACATTTAGTTTTGGTCGTAGTTATTGCTTGGTTTTTTGATTTTTTGTTCATCTTTTAACGTAGTCTTGTTAATTTGACTGCTCATTTGACTGACTGCTCATTTGTTAACAGACGCTCGTTTGACTGCTTATAGAACAGTCGCTCTTTCTTTCTCTCTTACTTTCGAACATTATCCTCACTGACCTTAAAGAGTCTGACCTTCTCCTCTTTGACCTTAAAGAATTTTTTTAAAAACACTCGATTCTGAGCATTATTCATGCATTTCTAAACACATAACAGCTCTCAAATCACGCAGTAAAGCAATATTATTGTTTAATAAACAAAAATGATCGATGATAAACAGTATTCTTCACTGAACAAACAAGACATTTACCAGCTCTATGTTAAAACTTACAAAAAATTGGAAGAAAAAGAGAAATTTATAGAGGATACAAGTACAAAATTTACCAAGATGATGGAGTCTGGTTTGTATATGGCTAATCCCCAACTGGTAGGGGTGAGACGATTCAGGGTGGGGTTCCAATTGCAAAAGAATATAAAACAGTCGGCACCATGACGGAGGCGAACGAATTGGTTCGCGATTTCCCAAAAAAGAACTGTCACCGGAATGCGAAAACCTTGTTAATGGCAGTAGTATAATAGGCAAGCTTGAGATCGACAAGTCTATGCCAATCGACTGCGCAATTCATGCTTACCGTGGGTCCACTACCAACGAAAAAATTAAAGTTTTGAACAAATACGACCCAAAAAAAAATCCGAACATTCCGAACATTCCGAACAAATCCGACCCAAAAAACAACGTGCTGAAAGATAATAGTAAATCTGCTGACGAAAATTTCCTTGAACACAAAAAACTAATTGACTTATGCATTGAAAAATTGAATCTAGATGTTTGCGTTGTTTGCGAAATACCACCAATGAAAAACGTTGAACAGTATCGGGATAAAAATGAAAAAATTGATGAAATCAATAATCTTATTACATCTTACTATTCCTATAAACGATCTTTCAAGATATCTTATCTTAATGCTAATATTAAAAGTGTGAATAGTGCAGTAAACAAGGATAATAATAACGGTATTGATTCCATTGGATATAATTTCTTATATTTTGATAATGTGCATTTAAACTACCAGCATGGTGTGCCTCTTCTCAAAAACTGGCTGCTTTCTCTCTAATGGTAGCATCTGTCCCAAAGGACTCTATCAAAACAAAAGCCTAATTAATAAGAGTCCTCAAAACGCCTACAGTTCTAATTATCGAAATAAACCATACAACTACCCCCAAACAAACAGAAATAATTTGTCGACTTATAACAATAGTTATCAGCCTGTGAATCAAAGATACTCCGCACTAAACTATAAAGGTGCTTCTAATTATTATGCCCAATCCTATCAAAAAGCCCCATTCCAATAAAATGATAATTTGTAATACTGATGATTTAAGAGAACTGTTGTTGCAATTGTTTAAAATAAATGACATTGAACATCTTCTTTTCGTCAACACAGCAATCAAAAAGTTTTTATTTAGTTTTGCTACTGTTGGCCTCAAGAATTCCTGCGTCAACAGTGGCAATTACATTACATAGCAAAACAAAAATTTTCGACGAAGGCTCTGGAAAAGCTTTTAAGTACCTTCCAAAAACAGGGTTTTTATTTGTAGGATGTAAAGTTATTACTATATTTCTTTTTCTGATTAACTTAACGCTACTCCTAAGGGCTGGTGATATAGAAACAAACGCAGGACCTGTTTTAACATACAATGAGTCTATCAAAATGACTCTAAGAAGAGAGTCGGAAATAAAAATTCATCATCTAAATGTACAAAGCATTCTTAGCTAGAAATAACAACTACGCACGCTAGTGCACGATCTTGGTCCTAACTGCATTTTCTGTTCCAAAGAAACACGGCTTTGTAAGTTTGATGATATAAACGTTTTCAATCCTGAAAACGAAAGATACTGTTGTTTCAGATCTGACCGTATTTCGCCTGCCGGAACGAAAACGAAAAAGGTGGTGGAGTTATGATGCTTGTTCCAAGTTTTTTTCTCCAAAAATTCATAATGATTTGAATCTTTTTACGGGGAATTTTGAGAGTGTATGGGTCTCATTGAAAATACCAACTTGTCCATCCTTACTAGTGAATGTTACTTATAACTCCAAAAAACAAAACAGCACTGATTTTTTGGACCAACTTGCAATTAACATTGATAATGCAATTACGAAAAACGAAAAGATAATACTTCTGGGCGACTATACCATTAACTACATAGATGCCTTGGAAAAATCTAGGCTTGAAACAGTAATACTTTCTTATGATTTACATATAAAGAACCAAACCATTCCTACTCGTTTAAACTGGGGCAACAATACCAAAAGCCTTATTGATTACATTATTACTGACTGTTCAACTATAAACGACACTATAATTTGTGATAGCATAGTAAAAAGTGACCACTTTGCTACTCTAAGTCTATTAGGGATTCATGCTGAAATTAAAAAGATACCAATCCAGAAAAAAAATTTCGATAAAAAGAACTATAAAGCACTTGATTTTAAACACTGCCTAGAACAACAAAACTGGCAAAAAATGTTATTCAGAACAACTTGGATTCAATGCTACAAGTTTTCACTGAAAATTTTACGACAGCACTTTCAAAAAGCGCTCCACATAAAAAATGTTTTATCCGCGAAATGACAAAAGTTTTTTTACATTAATAGACAAATGGTTAACTAGAAAATCAAGACAACTGATGGTCGATCGAGATAGGTTTTTGAATGATAAAGACTATGAAAATTTCTTTGATCTAAAAAACCAGTTTAGTATTCCTAATGACAACGATTTCAACAGACTTCATTGAAATCTTATTGAAGCAGCAAAAAGTGACAGAAAAAAGGGGATGCTGATAAATGAAGTAAGAAACTCTGAAAAAACAAAACCCAGAATCTACAGTTTGAGAAATGTATTTGGTGATTATGTAACCCAAACAAAAAAAATTGCTAACCTGTTGAACTATCGTTTCTCTACACTTGGGAAATTCCAAGAGGCCCTCAGCATCCACAACAGACTTCTGGGAAAGGCAATCCTAAACAAAAAACTTTTAGCTTTCACTATGTAACGGAAAAAGACTGTCATGACGCAATTAGGTCACTGGGGAGAAATAAACCGATTGGACAATCAAACATTCCTGCATGGGCTATTAAAGACTCAAGCTCTGTCATTGTTCCTCATTTATATTTCCTTGTGAACTACTGCATCAAATTATCTTGCTTCCTCAATGAGCTTAAACGAGCACATGTTGTGCCACTATACAAGAAAGATGACCCTGAGGAACATAATAACTATCGCCCAATTTCCATTACCACATGCCTTTCTAAGATCACTGAAACAATCTTGAGGGATCAAATTTGTCAGTACCTTCACGACAACAAATTACTAAGTAAAAATCAGTATGGTTTTAGGAAATTTTTCTACCATCGATTCCCTATTATTTTGCACAAAATTCATCAGAAACAAAACTGTAATTAACAATTTAGTCACAGCAGCATTTCTTGACCTATCAAAAGCTTTTGATTCTATCAATTATGACATTTTGGATATCAAGTTAGGCAACTTAGGTTTTGATGAGAGCTCAAAAAATCTCTTAAGAAGTTTCGTTACAAACCGCCGCCAATCCGTTGTACTGCAAGATTGCATATCAGATGAACTAATGTTTCATAGAGGTGTACCACAAGGAACAGTACTTGGTCCGGTCCTATTTAATCTGTACATTAATGACATGGCAACAAGAGTTGACAATGAATCTGAACTCATACAATATGGTGACGATACCGTTATTTTAACTTTTGATACCTCCATTGACAAAAGCAAAATCAAGTTAGAGCAAATTGCAAACAAACTTATTCGATTTTGTCATGAACATCACCTCACAGTTAATACCTCTAAAACTGAATTCATGATATTTGGTAAGAGCAAAAGAAAAGATTTCAGTGAACAGATAATTTTAGATTCAATTCCAATAGACGAGAAACCTGAAGTAAAATAATTAGGGGTTCATATAGACAGCAATTTAACGTTTCAAGAGGAAGTGAAACATATCTTACGAAAAATCGCCCGAGGAATAAAAACAATTTATGCTATTAGAAAATCAATTCCACAAAAACTATTGATACTTGTCCTAAATGCCCTAGTATTAAGTCACTTGCACTACTCAGCGGTTATCATTCACGCAATTGAGCAAAATTTAATAATGTCTCTTGAGAAGCAGCTTAACTGGTCATTACGAGCAACCTTTTTTAGAAAGAAATTTGAATCTGTTCAAGATATTAAATGCAGTCGGAATATACTACCCGTAAAACTCTTTTTAAAAACAAAAAGATTACAATACTGTTGGAAAATAAAAAAACAGTTACGACCTGCTTTTTCACCAACATCGGGACGTCCTTTAATCACCTGGAATCTTCATGAGTCTATAAGGACAAAAAATTGTTCTGGGACCAAAATTTTTTCTCTATCAAAAGGCAACAAAACTCGTTTGTTAGATTAGCGATACTAGATTGGAATGAACTACCCAGCGAAATTAAAATCAAACAAGACAAAAAAAGTTTCCCCAAGGAACTTAGAACTTTCTTCTCAGCTTACAAAAGGAACCCTTTTTTGTGGAAGTTTACCTGTTCAACATGGCGTGACTTTAAATTTGGAAAATGAATTAGAACTACTGTTTACTGGTTGGGTTGACTTTATAAACTTAATTATTTTTTTTTTTGAGATATGCGACATAATTTGAATTTAACTCAAGTTTTCTGTTATAATATGTAATTAATAAATCCATTTAAATAATTACACTGCCGGACTAATATCAATTGTAATCATTGATGTGGATCGGAATTCAGTGTTTTTTTTATGGCATATATCATTAGTCCTCTGCAACAGCTTTGTTTATTTCGTTTAATGGCTTGAGTTTAAAGCAATTTCTGTATTCATACAGCAATTATTTTCGAGATAAAGGTATTTTTTAAAATCTTTGAATCGTTCCTCTTTTGGAAGACTATTAAATCAAAAATGTGGATAAGCGGGCTCGGAACATTATGTGCACATTATCGAGCCTCCTTGTCCACGAATATCTTGAGAAGCCAATTTTGATCACACGTTCCCCCCGACCATTACCGTTGTCAAGGCCTATCCGGAGAAATACATTTCTCCGGACTATCATAAACCAAAATTAACTCTTTTCCTCACCCCGAGAACTAAAATAATCCAATCCAGATTGCTCTGGTGTCTAAGCTTTCCCAGGGCGTAGAAAAAAACTTAAAAAAGGAAAACAACCTACCTATTTCTGGAGTCCAAAAAGAACCAGCATTGAAAGCCATCTTAGAAACTCCGTTGTATTCATCCGGATCCCACGAGACGTCCTGGACGTAATAGTAAAACGACAGCACATATTTCACAGTTAACTCCTCCTGATTCTCATTAACATTCACAACTTGATAAAGATCTAACACCGGAAACACAGAACTGTTCATCATGTTTTCATGCGGCGAATGAACGGTAAGCTTTGATTGGATAAACGTCACCAATTTTGCTTCCTGATTGGCTGTCGAGAATTTTGAGTTACATAACTTGAAAAGTAATATGAACAAACAGTAAATAGTTAATGATTTCGATACACCCATAATTTTATTTCAATTCATTCATCTATTTCAAAAGGAAAGATAGATAAATTAACTATTGCCCGATAACAAATATTCACATTTTTTGTATATAAAATTAGTGAACTATTAAATAAAAACTCAAAGTTTAGCAAGTTTGTATAGTAGTGAATTTAAACTATAAGCAACAAAAACTTAGTTTTCAGTTTTGTATTTTTTTCTGCTTGATTGGTCAAGCGCAATTTAAATATGTTGCGAGGTTCACTCGTTTCGGTCAATTGCATAAAATGCATGAACACATGTGATTAAAAAACTGGCTTTAATCTATTGCTAAACAGTTTTCTGACGTTTCATACGTTGAGTTGTTCAACAATTCGAACCAAAAAGGCATCCGAAATTTGCGTTTTCATATTTGAAAGCAAATCTGACGCCTTTAATTGGAAATTGAAAGCTCTTTTTCACAGGCTATTAAAATTTCTAAATTCCTCTAAATTAGCAATTTTTTAATCAGAAGGAACTGTTACTAATGCTAAGAGATAAATTTTAACGATTGGCATGAGAAATTGTTACCTTGCTAAGTTTAAAAATAAAAAAAAACTTTTTCATACTTTTAGAACTCAAGAAAACTACAACCCCACCCCTAATGCTTCTTTTAGCAAGATTAGGGGTCCACGTATATGACAACTAATCTGGGGGGATATAATGGGAAAACCCCAATACCCAATTCGCTACTAGCGGGCATTTTGTTGGACTGTTTTATCCAGCTTAGCAAAACTTCATGTTTAAGAGATCCAGTCTGTCGCTCAAGATTGCAAACTACTATACAATAAAGAAATAAGTTTCTGTGACACAGATTCCATTCTTTTCACAAAAGTTAAACAAGTAAAATAAATTTTATACTAATTCAAGTTACTCGACGTGCATCAAATACGAGAGATGTGACTGTTGTTTAATTCCGTTATTCTGAAACAATGTCAATTTCCCTAATCGTTATTCGAGGAACTGCATTCATTATACTTTCTAGAGCCCTATGAGATCCCTGATTGTGTTGATAGAAACTCACCCAAAAAGAAGGGAGTGTCAGCCTGTCCAAATCTGGCCAACAATGAAATAAAATTGCAATCAGTAATTTGATTGCCTTGTCTCACCCAATGAGCGGTCAGACTGAAATTAACTACCGAGCTGTAAGACCAGGCTGCTCATGAGGACTATAGTGCAGCATAGAAAAGCCGATTGAGACCTGTTCATGAAACCACAAGATCTGACTTGTCAATGATTTGGACTGATTATAACTTTGTGATTAACTGAGATTCCATAACGAGAAATGGGGGGTTCCATAACTAAAGCGTTAAAACAAAATAATACACAACAAAACAATTAGGAAACGACTCCCAGAAAACTAAATATATGTCCACCTTAAAAAAGGATAAATCTAGGAAACTCACTCCTATTAAAAAGTACACTAGTTGAGACCAGATGGTTATTTTGCAAGATTGTGACAGAAAAACACTTATCCATCAGGATCTGCCAAAAGTATCCATTTTACAAAATTTGCGAGAAAAATGGTTACAGCGTTAACGGGTTCAAATCACTGCCAAAGTAAACACTTTTCTTTTTTGCTCACAGTGCTATCCTTTCCTAAGGTAAGAAAAAAATTAAATGAACAGGGAAACCTGGTAGTTTGTATTAAAACGTTTCCCAGTTTTGTATATTTTATCGCCTTAAAACTAACCAATTTAATGTTCTGTTGCCATAAATTGACTAAGATTTTCCTATTTCTGTTTAAAAAATTTACGTGTCTGAGCTCTGCTCTGCTTTTAGTTATCACTTTCAACAAAGGAGTAAAGTTTTTCTACTCAATATCTTCTTGGCTTCTCTGAGTAGGGTAACTTCTGCCGATTTGAGTTTACGTGTTATATCGGAACCAAAAGACATTGAGTAATAGCCAACATTTCATAACTTTGTCATTTAGAAAGTATAGAAATCTCACGAAAATTTGTAACCGTTTTTTGTGCTTATTTATAGTTATTTTACTTAATATTCAATTATTCTATCCAATTACTTGAAACACTGAATTTTTTTGAACAGACTAAACTCTTTTTCGAAAAATATATGGATGACAGGAACTGAGAGTGTTTTTTTCAGAAGAAGCTTAAATGATTAGCAAAACTTGTTGAGAATTTTATTTCCGAGTCAAAGTATGTTACATTGTAATACTCTGAAGCAAATTTATTAATCAACGACCAACACAAGTTATCAACTATAAAAACTTTTGAATGGTTAGAGAATCTTTGAAAACAAGGAGTTCCAATAAATTCTTCAGGAAACACCTTTTTTTAATCTAATTGTGAAACTATTTATTAACATGGTAAGAACAAACAAGAGTGTTGATTAAAAGTTGTAAAACGTACCAAATCAATTTGTTGCAAACGAGCGTTTAGTTACTAGCTCGTGATTATTTTAACATAGGGCACAGTTCTCGGTAATTCAAGGTAACAGCCGGAAATAGTTCCAACGAAACTAGCAGTTCAATGAAAAAAAATATGAATTTTTAAAAAATTGAACTGCTAGTTTTGCTGGTTTTATAAGATATCTTTGACCGAAAAGTAACTGAAAAAAAAACTTTGTTCTACAGCAGATGGAAAAAATTCAACCAAAAATATATTTAGATAAAACTTGCACAATAAAGGTACAAGAAAAGCAATACTGAAAATATTACGTCGAAAAGGACGTAATATTACGTAAATTAATAGTAACTGCAGAATTAAATAAAAGATTCAGAACAATGATAAACTAGTTAACATAACACAATATCAGAAGTAATAAAAGAGTTGAACAACCCAATTTATCATCTGAAGAGTGAATTGAAATATATATAATTATACAAGGATGTTACTACAATAGTTGCAACAATATAGTTATAATTTCAGTAAACTTTTTTATCTTCTAAAATTCAATTAAAATTGAGCTCAGATCACTTTAAATATTTATGGGAAGCACCAAAAAGACCTGTTCTAAACGATGTCGCCCTTCAAAGCTGCATAAAATAGTTCTAACTTCGTTCTCAGACAACTTGAAAAACGCCCCGTTGGACTCCACAACAGAAACAAGGAGGTCAGTCTAGATTAAGGCATAGCAATTTCACAATATTCAATATAAACAAACAATTCCTTCCATCATTTTTTTTTTCAAAATTCCTGTCAAACCTTAGTTACAGCAGAATACTTCAGTTTATACAGCTTTCTCGCATTCTTTATCATAAAACTTTGAAATGTACAGTTGAACATTATCTGAAACTTCATACACAAAAAAATACACCAATAACAATTGCCATTTAGTAACAAGCATTTCAGTAAATTTATTGACCCGCATTCTGATTTTTCTTTCATTTTTATTACATCGACTATGATGCAATAATGTTACAATAAGTAATAATATTATTTCTAGAAGATGTAATAATATCATATTGATTAATGTAGAACAGCGTTTTGCGAGAAGGACAAAAACTTTCCGATTGTTATAGTATTTAGAAATATAGAGATACAATCATACAAAAAATGATACAAAATTACAATCTGAAGATCCACTATGTACTAATTGAACTGAAGTATTTCCCCTTTGTTCAATTTGGGGTAAGTTATTCCTCCAAAATGTCACAAATTCCTGGAAAATTACTTTCATTTTATTTGAAACTCTGACATAATCTCAACTTTCCCGGATCGGCAACATAGTAAATCAGCGCTTAATGACAGTATTTCTCAGTCTGTGTTTTTAATATGAACATATTATGATCAAGTCACTTTTTAATATAAAAAGTGAGAATTTGGAAAAACATCAGTCTCTTCAGTATGAAAACAGCATTGAATTGTTACACTTAGCGCAAACTGTTCAAAATTGTCGTTCAGTCTGCTTTTCTCTGATCAGAACTCATATCAAAAAAATATAAATCGTTTCAAAAATCCTCCAATAAACTTTTCTTTGAGAAAGAAACCAGCTGCGTAATAGTTTATTTTTTATTGTTTATTGAAAGTATTATGCATAAAAAATGATTTCTAGAATTGAAGTCTTTGGAGTTTGTTTCCAGTTTGAAGTTAGCTGGCATGCCGCCCTCTGGCTTGTATTCTGTGTTTTGCATCGCGGTGTGCCAGCACTGGATCACATTAGCACTGGATCACTTCTCATACTATATGTACTGCCAATTAGTACTGGATTAGATGCAACTGAATGTTTTCAGATGATCTGAACATTAATCTTTAGCGCCTCAATAATCTGTTCACAGCTCACTCTATCTCCACCCTAGGGGTCCCAGACAATCCCCACCTCCTTCAGAACACCATGAGGACCTTCCAAGGATATACAAAACAGCAAAAAAGCAGCAGAAAGAGTGTTCAGTCGGTATATGAGTTTTCAAGAAGGCACAAAGCAAACAAAAATTCAATTCATATATTTTCAAGGAGAAATCATCCAGAAACCCCCTCTCTAGCACCACCAGCAGCCACTTACCACCCACCCCTACTTCTCCCATCTGTATTCCCGCATCATCCCTGCCATTCAAGAGTTCAACACGCCCCCCCCCTTTGTATTAATTCAACCATTAAAAAATTTCGAGACCGTTATAACTCACAAATTCAAGATCCCCACCCACTCACTCACCCCTTTGTCTAATTTAACACTTCCTTCAGTTCTTAGAATTAGAAGCAGTAGTAGGTCTGGATTTTTGGCTCTCACATTACAAGTACCTGCAAAAAAAAAGAGAAATTAGTTCATAACAAACTGAGAAAAAACAGATAGTTCCTGCTAATAAACCAGTAGATTATTTAGTTTTCAATTCTTCTGCTCTAGTTTCGCGACTTAATTACCGGTTTTCGTCTGCAAAGCTGCTCCATTTTGCAAATCGGCCGAGTTTTTCAAGTATCATTTTTGTGCATTGTACAAAAACTTAAAGTTTGTTTCCTATTGTTTTTTTTTTATTTTTTTAACAGAGGAAGGACTCAGAACCGGTTGTGCAGCACAAATTCTTGAAAAATTTTTTTTGGGTTTATTCTGCGAATTGTTAGAGCAAAAAAGCCTTAGAATACTAGCAAACCGTACTTCTATAGCCCTTTACTATTCATACACCAAGAATCAGTACTGGTTTACTATGACACTAGTGTGCGGGTTGTATCGAAATTCGGTAATGTTGAAATGAAATATTTTACAATGAAGGAAAACAAACAAATAAAAACTTATACGAACAAATAAAAACAAACAATAAACTTCATTCAAAAAGTCTTTAAAAGTTAGTGAGAATGAAGGATATTGAATATGCAATTTGATTTTTTTAAAATTACTACTTTTCCATTGTACTCATCGGAAATTTAAAATGCGGAGAATGTGACTGACAAACACAAAATGGCCTTATCAGATGCAGACTCCTTGAAAGCGAGAAAAATGCAGTCTTTTTTCTATACATTTGTAATTTCTGTTTTTCGTTTATAAACCGTTAAGATCAGTTATTTGAATAAATATTCGTTAGAGCCATTATTTCGGAAAAAACATTTTTTTTTTCAAAATTTTTTCTTTAGATTGTTGCTGAACAAAACTGCGTTTTTTGTAAAATATGTACAAAATTTATCTCAAGGAAATTTAGCAAACTTATCGAACGTTTAAAGAGAATGGGTTCTGTGATACACAAGGTTCTTGTTTACCAAAATTTTCCAAGTTATGTTGACCTTAAAGTGCAATTCATTCACATCAGTTTAGATTGCCTCCGTCTGAATGAAGCCATTATTTCAACTTGTTCCACCTCTGTCTGGAGGATATAACTTATTCACGTTGTTCAGTTGCTCTCCTCAATTTGAAATCGTCTCACGTTTCCACGGCCGATTAAACGTGATTGGAGTTATTACGGCTTTCCGAATAAAAGGTATCACATGCTTATTAAATTATATGCAAGAAATAAATTGTAATCTTTTCAAAATGATTTTTTTGTTTTAAAAGCAGGAGCACTGATAGTTTTGGTACAAACCCAATATACTGACCAATTCCTGAATTTGAAAACTGATCATACCGACGATACCGACGAAAAACTGTTTCTATCAAACTGCAACCAAACCAACCGACAAATTTCCTAATTTCTGTTGTACCATGTCTTAAATAGGGATAACAGATACAGATTGTGCATCACCGATGAGTGGATTAAACAACTTAGTAAAAAATGACAATTAACTGACAAATTTTTTAATCACCCAATCCGCAGGGAGTTTTCCTCTGACGAATTGTTTTGGTCACCAAATTTTTACACATTTGACCATTCGTTACGTATAACAGCTGCACATTGCTTGTCACCGATTTGGTGACCAGAACTGTTTGTCATGTCAAAAAACTGCTACCTGTTACTTGGTTGCTTGAAATATTGTCTTGAAAAATTGTGGCTTAGTCAACCAAGCGGTGATACGCAATATGTATCTGTTCTCCCCATTCTAGGTTTGGCTGATGTCAGCTGGTTTGGTTTCAGTTTGATACGTTTACGTTTTACGTGTTTACGTCAACTTTTATACGTTTTTTGTCGGTATGTTCGTTTTCAAAAATTTTGACTTTTTGGCCTGATCTTTTGGATTAGAGTACAGGCCAAATCCAATTTCGTTAACATATTCTATGAGAAAAATTTATTTTGAAATAGTTTGGTTTGATTGTTGAGCAAAACGTAATAATGCTAATGATTGTCAGTTATTATTCAAAAAACTTATATATTCTCAAAATAGGAGCAGTCTGTCCGATGATACCACCCTATTAACATCGAGATAAGTTATTCTTTTTGAATAAAGTACATCATGCACATAGTATGACTGGTTTTCAGGGAAACAGCATATCAATTTTTCCATTTTTTGAGGAGCCCGAAAGTCAATGTTGAAAAGGAAAATGACTACTTAACTGCGTTTGTAATAGTTTGAGACTTTTTACTTATTTGCGCTGCTAATAGTAGAAAATCATTGATCCATTTTCCCTAAATATGCTAAAAGCTCTCAGAAAACTATCTATTCAGTAAACTGCATTTGTGCACATAATTGTAAAGAAGTGTATTGTGTCCCATTTAGAGTAAAGATAACATCGGAGAAGCATCTTACTGATCCATTGAGATCAACGTAGTGTTGACCGCTGTAGCGTTTAAAGCGCCTTTCCTTTATTTGAAACAGAACTAATACTATATGTTGTTTTTTGAAGTGAGCAACGTAAAAAAAATAAGAATTGCATTAGGGTACCTTGTACATTAATTTGGGAACGTAAAGTTTTGCACAATTTTGTAGGTTTTGTTCTATTTCAACTCGACAAATAAGCAAAATGTGTCGTTCTTTCATATATTGACATTATTGTCAAATTAATCACATCCAGAAAATTTGCAACAATTACGCGTTTCTAAAACACGAACGGTAAAAGGAAAGACAGTTTTATTCTAATCGTTGTTTCCTAAAGTTCAAAAAATAAGCAGTCAATTTTAAATCAGTTTTTCCTCCGTTAAATACAGAAAAGAACAAATCAAATCAAGGAGTACTAACGGCAGGTTCAATTGGTTTCCTAGGGAATTTCAAGGAAACTTATCTAATTTTTTAAATGAAAGCTTATGGTCATTCCACTTATAAAAATACATTTTTAGAAAAAACAATGACTTATTGCAGCTTCAGGTCAGCAAAGACATGTTGTACCGAAATTTAATAGATTGAATTTTATATTTAATGCGGTTATACCTTTTAAGTAATGGTTTTTCTGCTCGATACTACGAGTTTTCCCGAAAAGTTTTTGATTTTCCTATCCTCGAGGTTCTTTTTCTTGTCTTGTCACATTATTGACAGGTCAGATAGCTAGATATCTCTTTAATGGTATTTGAACAGAATGTGTAATTAAAATTATTATTTTTTTAGTGACTCAATTATGGTTTTAACCACTTCCAGATCGTCTTCTAGCATAATTTAATGGTTTTTTACATTGTTTGTCATTCTTATCTAGTACTTGTCGTATTCTGGATAATTGTAGGCCTAACTGGTTTTCCCAGAATAACAAAAGGAACCTACAATCCCATATTATTTTATAGCTAACGTTTTCCGTGAATTTGAAATCCAATGTTTTAAAAAAAACAGACGTTTGTTAATTTAAATTAGCACAGTGCTGCTCTTATGTCTGATTATTGCCTAATGTCATTAATAACAAGTTCCATTTCAAATAAATGGTCTTGAGGAAAAACGCAATTGAACATGTTGAGAGATTCAATTCAATATCGCAATTCGATAGCACGGATTTAAATGAAAGCTTATGGATATAAGAATAACAATGAATTATTGCAGCTTCAGGTCAGCAAAGTCATGTTGTATCGCAAATTCAATAGATTGAATTTTATATTTGAAGCAGTTTCACATTTTAGGTAGTGGTTTTTCTGCTCGATACTACGAGTTTTCCCGCAAAGTTTTTGATTTTTCCATCCTCCAGGTCCTTTTTCTTCTCTTGTCACATTATTGACAGGTCAGATATCTCTTTAATGGCATTTAAAGAGAATGTGCAATAGAATTTGCAATCAGTTTAAATTTGCACTGTGCTTCTCTTATGTCTACTTTTTGCCTAATGTCAATAATTACAAAATGCATATCACATAATTGGTCTTGAGGAAAAAAGCAATTGAACATGTTGAAAGATTCAACTCGATAACGGTTTTCCGCACAATGCTAACATACTTTTTTTATGTCTTTGTTTGTCGTTCCTTTTATAGTCAAACGCTAAATTCTGGATAACTGGAGGCCTTAGCGTCTTCCTATGGAAGTACAAAGAACCGTATATTGATTTCAGTTGATAGCTAAAGTTTTTCATGACCTGACAACCAAATGATTTCAAGCAGTTAAGAGAATAAGTTTGCATTATGCTGTTCTTTTTGTCGACTTGTTACCTAATCTCGTTAATTACAGTTCGCAGTTCAAACTTTTGTTGTAAAATTTATAATTGAACATATCTGAGGTTTTAAGCGTAATGCCTATTGTTTCAATGGCTTCGATACAGCGGTATCAAGAAAAAGTTTATTCCGTTTTCTCTTTTTTCAACTTATCGTTCTCTTTGTAGAGGTACAACTTATTCTGAAAAATGACAGATCACAACTGCTTTTGTGCAAAACAAAAAGGAGTTTATTGATTGATTTCTGTTGCTAGCTAATGTTTTTTGTCTTTGAAAATAATTCTTCCCAAATATACAATTGTATTTTTTTAGCTTTTCAAATACTGTTATTTTTTAAAATTTTGATAACTTGTATTTAACCCATTACTGATGTTCTACATAGGCACAGTTGCTTACATCGATTTTCCTCAGGATTAGATTATGCTTTTAACGGCTTCGACGCCATTTTCGTGCAAAGTTTAATGGATTTGTTTTTGTCTGAGTTTGTCACGTAGGACATATTCTGGATAACGGCATGTCTAAAACTTTTTGTATTGGGATATGAATGAACAGAAGGCTTCTTAGAGATTTCAATTAATTTCTATTGGATTTCATTATTTGAATTTAATTTATTGAATAAAATCTTTTTTAATTTTGTCAATTTTGTCTTTTTGTTCTACTTTTTTACCGAATCCTATCAAGGACTGACTCGATGTTTTTCCTAGTGAAGAACAAACTATATGTTCAGTTTAGGTTGCATTTGACACTGTTTTGATTTTGTTATTACCCATTTTTTTTCAAAAAAATGGACATTGTGTTTTGTATGTAAATGACTTGTTTTTATTTGATTTTTGTTTGTCTTGTTTCGTAGTCTCAATAACTGCAGGTCTGATCAGTCCACTAATGCGTGTTTTTTACTTTACTTTTACGTTTTTGAAAGTTTTTTACTTTACTAAGTGATTTGAGTTCGATGCAACATTTTCTTCATACACTAATTATTTTTGATCAATTTGTAAGATTTTTTGAAAGTTTTCTATCTCTTCCTGATTGAGTAGACAATGAGGACAAAAATGGGGATGAGTGGGGTCGGAACATCATGTGTAAACGCGCATTACTGAGCCTGCTTTTTATGATTTATTTTCATCATTTGGGGTCAATAAGATAAAAGAAACTATGAAAGAGTGGGCTGTAATGAAGGATTATTACCCTCATTTTACTCACCCCATTTAACCGCACCCACGCCCTGCTCTTTTTAATTTTTGGGGGTAATTCATATAAGAAGAGCATATTAGAAGAGTTTATGCATACAGGAAGACCGATAGAAGCAGCCAACAAAATAATATTTAAATTTTCACGCAGTTTCTAAAACTGTCCAATATGCATATATCATTCGCCTGTTTTTGATCTTTTCTTTGCTCTTTATCTGCGGGAATACATGAGGTAATCCCTGAGGAGTCTCCGCATCCCACCCCATCTCCCAGGAACAACTGGACAGTCATCATGGCTGACGTCAATCATCTCTAGACCGATTCCATTCACACGCAAGATCTCCTCCACATTCTGTACCTTCTCAGGGTCAGGATGTCTGAAACGAAAGTTTTTGGAGATGTTTGATAAACTGGGTCTCTCTCATTGTAACCCCTAGTTCAGGGCTGCACTTATGAAAAGATCGCCCTCGACCAATATAAGCCATATGAAAATGGCTCGGCTCAATAAAGGGAACTAATTACGGCGACCCGTTTAAGGTAAATTTGCGGTAACAGTGGAGGGGGGGGGGGGGGGGGGTAATAAGAATGGCTCAATAAAATTACAGAGCCAACGTAATAGATAATTTGGATCTTTTCCGTTTGTGCCCCCCCCCCCCCAGTTTAGTGGGCGCATCTTGTTTTGCACCCCCAGACGCACGTGTCAAAACAAAGCCATAAGATTAAGGGCCAAAAAGCGAAAAAAGTTGCTGCAAAATTTAGGGGCGCCTAGTGGACACATAACTTTTACACCTCAGCTATTTTTTATATGCTAACGTGCTAGAATAACGCTAGAATTTGTTGGTGTGAGGCATAAAAACACTAGGGGGCACTAGGATATAACTTCTCGCATCATAATTGCACAAAGTCAATTTTGACTTTTTGAATAATCGTTCAAGACCATCAAACAAAATTTTTGACTGATTTTTAAACGATGATATAATTTTGATCCATTCCAATAAACAGAAATTTTGATTGAATTTTTGCCCATTTATTGTCAAAAAACGATGTAGAAATTGTCGTGCCCAGAAAATTTATTCAATTTGTACTTTATGAGCTCTATTCATCCAAATTCAGCAATGAATAGCAAAAAATTGGGAAAAACGTAAGAGGAAAAAATTTTCTTTGGGAAATTAGTGCGTGGATTTAGTTCTTTAGAGCTCTTTTAATCAAATCATAATTAAAATTCCGAAAAGTACACTAAACATGAGCTATAAGTAGAAAAAGAAGTAGAAGGAGCAGATAATCTTCTATCCTACAGATAATCTATCTCTTCTAACACACAATTCCCAGACTTTGTCGAAGTTATTTTTTACCGAAAACAATCATTTCAAAACAAAAAATTATGAAACACAGAATGAATAGAATTAAAATCTGCATAACTTAATATAGGTAACTGATTGGCACTTCTATAGCTCCTATCAGAACTGCAAAAATTAAATCTATCTTTAAGATAGTCTGTTTAAGTAATTTTTGAAAAAAAAAATTGCGATCTGTAACTGCAAAGGCTCATTACAATTGGCAATTAATAGTGAAATATGTTGATTAGTTTGTTAGAATTGTTAGTGTTTTGCGGCGAAACTTTTGAAAGACACTTTTAAAGTAGTAGATAAAACAGGGAAACCAGCCACCAGCAAAATTTGTTCCTTTTCTCCTAACGCTAATCGCGCACGTCGAATGGAACAAATTTTACTGCTTGCTGGTTTCCCTGTTTTATCTACTACTGTATATTCACTCTATATTCACTTCTTATACAATTAAAAACTATCCTTTCTTGTCTCACTTAGTGCAAACCACTAGTACAGAGTTAAGCTGGTAATTAACCATTATCAGACGGATAGTTCGGGTTCTATCCCCACCGACTCCGGTGGACGTATCCCAGTACTAGTATAAAACTAACAAGCACGTAAAACCAACTTGCGAAAATGAACTTGAATAAAAAAGAAAACTTGAACAAAAAAATGAAAATATTAAAATAATTAAAATTTTCTTATATTCCCCTAATCAATATTTAACCAATCTAAAACTAAAACTTCCTGTCTCACTTGGCGTAGTGGTTAAATCATCGAGTCTAGTTAAGTTGCTTTAGCAAACGGAAGGTTTGGGGTTCCTTCCTCACTGACTCCAGTGAACGTCCCCCGATAGGCGATGCCGCCTTTCAGGATTCTGATGAAAAAAAAACTATGAAACTAAGTGAGATAAAAAAAAACAAAAAAAAAACCAAATTCACAGTTTTTAAAAAGGATGATCAGTGAAACTGCTTCCCAGATCCCTGCTGTGAGACTGTATATGGGACAAACTGTGATGGGTATACAGTCAAAAACACTGAGATCGGTGGAAACACAGTGATAAGTGTTTTTTTTTTCAATGTAACTTGCGAAAATTGGTGACGCCTCTGCGGGGATCGGTGTAAGGACCTTCAATCTTGGTCCCCCAACCGCTTCACGGATAACTTGTGCACATAACCGGCGTAACTCTAAACTTTTATGTTAAATCTTTCAGCATATTCCTTGAATCTATCTTTGGTGAGTGTATATCTATATCTATGTAAATAAATACATAATCTACACTTAAAATTTTTAAATCTAAATCCACTGATGTGTTGATTTTCTTTACACATAATACAAGTTATATATAGACTAGGATCATTATAATGTATATTCATATGATTAATATAATCTCTATTCTTAAAGTAACCTTTACAGATATAACATCCAAATAAACTATCTAAACATGTATCACAACATTTTCTCCATGATTTATCTTTACAATCACTACATTTTACTGATGTAGACATTTTCAATTTGTATGTTTTCAAAATTGAAATTTTTGTCTATAAAAATAAAGATGTCTAAAGTAGAAAACGTAAACTTTTGTTATATTTGTGATTTGGCCTTTGAAACAAGGAAACAATTTGCCAAACATAATTTAAGTGATGAACACTTAAATATGGCAAGAAAAGAGTATGAGGATGAAGTGGAAGATCCGCAAAGCGGCTTCTCCGATGAAATCTTGGAGAGGGTGTATAATCCGGATGAAGATGACTATGTTTTCAAACCCAAAGATAATACTAAGGATATTATTAGAACTGAAGCTAAAACTAAAACTAAACCTAAAACCGTAGACAACATCTACACCAGAATTAAGTATGAATGTAAAGAATTTCATGAAGAATTTAGGAATAAAATAGCTCTAACTACTCATTCATATAGTCATAATCGCAAGTATTTAGAAAACACTGAATACTTTGATATAAATTCTAGCCAGAACATGAAAGAATTTTATATTACTGATAAAGCTGGAAATTACATTGAAGATATAGATGAAGCCATTAATAACTCATTAGAAGGAATTAAAAACTGTTACCAGTATAGAAAAGTTAAGAGTTTGAAATATAAGATTACAGTCGAGTGTGATTATAAGAAGAGAACCAAAGTAGAAGTTAAAATTACAAAAATATTCTTCAATACTGACTATATTAATAATAACGCAATTTATGAAAATGGAGACTTCACTCAATGGCTAAACTTTGAAAAGGAAATATATGAAGGTTATGGTTATGATTTCGAGTCTCTTGGAATAAGAAGTATTCAGTTGAACATTGAACCAACTAAAGCATCTATTGGTACCCATATAGATTTACCAGCTGATCTCAAAAACTCTAAATCGATATTGAATATACGAAGTTATAAATACAATTGCTTGCAACTAACTATTACTGCTTGGCTATATCCTGCCACGCACCATACAACTCGAGAAAGTAAATATGTAGATGAACTTATTGAGCCAAGACAAAAACATGAAGATGACTTCGGATATATATTAAGAATACAGAAATTATATAATATTAATATTTGGTTATACACACCTTGTGGTGGGGGTAAAGTAGAATTGTTTAAACCAGTGGATGACTTTAATAAAGATAGAAAAGATGTAAGAATACTAGTTTGGAGTAATGGACAAATAGAACACTGTGCTCTAATTAAAAACATAGAAACCTTGTTAGATCGACCAAATAGAATGAATCACAAATTCTATTACTGTGATAGATGTACATATTGGTTTGATTCAAAATTTAAATATGACAAACATGAATGCAACAACTCATTCAAACCAGAGATTGTTTGTCCTAAGAAAAAACATATTACTTTTATAAATGAACACAAACGTCAGAATATAAAAAATACTATAACCGCCGATATAGAATGTTGCATTGTTGAAGTCTCAACTAATGATAGTAAATATGTAATAGCTGAACATATTCCAATAGCTGTGGGTTACACCTGGCAAGATAACTTCAAACACTACTTCGGTCTTGATTGTATCAAAAGATTTGCTAGAGATCTGTTAGAAATAGAAACTGAGAATAATTTCAAACATAATGAAAAGATGATATTCACAGAAGAAGATGAATTATACCATGAAACTAATAACACCTGTCATATCTGCATTAAAACATGTATTAATCCGCGAAGCGGTTACACCTATAAAGTAAGAGATCATTGTCATGAAACTGGTAAATATAGAGGACCAGCATGTATGATATGTAATCTGAGGTATAAACAACAAAACTTCATTCCTGTAATATTCCACAATGGCTCTGGCTATGACTTCAACTTACTATACAGTGAACTCTTCAAACAGAATAATGATAAAAGAAAAGTAGATAACATACCACTAGCTGCTGGTAAGTCTAAGATGTTTAGCATTGGTTGTCTCAAACTCTTAGATAGTTATAACTTCTTAGCTATGCCTCTAGATCAAATGGCAAAGATATATGGATGTAAAACTAAAACATTATATCCATATGAATACTTTGGTTTAGACTCCTGGGGAACCACGACAAAGTCGTATGACAGCGAAGCTGCCAATGGTAGCAAAGCTACCTACCAAGAAGTTATAGGTAATTTGAAAATAGAAGACTTCAAATCCTCACTACATAATAAATTACCAACACAAGAAGAAGTAGATAACTTTAATAATGAAAACAGTCATAAAACTGGTAAAGATCTAACTATAGAGTATTTACAGAATGATGTTGAAATATTAGACTATTGCATGAATGAATATGTTAAATTAAGTATGAAAGAATTCAAGCTCAACCCACTACATTACGTTAGTCTCCCAGGTTATAGTTTTGATTGTTGGTTAATGTCAAGTGGTGTTACACTAGATACATTGCAAGATAAACAAATGTTAGATGATTTTGTTGGAGCAAAGAGAGGTGGTATATGTGGAATAATGGGTGATAGATATATTAATAATCGGCGAAGGTCCATATGGTACATAGACGCAAACAACCTATATGGTTATGCAATGATGCAAAAGTTACCTTATAAGGATTTTGAGTTTATTACTACTACTACTCTAGATCCGCCAAGCGGGTTCCTCGATGTAATATTGAATACTCCAGATGATAGTGATCATGGTTATTATATAGTTTGTGATATTGATTATACTAATGAATGTAAAGAGAGAACAGAGCAACTAGCACTAATGCCTAATAAGAGAAAGATAAATGATAATGAATTAGGTTACAAGGAAAGAGATGGGAGCGAAGCAAGATCCGCGAAGCGGTTACACCGATCAGAGAAATTAATCTTAGATCAAAACAACAAAACAGAACATATGGTTCATTATAGGATGTTAAAGTTCTATGTTAAGATGGGAGTAAAAGTAACAAAAATACATAGAGTAATTAAATTTAAACAAGACTACATATGTAGAGATTATATACAAAACAATACTAACAAAAGAGCAACAGCTAAAACTGAAGCAGAAAAGGATGTAAGGAAATTAATGAATAACTCACTATATGGAAGAATGTGTATGAATCCTCTGCATTTCTTTCAAAGCAAGTTCTTGCATGATGAAAAAAAATAATGAAAAGTGTAAGTAAACCAACATTTAAGAATATAACTAGATATAGAGATTATAGCCAAATAGAATATATAAAGAAAAAAATAGAATATAGCTCACCTGTATATGCGGGAGTAACAATACTCGAACTAAGCAAATTACACATGTATGATGTATTCTATAATATTCTACAACCATCCCTCAAAGATCTAACACTTCACTATATGGACACAGACAGTTTTGTATTAAGTTATAGTGAAGGTAAAGTTAGTGATGAGCATATGGATCTATCCAATCTCGAAAAACCAATCAAGACAAATAATAAAGTCCCCGGCAAGTTTAAGCACGAGCTTGGGAGTAGGATTATTGAGGAATTTATAGTCTTAACACCTAAGACTTATAGTTTGGTTACCCACGGGCAGAGCCCGTTTAAAGATAGCCCAAAGAATACTAAAGAAAAAGGAATAAAGAAGCATAATAATGCTAAACATGAAGAGTATTATGATGCGTTAATGAATAATATACAGAGAACAGTAGATGAATGTAGAATACAAAAAGTTGGTAATAACATTACAACAACAAAAACAACTAAGATTAGTTTAAATATATTTGATGATAAAAGGTTTTATGTAAATAACATTAGAAGCTATCCTCACGATGAGAATCTATATCTATTCAAAAGAGATCTAGTAAATAAAATCTGTGAAGCAGATTTAAATGTAAACAAAGACCTACTTATCTGTGAAACAGCTTCGCTGATAAATAATATTAAAGAGCTAACCATTAATGATGATAGAAAGTTAATCCTTGCTGCAATTACACTATATAATGATTTATTATAATTATAAAAAATGACTAAATTAGATAAACTTATAGAATTAAACAATCTAGAAAAACAAAACAGAAGAAATAGATTAGACGATAAATTAAAACAACAAGAGTATTATGGTGAAATAGAAGAGTTATTTGATCCTTTAACTAAAACACTAAATGCAAACAATGAACAGAATCTAGCATTAAGTGAACAAACATTAAGAGTTATAGATTGGCAAAATCAAGAGTTAGATAAACAAACTAAGATGATCAGTGAAACTGCTTCGCAGATCAGTGAAACTGCTTCGCAGATCGAGCAAGCTGGTTACCAGTTTAATGAAACTGCTCCCAAGATGGGTGAAACGTTAAAGCAAACTCAAGAAATAGCACCAGTTTTTGTTGATACAAAGATAGCCAAGAATCTTCATAAAATGGGGACTCAAACTAATCCTCAATTAAAATTAAATCTTGTAGATTTGCCTACTAGAAGATACAAAATGAATGGTGTTGATATAACCCTAGAGCAGGGTGCATTTTTAGTTAGGGATAATATATACGAATTCTCAGAAGGATTTATTGAATTTCTCACTAACCCGAATGTAACATATAACGATGATATCGAAGAAGATGAAAACAAAATTAAAAGGTTTTTAAAGGATATTAGATATGATTTAGGAAAAGGGGATAAGAAAAGTGCTAGATATAGAACAATAAAACGTATAATGGAAGTAAGAGATGATATATTTGGCAGAGGGTTAAATACCAACCAAAAAAGTTGCCACCACTACGTGGATCAGGGAATGGACTTCGTCCATGGCATGCCAGCCTGCTTTGCAGACCCAAATAATTTAGTAGAAAGATTAGAATTATGAATTCTAGAAACAAAAGCTGGTCATGACGGATTATATGATGAAATGCTAGATATATCTAAGCAACTATTATCTATGAATATTATTAATCAAGAACAACTAGATAATTTTGTTTTTAACTATGGTAAATAAAGGGTAAACCTGACTACACGCATAATGATGGATAAACAACAACAACAACAACAACAACAACAACAACAACAACTCCTAGCTAAAGAAGTATTTAGTCCTCAAATAACAAAGTTTAGAAGGGTAAGAATAATACCATTATATAAAGATGAAACATGGTCAGCTGATTTAATTGATAAGTCATCTTTAAGTAAATACAATAATAATTATAAGTTTATATTAACAGTTATAGATATATTCACAAAATATGCATGGGCTATTCCATTAAAGAATAAATCTGGTTTATCTATAACTAATGGCTTTAAATTAGTATTAGGTGAAAATCCACAAGGTGGCTCTAAAAGTAGAAAACCAGCAAAGTTATGGGTAGATAGAGGTAGTGAGTTTTACAATAAAACATTTAAATCTTTACTTAAAGAATATGGAACCGGCAAAGCCGCTTCAGGGATAGAACTATATTCTACCTATAGTGATTTAAAAGCTGTGTTTATAGAGAGATTCAATAGAACATTATTACACATAATAAATAAACCTATGTTCATCAATGGTGATGGTAATTGGGTAAATATATTAAATGATGCAGTCTTAACATATAACAATAACATTCATTCAACAATTAATATGACACCAGTTGATGCTTCTAATAATCCTGATAAGGTTAAATACACTTTTAATTTTAAGAATATTAAGCCAAAATTTAAAGTTGGTGATTATGTTAGAAACGCAGGTAAACGTAATATCTTCTCTAAAGGTTACACTTCTAATTGGAATAGAGAACTGTTCAAAGTTAATGAAGTTCTAAAAACACAACCACCAACATATAAGATAGAAGATATTAATGGAGAGATAATAGAAGGTAAATATTATGAACAGGAGCTATTGAAATCTGAGTTTGATTTTGAATCTAATAATAAAGTTTTGGAATCATTAAATATATTTCTTAATATAAATAATGACAAGAAATAGATTTAACCAGGCTAAAAATCAATCAGGGAACTCACTTCTCGGATTAACATCAACAAACAACCTAACACTAAGTAAGGCTCGTGGGTTATTCCTAGAAGGTAATGATAATATTGACATGAAGGATACCTATAAAATTACAAATGTACATCCTCCGTTAGATGAAAAGGATGTGGTTAATAAAGAGTATTGTGACAATAACTTATTATCCTCTTCTAATAAAATAGAAATTTTAAGTAGAAACATAACTGAACTAAGAAAAGGTGATTTTGATAAAGTTACAACTAAAACATTACAACTAAATGAAACACAAGTTAATGAAAATCTAATTAAAGAATTCATTAAATCAGCAAATGAAGTCACAAATGTTGTTAACTTTTGTAATAAAGTTGCTGCTGATACTATCTCTAAATATAATCAATTAAAACAAGAGATTGATAATAATAAGTTTAATCAGAATGTTACCAACATACATTTAGATGATATGTTTACTAATGGTCTAAGGGAAATGAAAGAATACAATAAATCTCTTAGAGGTGTTATTGTAATATATATAATTTCTATACTTTTACGAAGTAAGTTACTTGATAATAAAGAGAAAGACAGACTTGAGATGCATTATGGATTTAAACAAGAAGTTATAACGAAAGAAATAGAAAGTTTTTTCACTAATGAAAATGACCAATCTACGAAGTAGTTTCACTGATCCAACAGCACCGAGTGAGAGCTTACTGTATCCAGATTTATCATCAGTATCGGAACGGTTGATGCGCGAAGCTGCTGCTGTCAATGAACAGCAGATAAATGAAAAGATTCAAGCCAATAATAAATTTAACAATAATATTAACATTATAAAAGATATTAGAAATTATTATGAAACTGAAACTAATAATTATAATAAGAAGTTAAGTAGATATAAAAGTTATATTAACGTAGCTGAGATAACAGAAATACTATTATCATCAATTGCAACAACAGCAACAACAACATCAGTTGCATTAACAGGTATAGGATTACCTTATTCTATACCCACAGCTTTTGCCACAGCAACTGTTTGTGGTTCATTATCAAAAACAATTAATACTAAAATAAGAAATAAAATTATAAAGTATTCACAAATGTATATTCTAGCTAAACAGTTTAGTGATAAATTTAATAAACTATATACTAAATCAATGAATGATAATAAAATAGATAATGATGAATATAATGAATTAGTCAAGGTATATGAGGATTATAAGAAGAACAAGAAAAATAAATTAAGTGTTTTTTTAAACTAAAGTTATTAGTTTTTAGTAATAACAATGTCTTTAGTAATAATAATATTAGTATAAATATATACCGATAATCATAATCATAAACATAAATATAAATATAAACATAATCAAATAATTATCTTTTCTTTGTACCTAAGTATAAACCTCTTCCTTTTTGTACTACCTTTATACCTTCACCAGTAGTTGCAAATTTAATTAAATCAGGTGTGGCTGATAAAGCAGCTCTAGGGTTTCTAGATGCCGCTGCAGTTCCTATTTTACTTGCTATTTCTAATGCTCTTACTGGATTATTAGCAACTTTCTTTCCAAAGTTAACTGTAGCTCTACCAACACTTTTAAAGAAATCTTTCAATCCCTCTGCTTCCATTGTTGCATCAGATACTGTCATTGATTTATTCCTTCCACATTTAGTGCAAGATCCTCTTAACATTTTAGTACCTTTTGGTGTAATAGCTCCTCTTATGTTATTAATGCCACTATAATGTCTGCCACCAACACAATATGAATTGGTTTTGAACTTATTTAAAAGACTCATTTCTATATATAAAAAATAATGGAAGTTAAAAAGTATAATCCTTTTGTTGTTATGAATAAGTCTACGGGTTTCACCCGCGAGCGAAGCTCGAAGACTAAGCCTACGGGTTTCACCCGCGAACGAAGCTCGAAGACAAAGCCTAAGACTGAGTCTAAGCCTACAGGCTCTGCCCGCGAGCGAAGCTCGAAGACTAAACTTGAAGCTAGAGGTTTGTCTCTAGAGAATAAAAAGAAACTAGATACTATTTATGCTAAAGGTTTTGTTAAGACTAGTAGGAAATAATGATAAGGACTTTAATTATAATTATATCTATGATATGATAAGCCTCTGGCTATCTGCGAAGCAGTTTCACTGATTAGTCTCTACGAGACTATATCAACCATCTTATTACCATCACTACTAACACTAATAACCTTTCTAGTTAATACTAATGCATGACATATAACATCGGCAACTGCAGCACTAAATTTAAAATTAAGTTGTATTGGTTGTGGACCTATATGATCAGTTTGATATCTAGTATCAAATACATATATTCTATAACTACTTTTGAATGTTCTATGATTTATATACGGTTTTATATTATATGGTAGCCCATTATAATCTTTATTAAAGCTAACAATCTCTTTAAAAGCCTCATTATAATTATTGGTACCATAATTAATATTCATTCTATCTTCAGGATAAAACTCACTACCAATCTTACAATAACATTCAGTAACATTCATTAAATGAAATGTACTTGCATCATGAGTTTGTTCATTAACATTATTATTTTCAAAACCAACTATTATATATTGTGGTCTTTCCATACCACTTTCCATACCTAAATCAAACAAGAAGTTAGTAGCATTAGTTACGTTCTTATAAAATGTCTTTCTTTCATAATAACTGAAGTCTATATTATTCTTTTTATTTAATCCTTTCTGTACAATAATTCTATTATCATTACTAGGATCAATACTAGGCACACACCATGATATATCTCTAATTTCGATATTACCATCATTAGCTACTGCATCAGCACCAGCATTAATTCAATATAGAGCTCTATCATTATTATTTCTTTTTAATATTAGTTTAAATCCTAAACCATATATAATCTTTTTTAAATCATTCACAAAACCAAATAGATCACTCATCTTAACCATCATATACATGTGACCTCGTTCGGCAGCAGCATGATCACCTTTAAGTTGACTATCTCTATTACCTTGATTTCTAACGAAACCACACTCATATTCATCATCAGTACTAGTTAATAACTTATACATCAATAGATTAGGATGACAATGATCTATATATTCAATAGTCCTACCACCACTAGTTTTAAGTTTAACTGAACTAAACAATGCCATCATACCATAATTAACTAATCTAATATTAGCATTATTAGCAAATACACCACCAGCATCATCTGATACAACAAACTCTATCTCTAGATATGAATCGTGTATATTTAAATGGTTCTCTTCTCTATTGAGTATAATATTAATGTTAGTATTGATTGTGTTCATTGTTGCCAGATTATTTGGTTTATACTTTATAATCTTACTTTTGTGTATATCATTATTATAACCATAAGTTGCATCCAAATTAAAATCCATTTTTATTAGATAAAAAATGACTGATAACTTAATCACCGGAGGTGCAACTTCGTTGATCTTATGGGAACTACAAAAGATACATGATGCTTTAACTAAAACTAAAGAAGAACACACACTTAACTTTAGAATGATAAAGCCAACAGAAAAGTTTAACTTTAGTGAACCTATACTTAATAAAACAAAATTAGGTTTAATTAGATTATCAGTTTATAACTCAGTGTTTAATGTGAATAGAATGAACAATCAACTCATATATGATACCCAAGGTGAAACATGGTCACATACCCGTCTTTTAGGTATTACACCAGGTGCATATGAATTATATGAAATAGCAGAATTAATAAAAGAAGAAACTAATGGTAATGTTATAATAGAAATTGATAAGAATACAATGAAAAGTTTAATGGAAGTAAAACAAGGTGCAATTAACTTTGACATAGAAAATTCAATAGCCCCATTACTAGGATTTAGAAAAATAGTTTATAATAAAGGTAAATATACATCTCAGAAAATTGTTGATATTATGGGTTTTAGTAATATTAACATTCATTGTAATGTGATATCTGGCGTTAAAGATAATGGTAAGGATACAGACATATTATATACTTTTAATCTAACTGAACCACCAGGTTACTTGGTAAATATTATACCAACTAATATCTTATATCAAAATGTAACTAAAGATAGAATAGAATATATTGAGTTTAATATTAAAGATGAGCATGGAAGACCTATAGACTTTAATGGTGATGTATTAAGTTTTACTTTACATCTGACGTAGTCAGCTGGGCGAAGCCCCCATCAGTGAAGCTGCTTCGCAGATCTGGTGTAACCAGCAACAACTTCGTTGATCTAATATAGTTAGCAGACGAAGGTCTGTTTGATTTAGTTACAGACTTAGACTTAGACTTTAATTAGACTTAGGCTTAGACATAGTCATAGATTTAGACTTAGACTTAGACTTATCTGCGAACGAGCTCTGCTCGTGGTAAGCCAAGCAGGTTCCCTGATTGGTGTAACCACTTCGTGGATACTTAAACTAAACTACAAAACTCTCCGATCCCAATTAATTCTTAGTATACCATTAATATTTTTATTTTTAGTTATATCAATGACAATGTAATTGTAAGGCTCTTTCCATACCTTATTACATATATTAGCAAAATCATTATAACTAAGTTCCACATTATTAAAGAAATCTTGATATATAGATATGAGGGCTTTACCTCTCTGTTCAAATAAAATAAATAGATTACAGTTCTCTCTAACACTCTGCCTATCCAGAGAGAACAGGTTTTGATTAAGATATATCATATTACAATTATTATGTCTACCTCTACAAAAGTATTCATTAATAACTGGTTCTTTGGCTCGAACATCATCGAATATCATTAGTTTCTTTAAGTCTTTGGGTAGTTTATCAGGAGATGGTAAATCTTTTATATCTTTAATAAATTCAACATCTGCTTTTGGGTTTATTCTTTCTATACCATGTTACTGATCACCAGTAGGTCCAATGATATATAGCTTATCAAAGTATATACTAGCTAGAATTAGTTTTTTCAATAAGAATGTCTTACCACATTCACTAGGACCAGATAATATACATCTAAAGTTATCTGGAAATGCGGCTTCAGTAATTATATCATCATCATTTAACCATGAATATAGATCATCATTTATATTAATGGCAATAGGACTTGTTTGGATTATATTACTTCTTGGTGGTGATATATCCACCTGATCGGTGAAACCGCTTCGCTGATCAGGGAACCTGCTTTGCAGATTAGGACTACTTCGCGGATTATAACTACCCCCTTGATTATAACTACTTCTCTGATAGATAGTCTCATCATTATCATTATCATAAACATTGACATTATCATTATCATTATCATTAGCATTAACAATATCATTATCATTATCATTATCATTAATTTTATCGTTATCATTAACTTTATCGCTATCATTAATTTTATCGTTATCATTAACTTTATCATCTGTGAAGCAGGTTGGCATGCCACGGACGGAGTCCGTTCCCTGATTATCATTATCATTAACATTATCATTAGCATTATCATCAACCTTATCTTTACTACTACCTAAACAAAAACACTCATTATACATTCCTGGATATTTACATTGATTAACTAGAATATTCAAAGCATTGTTAATTCTAAATCCTCTATCAATAAGATAGATCATGTATAAACAATAAGCCCCACAATAAGATTCATCATATTGTTGTATTCTTTCATTAGAGCCTAGATTGACATACTCTTCTAAGAATAATGGAGGAGTTTCTATACCAAAACTATCAAAGTAATACACTGGACCACCTTCTCTTCTTATAACTAAAACCCAATGTGTACCTTCAGTTGGATGTAAATTTACAATAATGTTGGAGTTGGGTTCACTTACGTTATTTGGAGTCTGATCTCTCATTACAATTTCAATTGGTGTTAGACTTATATCTTTACCTATATCTTTTATTCTGATATCACTCATAGCACTATTATCAATATTAAATTTATTATTGAATTCCTCAAAAGTTAGGATAAGCATTTTCTTATAAATATTATTAATGTTTAATTATAACTCTAATTATAAGTCTAAATATAACTCCAATTATAGTCTAATTATGGCTAAGCATGGTCGAAGACCCATAAGTCTAATTATGTCTATATTTATCTATGTTTTCATTTATAAAAATGGAGACAGGTAGCGTGGTTATAATTTTTCTTTTCTTAATTATATTTTGTTTTATAGGATATGATTCAATACCGAGTAAATATGCAAAGCTAGAAGAAAGCTTTGGTGGATTTATGAATAGGAGTCTAGTTAGATTTGAATATGAAAAGTCACCATTACACACTATTGTCTATGGTGGAACTGGTACGGGTAAAACATATTTTGTTAGACAATACTTAAAATTATACTCAGTCCAAAATCAAGATCCGCGAAGTGGTTACACCGATCAGGATCAAAATCAAAATCAAGATCAAAATCAAAATCAAGATCAAAATCAAGATCAAGATCAAAATCAAAATCAAGATCAAAATCAAGATCAAAAACAAAATCAAAATCAAGATCAAAATATAGTTATAGTGTGTAAAGATGACAGAGACTGGATAAATCCCGAGACCAATAAGTTTTATACTGGATTTAATAAATGTGATATGAATATGATCACAAAAAACAATATGCAAAAATTTCGAAATTGTGTAATAGTACTTGATGATATGGGTGATAAGTTAAATAAGGATATAGACTATTATTTTACTGAAGGTAGACATTATAATATTCAAATGATTGTAATGTGTCATAAACCAGCTCAAATAAATAATACAGCAAGAATGAGTTGTGATACTATTTATTTAACAACTTATAATGGATCTGATCTATTTAAAAACTTTAATGAGATATATAAATGTGAACATGACTTTAGTAAAATAATTAATGAGTTAAATAGTAACCATTATAATCGTACAGACGGAATGTCAGATGAACTTCGTTATGGTATAATTAAATATAATAAGAAAGAAAATACTTTTATTATTATTAATAGTAATAGAACAATGATATATGATTCAAGAGTTGGTTTCCTTGATTTAAAAGCTCTCAGTTTAAAAGATGAGTTAGGAAGAGAAGATATAAATAAACTTATAGCATATATGAAACCACTCATGATAAATGCAACAGATAGAAATACTATTAGTCATGATAATTATCAGTTTTATTTTAATAAACTTCTTACATTAAAAGGTATTAAAATACAGAATGATGTTTTAACTCAGGAAGTTGTTAAAGCAAATGGTCTTAGATTATTTTCAACTATTTTAGGTATTATAAGTTCAGGTTTAATGATATATAATTTCATGAGTCCTGATATAACAGTAAGAAATGCCGGACATGTGGCAACTGCAGCGAGTACTATGTTGAATAGAACAAGTACATTATTGAACTATGGATTTGGCAGAAATCAAGATCAAGATCAAGATCAAGATCTGGAACATGAAAGGGAATATACAGATGGAGAAACATGGTCGAAGACCCATCAGCGAAGCTGTTACACAGATAGTGAAACATGGTCGAAGACCCATCAGCGAAGCTGTTACACAGATCAGCGAAGAAGTTACACTCATAAATATACTGGGATTTTAAATAAAGAGGGACGAGAGAATTTAAACAGTCTATATGTAAATAATGAAGAATTTAGAAATGAAATTATAAATTATGTTAAAAATAAAATGCAATTAAACCTTGAAGCAATTTTAGATAAGAGATGTAAAACTAATATACTCAATACGTTAGGAAATAAATATTTAGCAGAGTGTATCAAATCTAAAGATAATACTAAAGATGTAATTGAGATATTGGCTAAATATATATGTTGAGTATAATTGAAATCAGTGAACGAGCTTTGCCCGTGGTTCTCCAACGAAATTTGTTCGTGGTGTACCAAATTGTTCAACGGAGTTGTTCAACTAAGTTGTTTTGCAAATTGGATAACCACGAGTGAAACTCGTTTGCAAATTCGCAGATTTGACCAATTATAAATGGTTATAAAATGTTTAGAGTGTAACTATAAATGTGGAAACATTGCTTGTTTAAAATATCATTACGAATCATGTCATAAAGATAAAATTGATAAATGTATATGTGGTAATATAACAATAAGTGCTATTTGTGCTAATGATTTTTCTCCATGGGGTTGTTCTTTAAAAAATGAATCTAGCTCTAGTTCTGGTTCTGGTTCTAGCTCAAGTTCTGGCTCTAGCTCTAACTCTAGTTCTGATCCTGGTTCTAGCTCTAGTTCTGGTTCTGGTTCTGATTCTAGTTATAACACCAGTTCTAACTCAGACCCTAACCCTAACTATAACTCAGTCCCCAACCTTAACCCTAACCCTAATCCTAACCCTAATCCTAACCCTAACCCTAACAATAACTCAGAAGTATTAATCAGTGAAAGGGACGAAGTCCTTGGTACCCCAACTGCCCCGCAGATCCACGAAGTGGTTAAACCAATCAGAAATTGTAATAAATGTAATTATATAAAACCACTAACTGATTTTGATGAGAGTAAGTATACATGTAGAAGTTGTACTTCAGCTAAAGTTAATTGTCCATATTGTGCTTCAATTGTGAGATATGATGGGATACGAGCCCATGTAAAGAAACAGCATCCAGGTGTAGAATTAACTAAAGGATTTAGTAGAAATCTAACTGAAAAACAAAGTTCTAGAACTGAAAGTACTTTAGCCATTAGACAAAATGAAGAAGATTGCTCATGTAAATATTATGATTTTGTATTATTTCTTATTAATAATGGAATAAATATAGAAAAAGTAAAAGAAAATATAAATTTATTGAAAAGTATAGATAATTTGAAATAAAAGTATAAAAAATATAAAAATTTATAAAAATTTATAAAAAGAGGGAATCACTCCTTAAGAGTGAAAAAGAGCGATATTTTCTACTGGGGGATCACTCCGAATAAGAGTGAATTGCTCTTAAAGAGTGAAATGTAAATTTTTCTTTGATTTTTTAATTTTTTTATCTTATTTTTGATTTAAATTAATTTCTGATTAATTATTGATCCAATATAGAGAGAATATAGAGAGAATATTCAAGAAGACATTGAAAAAAAAATCACTTATCACTGTGTTTCCACCGATCTCAGTGTTTTTGACTGTATACCCATCACAGTGTGTCCCATATACAGTCTCACAGCAGGGATCTGGGAAGCAGTTTCACTGATCATCCTTTTTAAAAACTGTGAATTTGGTTTTTTTTTGTTTTTTTTATCTCACTTAGTTTCATAGTTTTTTTTTCATCAGAATCCTGAAAGGCGGCATCGCCTATCGGGGGACGTTCACTGGAGTCAGTTAGGAAGGAACCCCAAACCTTCCGTTTGCTAAAGCAACTTAACTAGACTCGATGATTTAACCACTACGCCAAGTGAGACAGGAAGTTTTAGTTTTAGATTGGTTAAATATTGATTAGGGGAATATAAGAAAATTTTAATTATTTTAATATTTTCATTTTTTTGTTCAAGTTTTCTTTTTTATTCAAGTTCATTTTCGCAAGTTGGTTTTACGTGCTTGTTAGTTTTATACTAGTACTGGGATACGTCCACCGGAGTCGGTGGGGATAGAACCCGAACTATCCGTCTGATAATGGTTAATTACCAGCTTAACTCTGTACTAGTGGTTTGCACTAAGTGAGACAAGAAAGGATAGTTTTTAATTGTATAAGAAGTGAATATAGAGTGAATATACAGTAGTAGATAAAACAGGGAAACCAGCAAGCAGTAAAATTTGTTCCATTCGACGTGCGCGATTAGCGTTAGGAGAAAAGGAACAAATTTTGCTGGTGGCTGGTTTCCCTGTTTTATCTACTACTTTTTAACATTTTTTGCACACAATCCCTAATTCTTTGAAAAAATTCATGCTGAAAAAAGTGTAAGCCCGTGACAATCATTACGATGATGTTATTATATTTCGTATCAAAATGAAACTTAAAAATTTTACAAAAATTTCCTGCCTTAAAAAGGAGGATTGGAAAATGCGTTTGCACATAAGGTTCCAATCCGAGCTAATCTACATTTCTGACTTACTTGTCAACGAAATGAAAAGATGTTCAAAAGTAGATGTTTGAGTTTGCAAAAAAATACTTGATGCAGTGCCGCATTAGAGCGCTCACGAGATCTGCCATTAAAAAAACTAGAAAAAAATAAACAACAACATAAGCAAATACAATAAAAAACATTTTTACGGCAAAAATAATGTCAAAAATTTAAGGCATCTAGTAACCAAATCAGAAAACAACCAGATAACAGATTAAATATCCAAATTTAATTTTTCTTAACTTTTATAGTAGATGGAACGTCTCTTTGATGAGATTATGTAACAAGTCGATAAAGACGAAACAATGAAGTGACGTTCACAAATCCATCAAATTTTTTTTAATCAAACAATTTCAGACCTCTCAAAATTTCTGAGCTTTTAAACAAAAAATTCCTGATAAATTTACCAAAAATTACTTAGGAAACCATAAGGACATTTCATTGTTTAGACTAAGCCATAGAAAAACCAAGATGCAGAAAAACTCAAAAGTTACAAACAAAATACGAAAACAAAAAATATTAAGGCTAATAAACCATTAGCTATTATCTAAACAACGTGCTTTTTTTATTTCAATTATTAGTTATAGTAACTCGTCTGATAATCAATGAGATCTGTTTGTTAACGCGAGTGTGCTAAAAAACAGAAAATGAAACACATATTTTGACCACTAACAAAGTGTTTATAAAAACGCACTTTATTCAACAGAAGAGCATCAGCTATGACATGACGTGAATTGAAGCGTTATTTGTTGAATTACCGAAAAGCGGATAAAGCCTCTCAATGATGAACAGAATTAACTAATGAAGAAAAACAACAACAAACCTGAAAAACAAACCTAAATTTAAAATTTTTTGAAAACAAGTGATATCTTAAACTTTAAGATATTTAACTAGAAACCGACAACATTAAATAAGTTCAATTAATCCTCAATAGGACGCTAATGACACATCTCAGCATTTAGAAATTTTGTCCTGACAAAATAGTTAACAACAAATTACGCAAAAAAGACAACTTAAAAACAACTAGAGAAAAACGTTTCAAAGCCGTTAGAAATTAATTTTTTGGGTAAGACCTTTTAACTACTGATTTTCAAACAATGTGGCTTCAAAAAAAAACAAAATTTAATAAACATAATGAAACCAACAAACATTTCAGTGAATTCGTTGTATCAAAGACATTGAATTCAAAAGCTTTCTGTGAAAATTTCTAAAAAATAAGGCTCGATTGGAAGACAATGTTGTTTGTTGCTCATAGTTTATCAAAAAATTATCACAATAAGTCTTAAGACTATGAAAACGACAAAAAAGCAAAAACCAATAGCTAAAAAGAAAAGTGCAGGAACAAAGCGTCGAAGCCATTGAAACCATAAGACTTTCTCTGAGAACTATATTTTGATCAATTGAACATCTGCTCGACGCCAATAGGAACTGACAAAATAGGATAATGTGATAAGATTTCAAAAGGAATCAAAACTATTTACAAGGTATCCAGAAAAATATTATGAAAACCCGTGACATCGAAGTCGGAATTTAGAACCGTCGGAACTTAAAACAGCTTATCAGATTAATTTTGTTTCCAGTAAAAAAAACAGGGCTTCTGTTATTAGTGAGACTGACCTAAAAGTTTGCATAACTTTTTGAAGGTTTAAAATCAGATATATCTATAAAATCATTTTCGAAAATTAATGCTAAAGTTTTCAAAGCCATTCGCAGTCCATTCAGAATACAAGATAGGTTCGCATAATGCTCCTTGTGAAACCCATCGCCTTTTAGTCAAGAAAATCAGGCCATAGGTTCACAGAAAATTATCAAAATCTCAGAAAAATAATAATTTCATTAAATTTTACGAAAACTCAGAGTCGAGGCCATAAAAACCATTCGCGGTGCCTTGAAAAGGAATTATTTTGTCATTGCACCTCAATTGACAATAAATGCGGCTTGTGATTAATGGAATTTTGATATGAAAAAAGACTAGTCTCCAATCTAGAAAAAGACACGAAAAAACTTTTTAAAAAGCAGCTCTCCAATGGATTTCAATTTTTGATAATAAACTTCCCTATAAGGTCAAAACTAACCTTTTTGTCTTTCGTCCATCAGAAACACAAAATTGTTTCCAACTCTAATTTTGAAGTAAACTTTCGATAGAAAAAATATTGATTTGAACAAAAATTGCGCTATAGGTGAACAAAATCACGTCAATTAACACGTGTTCTCACAAAAGTTTAAACTTCGATAACTCCTCCGAAAGCAAGAATTTATTTAAAAAAATCTTATCAAATTCAAATTTTAAGCTGGACGAGTTTTTTTAATAATGCCAATCACATTTCTCTTTGATGAACATATCGATCGGCCAAAATTGACTGAACAAAAAAAACATCTGAGTATATAGTTCCTCCCTCGCCACAAGTGGGGTTGGAACAGAAAGGTGATAAATATTTGTTGAACAATTAGTTTAATATTGTCCACAGCTGGGTATACAGGATACTGAAAATTATAATCTGTTTGGAGAAAAATGTTATTCCAATGTAAATATGCTAAGTGCGCTTCGGGGAAAAGATTAATACCGGGAGGAGGACAGATATAGACGGGGGGAGGGGTGGCTGAGGGGAGTTGATTTGCACACAATAGATCCGTTTGATTGACGTTATCAAGAATCCAGATGCTAGTCATTTAGTCTTAATTTGATAACTCGTATGGTAACCTATCACGTGACATGACCCAAGCCAGATCCATTTTGAGTGATCCGAAATTCTGGCAAAAGTAAGCCAGGGAAAACTCATCATCAGCGTGCAGTATGAAGAAATTGGGCAATTCCGATTTGGGTAATCCAATCTTCTGTTCCCCCAGGACGAAGTAGCCCAGAGCGGAGTTGCGGGAGTGTGTGTATTGTCTGGCATCTATGACACTACTACGATATTCTTCGCCCGTGTAGCCAGTGCTGTTTATTCTCAAATTCCAGCCTGATATAAAAACAGAATAATTAAGAAGATAATATTTGTTGCATCCTTGATAAAAAGTGCTTAACTTGCTCTGCATTGATAGATAAAAAATTTTCCTACGAACGGTTCTTCGATTTTTAGTTCCTTGATATCTTCCGGATCTTTTCCCTTTTCCGTTTGTGCCCCTCCCCGCCAACTTATTTAATGTCCTCCCGAAATCCGCCCGTTATTTGAAGGTAATTGCCAGCGGGTACTCAAACTATGTTCATAATATGCTTGCAGAATGAGAGGGGGTGGCAATAACTAAAACTTTTCAAATTTTCATAAGTTTGAAACCAACTTCAGTTTCTAGCTACGGATTTTTAGATTGTTGTGAAAGGATTCTAGACTCAATGCAATAAACCTGGTAACACACCATGCTGGTCTTTCCTGAAATCGTATTCTTCAAAGTTGCACCTTTCGCCACTTTCGTCTTCCGATTTGACTCTCCGGATCTCGTACCACATCCCGGCAAAGTTCCAGTCACTCACGTGCACCGCCGACACATGCGGACAATGTCCAACGCCTATGCCCGCTGAGACAAGTTGACAACTCGCTATGAACACAGTTGCAATTACTACAAGTGCAATCATATCGCAATACTGCATTTTAAAGAAGTGATAAAAGATTATTTATGAAAAACTGAACGTTTCAATTGCAACTCGAAGCTATTCAGGATGCAAATGCTGTATCAAATGTTATGGAGGTTGTTGTTTCAAGCGGATGCTTTTATTAGAGAAGCAAATTTTGAATTGAGCTCGAACAAGGATTTATATTTGGTTCTATTTGAACCTTTGTGAAGGTTGTTGTTATTTATTTTCCATATTGCCATTTAGTACTGATTTGCAACGAAAGGTAATATTCCAAATATTTTGCCTAAAGAGATACTATCAACTTTTTTTCTGAGAACAAAGTAGCTATGTCTTGAAAAACTTAAATAAATAGAAAAAAAGATGTATCGAAAATAAACACTTAAAGCTTTTTCAAAAAGCAAAAAAATAAATTGCCATTTTTTGATGAACTTCATCTCACAAAGAAGGCCGAAAAAAGACGGCTGGTTATTACAATCTATACACGGTCAAGTTCTGTTATCGGACATTCAGTAATTTACTTGTCTTGGTTTCCATGTAACAAACCGTTTTTGCCATTCATATCGATTCACAAGATTCGTTTTCATAGAAGAAAAACGTTTCGAAAATTTTGTTCTGCATATGGCTATCGCACACAAAATTCAAGAGCAAATGCAAAAAAAAATGAGAAACTGATTTATGAGAAGTCAATTTTAACCTTCAATTTTGAACTGTAGGCCGTTTTGGCATTTTTAGAGTACAAAAAATTCTGCACACTTTTAAATTCAATATTTATCTTTTGCGTAAAAATAAAATAGAACAATTTTCGAATTTTTGGAAGTGACGGGAGAAAGAGAGAGATAAAGAGAGAGAGAGAGAGAGAGAGAGAGAGAGAGAGAGAGAGAGAGAGAGAGAGAGAGAGAGAGAGAGAGAGAGAGAGAGAGAAAGTGCAAGAGATAGAGATAAAAATTGAGAGAAAGAGAGAGAGAGAGAGAGAGAGAGGAAGAGAAGGATGGAGAAGAAAGAGATAGGGAGAAAAAGGAAAAAGCAAGAAAAATGGCAGAAAATCTTTCCATTTTTTCAAAGTTTAATTGAAGGAAAACCTTTTTTCAAAAAATTCAATTGATCGTTGAAAAACAACTGAAAAAAAAATGCCACGACTAACAAAAAAACAGCACCTGGAAAAAAACTAATTCTATGAAACAATTTAATGCAATACAAAGCTGAGAGTGCACTCAATGTTTGGAGACTTCCTCAAAAAAGGTTTTTTAAAAAAAATATTAGATTCTCAAAACTCCAAAAAACGTCGCGGTTACTTTAACCGTTTCCGCACTGTCAATGAGTAGTTTTAGTCAATATAGTAGGCAGAAAATAGCCCTAAAATTTGTTAAAAAATTTTTAAAGAGTTGATGAAATTGTACTTGTCGAGGCGTATTTTTGAGAGCGGAAACATATATGCAGATATAGTTTGATTTTATTTGTTATGTATTCGTTTTGTATGCGCACATGTGGTTTTGAAACATTTGTCAAGCTAAGCTGGACAAATATAACATACCCGACTAGCGTCTGGCTAATAGCTCTCAAATGACCGGCGAGCTCTTGGTTCAGTAGAAACCAGCTGGGGCTAAGAGAAGCTTGCATTTGGGGGCAGGAGCATCGCATTGGGGGGTCCAGCTATTGGGGGTCCCAAGATTGGGAGTGGGTTGTAAGGGTTGAGAGGGCTGGACGAGAGGTTGGTCGAAAACTCGAGGTAGAGGATGGAGGACGGGGGATGTTGCCGTACTTTATTATAAATCAAAAGTCTCTCGCGAGGCGGGTGCACTTTCTACTATCTAGGGCGAAATCTTAACTTTATTATTCTACGTTTACTTGAGGAGCGAGTTTGCGAAGAAGAGATTCAACTGAATCTGAGTTGCAATTATGAAAGTCTGAACTCAATAGCTGATAAGCAAAACGAGAAGGTGTGATCAGGCATTTCTGATCACGAAGCGGGAAACCAAGAAAAGAAGTACTAAAAAAATCACGAGACAAGAATTGAACAAATCATGAAATGAAATTGAAGGGCAAACAAAATGAACTAAATAAAAACATCAAATTGAATTTTACTGCATCAAATAAATAAAAGGGATATAGTATATCCCCGTGTATCACATACAAAATGATTGCAACAAAAAAAATTGTTAAATTTTTTTCTTGATGATATAATTAATAACGATATTTACAAAATTAATACTTGGTCCCCGGTTAAGTAAAAAATAACAATATATTTGCTGGTTATCATAACTAATAATAATCTAAAATAACAAATACGGAATGAAATCAGTAGTTTCTACAGTTTTAATGATGATCAGATTTATTAGGTGGAAGTTATTCTTGTAGATCTTGAGTTTCCTGATTTTCCGCCTCCAGGCAACAGAGTCGGGGTATCTTTATCAATGATGGATTGCAATCGCTGTACAGGTGGCGAAACTTCACCGATTATCGGAGAAATGTTGCACTCCTCAGGTTGTTGCATAGCCATGTGTTGAACAGTCTCTACGACTGATGCGGACGGGGGTGGAAAATTTTCTATGTCCCCCGCTCGGCGTGGGCGCTTGGGAGGAGCTGCAATTGCTAAGTCCGAGGAGGAGTCGAAACCGTAATATGATGGGCTTCGTCTATTACAATCCGATGTTTGTTTGCCTTGTGGTGGTGCTGGGTCCACTTGCTGTAATGCTGAGGAGGAAGCCGATTGTGCTGGTTAGATTAACTCGCCTGGCGAAACAATTTGAGGCGCAGCAGTTTGATTTCCGAGGGCGACAAAATCAGGAATTCGCGGCATGTGCCCTCACATCGCGCGTGATATATTGGAGCGTGATGACGACACTCCACTGCCAGGATCTCGTTTACGGTGTTTCATTTTCTTGTTGCCTTTAAGTTTTCGCGTGAATTGTTTTATATGCGACTGGATTTGTTCCTTCCCTAATTTTTTGCACGTTCGGGGTCCTCTTCGATCTGAATATGCCTTTAGTAGCGTTTGTTTCTCCTGCGCCGTTCCGAATTTTGCAATATAGCTATTGCGAACCGTTACAATTTGTTTGCTGGGCTCTTTGATGGTCGAGGTTGTTGGGCTGCCCTTCAATATATGTGACGTTGGAACCAAAAACCTCGTAAAGGCCCTCCAAGTTTTTCTTTGGCCTACGCTTTCCGTGAACTTTTCGGGCCAGTCTGAGTTGCACTGTTCGTTCTGTCACTGGTATTGGTCTACACGCGCTTGTTCGGATGAAACGAGATTCGCCGTCCGTGCTCGCTTGTTACCGATTACTTGCGTCTCGCGTCGCACGAAACATCCCGAGTTCCACTTCAATATCACTGCCATACCCGTTTACCTATTTTTCATCGAGAAGGATTTCTTCGGGTGTTATTGTGTCCTCATCTAAATATTGATTAACGATATTCTCGTAGGAGAGATTAGACAATTGAGGTTAAGTAGCGATTACGCTCAGCGGGGTATTAGGCTTACGACCAAAGTCTGCTTCGGGTGGCGAGATTTTAGTTGTTTTCTGTTTGCAAATTTGCAATTGATCAATGGCTCTCTTTAATGCATGTCTTACATGGAATGTGTTATTTACTGATTTTTCTTCTTTTATACATACCAATCTATTCTTAATCGTTTGAATTAATCTTTCCACTGAACCAATAGCACGATGGTCATTGACTGGAGCTTCTATAATTTAAATGTTGTTCTTATTGCAGAAAGTATTTACTTTATTTCCAACTAAACATTTTGCTTGATCCAGACGAATGGAGCGTGGATTTCCATGATTTTCAATATACATGTCCCAAAAATTTTAGAACATTTGGCCCATTGGCTTTTTCATATATACATGCAGTTGGATATTTAGAAAATCGGTCTATAGCATTTAATAAATATACCTCAACGCCTTTTTCGTCTCCCAAAAGGTCCCCCAAAATCAATTTGCAATTCTTGATTTGTTTGAACGCATGGTATATGAGGTTTAAATTGCTTGGCGGGAATTACAGATTTTAAATTTTTACCAATAGCAGTGCAGGGCTTGCAGTTGGATGGCGAGATCTTTGTTGTTTTCTGTTTGCAAAAACAACAAAGATCTCGGTGTAGGGCTCTGTTGCAGGGCTCTGTGCAGGGCTTGTTTTATGTGCAGGGCTCTGTTGCTTTGACAATAAGTTCCCGGTTCATATATGGCCACTAGCAGTGCGTGGCCATACAGATAATCCCCCACGTACCTGGGTGGCTCGCGTGTATGTCGTCAATGATAGCCTCTCGCAGTACGTTTGGTATCGCCATCTTTTCATCGATGCAAACGCAGTCGGATCGTACGTGGAGATCTCTCTAGTAGGAGTGGATATAGGGATTAAGGGCTTTTAAACGACTTTCGTTATTAGTGAGTATGGAATCGCTGACTTCTTTTAATGCAGCGTCCTCACCAGTTATCAAGGCGATTAATGATTTGCTAAAAAATTTTGTTTAGAATGTGATAAAAAGTTAGAGCCTGGGAACTTGATGTGAGAGGTGTGCTTAGATTGGAAGATAATGCTGGGGATGTCGGAGATGAAAATAATCGCGAATTTGCGGTGCGAGTTGCATTTGATGGAGTTAACGTTGGATTCGCAGCGCGAGTTGCATTTGCGGAAGTTGTCGCTTGATTTGCGCGCGAGAAGAGGTCGCTGACGTTGAGGGTGATTTTGCGCTTTGAGAGGCATCATTAAATGAACTCTGGTGATACGTTTCTTTGAAAGCTAGTCAACTGATTTGCAGACTGATTTAAGACAAAAAGCACAGATGCTAATTTTGGGTTGTGACTTTTAGAACTATTTATGGTATGTTGCTTAAATGAGTCAAGCGCTTTGCGAGATAGCTATCGTTCCTATTTTGGAATGGTTGTTTACAATACTTTTATTTTTCGCTTATCAAGTGAAGTGTTATTGGCATTCGGGATGCGGGATTTGCATATTTTGAACTACTCAAATTACTATTAGTATTTGTAGTTTGGTTTCGCAATGCGAGAGAGATGTAAAAATCATGCTTGTGTACGCGAGCTGCGTGTGTGCTAATTAAATTTATCGTCTTATCTGTAGCCTCAATTTTAGGTGTGATTTGATGTGCGGGATCATTTGCTGGTATTAAATTATGTAATTGGGATGCAGGTTTGGAGGTGTTTAAGTCAAGTGAATTAACAGATGCAGAGACAAGCTTTATTTTGGAACCATAAATTTCTCATCGTAAGCAGAAACTATTTTAGATTTTTGATTCGGGTGTCTTGAAATATATTCAACCAAACCCATTTTACCACCCGGTAAATGTTCAATATCAAATTGAAATGGAAGTAAACTATCAATTCACCGAGTTAATCGGATGTTGTAAGATTTATTCGAACGATTGTCTTTCAAAATAGAAAGCAAAGCTCTCTGATATGTAATTACAGTAAATTGTTTACCATATTGATAATTTTTAAAATATTCGATGGACCAGACTACCCCGAGTATAATGTACTGAACCCAAAAAAGAACGGAGTTTCTGTAAGGTCTTTGGAGCGTCGAGAGCTAAGATAGCAGACGTTTTACTCTCGATAGGTGAGATTCCCAATTGAGAACTATGATATCCAAGCCAATCGACCTCTATTTTTGCGAAGTGACATTTCGAGAGGTTTATTCGATGATTTTCGTAATCTAATCGCTTGAGACAACTCATGGTATAACTTCTATGTTCTTCCTCTGACCCCTTACACACAACCAAAATGCCATAGAGAAACAGTATGTGTTCTTTAAACCAATTGGGGTATAATCCATCGCGTTTTGAAATTCTGCCGGCATATGCGTTAACCCATAGAATCCCGTTTGAAATCTGTATGTGCCGGTCATATCACCGCCAATGAAGTTAAAATTACAAGGATTTGCCGTGTTAGAATCCAAATTCAGTTTACTGTACGCGTACTTCAAATATAACGTAGAAAACTATGTTGTGTTTTTGATGCAGGAGCACTAATTTGTTGAGAGATAGATTCAATAAGCGTGTCAATATTTGCATTTGATATTTGTTCTTATGAATAGCTTTATTCAACATTTTGGAATCCAATGCAAGTTTAATTGTTTGGTCTTTCATTACGGTGACAACTATCGGGGATACAAAGTTTTTATGGAGGCAACTAGAAAGTTTTGTTATACGTTTTTCGTCTGGCAATTTTTTGAGTTCATTATTGACTTTGTCTTTTAGGTTGATTGGTATACGTCTACCCTTCTGATGTCGAGGTTGAAAGTTGTTGTGAAAGTTAGATTTAGCTACATGGTTTTTAGATCTGCCAATACGGGATATTAAATTCGGAAAATTTTGTGCAATTTTTTCTTGAAATCTGATGAAGAGGAAATGCTGTTGACAAGTTTACCTTTACGTGATGAAGATTGTGTCACAGCTGGACCAAGTTGGTCGAACAAGTCTCGGCCAATGAGAGACTCGAGACCGTCTGCGACGACGGTGAAGGTTGCTGAGTCGAAAGTCTACACGTTGCTTGTGATTGGAGACTGTATCTTGCCTTCAATGTGAAGGGGCTCATTCGAGCAAGTCCTAAGTTGTGGAGAAGTCTTTTCGTGTTTCCTGAATGCGCGAGGATTGCTTTTTCCCACTTGTGAAACGAGTGAACGATTGAGAATACTGCATACACTCCCGGAGTCCACGAGCAATGTAGTAGTGATATTAACGATTATGATGGGCATGTTGAGATGTTCAATTTTCTCTATGTCATTATCAATTAGAGTGACCGTATTATCCTCCCCACTACTGTAATCTGATTCATAGTTTTACCGGCTGGAGGAAATTCAGCGAATCTTTAGAGTGGGGCTCTTCGTTCACAATGTTCACAGTCCTTTTCTTAGGATTTTGCGGTTTCGCGTTCTTTGGTTTCCGACAAACTTTTGCGAAATGGTTTAGGAGTCCACAGTTGTTGCGTTTTACCTTTTGCAAAACATTTGTTGCGGTGAATTGGGAGCCAGATCTCACAACAATTTGAACAATAGAGTAAGGAGCGGTTTTGTCTCTGAAAATTATTCGAATTTGACCAAGTCGGTGTTCGGGAGTTGTTTTGAAACTGTAGTGCATTTACACTAGCTGGAATGAGAGTCTTGTTGTGTTGTTGATTTTGGTGTTGATTACGCATCACAAGTTCCATATTAATTGCTAGCTCTAGTGCCTGACGCGGTTCCACTGTCTGTTTGAGAACTTCCTTTTGAATTTCCGGATCAATCAAGTTTGTGATGAAGACATCACGTATCAGTTTTCTTTTTATTTTTGAAGTCACAATTCTCTGCTAATTGTTGTTAGCTTACCGTAGAAATGTTCTACTGTTTCTCCCCGAGCTGTTTCGTTATGAGAAAGACGTGTCGAAAAAAGTGATGTTCCGAGGACGGATGAATGCCTCTTCTACGATCTTCCAAAAGTCTGCAGTGAATAGCGTACCGACCATGCTGTGCGTGTTCTTACAGTTTAAGATCCGACTTCCTTCCACCCCAAAACTCAAGTAGAGAAGCGACACTGTTTTGCGGTCCGCAAATGACCATTGCTTGTCTCCACACATAATGCCGATTTCAATTAGACGTTGGCACTTGTTTTGCCAATTCATCTTTTGCTGGGCGTTGCGAGCGTTCATTACCCTTTCCGATTGTGCAGAAGAACCGATTTCTTCATGGTTTCTTCATATATAGGCTCAAGCGGAAGGTCCACCATCTTGGGTTTAGGTCCAAGTAAGGTGTCGAGAAATATATTCGCCTTTTCCAGTAGTGCCAATTTGTATTGTGCTCTCAATTTCTCCCAACGAAGAGGGGTCGGGTGTTGGTTTATCCCAGAAAGCGTCTATTCCGAGCGGTGTACGCTTGTTGCTGGCTGCGCCATGTACTTTATTATAAATCAATAGTCTCTCGCCAGGCGGGTGCGCTTTCTACTTTCTAAATTGTGATTCGCGGGGCGAAATCTTAGGTTTATGATTTTTCGTTTACTTGTGGAGCGCGTTTGCAAAGAAGAGATTCAACTGAATTTGAAATGCAATTATGAAAGTCTGAACTCAAGAGCTTATAAGCAAAACGAGAAGGTGTGATCAGACATGTCTGATCACGATGCGGGAAACCAGGAAAGGAAGAACAAAATAATCACAAGACAAGAATTGAACAAATCATGAAATGAAAATGCGCAAACAAAATGAACTAAATAAATACATCATATGGAATTTTACTGCATCAAATATATAAATGGGATATAGTATATCCCCGTGTATCACAGGTGTGTTTGGGTCCTCGAAACAGTTTTCGTAACATTTTTAGACACTGGGCACGCGTACTGCTTTGAAAAAGCCTAATAGCTTCCGAGCGTTAATTGTTTGGAGACAAAAAGTCAAATAATTCAGTCAAAATCGGTCAGGCAAAAAATCGCATAAGTAAAGAAATTGCTACAATAGCCTAAAAATCCTCTTAAAATATTAGAACAATTTTAAACTCCTTTTATTACCAAAGACGATCAAAACACAACCAGAAGAACTTGATAATCATTATTTCAGTCTATAATGACCTTCAGGCAACATAAAAAAGGTTAAGAAGGCCCATAGGCCCCGAAATTTTTGTGGTTTCTTGCCAAGTGAAAATTTTATTTTCCGCTGTTTCAAAGGGTATGACCAAAATAAACACTTTCTCCTCTCCAAAAATATTCACCGAAATAAATCTTTCGTCACTGCTTGTACTTCGGGTGTTTTTGTTCGCTCACTTATCAAAGATAACAAACTCATAATGCCTCTTCGAGTCGTAAACTCCGAGAAGGCCAGCAATAATACATCTACTAACAAACTTTTCGGAATGCAAAAAAATTACAATTGGTGTAAAAATTCTGATTCTTGAACCTTTCACTAATAATTTAGCTTTCAGTTGTGTTACAGGACAGCATTTTGCGGTTTCCTCAATTGTCTCGGATTCATGTGTTCAAAATGGATCACTGTTATTCACACCCGTCTTCGAGAAAAGGTCTAAATGAATTGCTTTAATTAAGCCAGTAAGTATTTACATTTGATGAAACAAAGTAACTGTACATTGAATCAAAATACATAACGAATTATATACACATATTCACACAAAATTGGATGTTTGCCAAAAGCACGAAAAATTCCACGAAACTCTGAACAATTTATCAAAACTTTTGTATCAGGCTTTGTGTCGGTCAAACGAAAGCATACGCGCACACGAATGCAAGAATTGAGAGCAGGAATTTAATTAATGCTAGGCCAAAATTCACAATCAAGTTCAATTTCATTGACGAACAATTTTAAGGCAGTTTTTATAGTTAAGTAAGAATCACGGGGTGTTTTGCATCAATCTGCAAATGATATGAGTCGAACAGTTTCGTTTGCATTATTTATCGAAGGCATAGGTTGGTTAGTTGCTGTTTCTGTTCCTCTAGCTCAGTTTCCTTTATCTCTTCCAAGATTATGAATTCATTTCCATCTGGTCTGTTGCCCGTCTCCCGCCCCGACAGAGGAGCGATGTGAACTAGCAACCGATGATCTGCTAGATCGGCTGCTTGCAGGGGCAGCTGTTGAGCGACCTACAACACAGTCAAAATCAACTTACCACCAAATTTATTTGAAAACAAATTGTTGATGACGCAAGGTGTGCGGCACGATTGCACCACCACCATCACATAGTCAAACATAAGTAGACAAACGTTGGAAGAATTGCACTGGAACAACAGGCAGAGGCTCAATTTAATTTAGAAAGGGTAGTAAGCCTAAATACCTACACAATACGACTTCCAATGGTGTTATCAGAGCTTATTCTATACCAGAACTGAGAATTAATGTAAAAAACTGAACCCAAAATTGGGGGATTTTTCATTATACTTTAAAAATGCAAAACTAATAATGAAAGAGAAAAATGTGAACCTTGAAGCCTTTCACAGAAATTAGTGATCTGTTGACAAAATGTAAAAATGTGTCAAACAATTAATTTAATTTTCGAGCTTCTTGGGGAACAAAGTTTGAAGATTTTGTGTCCCTGCCGGGCATTTATTCACTGTGTGCACGCGCACCCATCTCTCTCGTGTAGACACAACACGTGTAATATTATCGCAACACACTCATCCACAGAGGTATTGACGGTGCAAACGGATGGATTCGGTTGTTAAAGAGCTTTTATTTCGTTGGCAGATTGCTCTACGGAAAAGCTATTGCTCGGCCATGAAACAATGCTCAACCATTTTTGCACACGCAAAACATCACTACAACTACCATTATGTTTGTTTGCTTACAAGAAGCTAAAAGACGGACAATAGTATTCGAATTGGTGTTAGTTGGTAATGTTAAGTTATAAATACTATAAGCTTTTCAAGTGTTTTATAGGGGCTGAAGAGAGTAGTATTTCTTGTTCACGACTTTGTAGGTCATCTTCCTCAACTTACCGTGGTCCTGTGGCTTAGCGGTTAAAGCGCCTGTCTAGTAAACAGGAGATCGGTGGTTCAAATCCGCCCAGGACCTTTTGCTTCCGTTGTATAAATGAATTATAGAAAATACTATTATTATGTTCAATAAAGTCAACAAAATTTGATGTTTAGAGCTGAGACCTTACGTTTCCATTTCTGATTCATCTTTCGACATAATTTTGGCAAACCACCTTTTTCAATTTATAATTTTAAAAAGGTTTTTCTACTTCGACATGATCTATTTTTGGCATTTTCATAACCGGATTTTGCTATTTATTTAATGGCTAATCCAACCTGTTATTAGCGTATGCAAACTAATAGTGAAGCAAAAAATGCACCAGTGTTCACATAAGGTTAAAAAATCAAAAATTTGGATAAATTCTGATTGCTAAGTGGGCATAAAACTTTTACGCTCCCAGGCGAAATTGCTATATTTTACATGGTAACATATACTATATATCAACACACAATTTTGAGGAGAGGGAGGTCAAATACGACACTCGAGGTCCCAAAATTCAAAATAATACACTCAGATATAACACGCTTCAGCCCAATAATAGCCCAATTTCAGCAAACGAAAGATCAAAAATTCTTGCATCTACTCCCAACAGGAGCCAAATATTACCAGCCAACATAACTAAATAAGGGTATTGCTCTGAGATTTCTGTTTGTACAACAGGCCACCAATAATGATAAAATCACAAATAGTTTGATCAAAAAAATTATTCATTCGCATGAGCAAAGGCATTCGCTCCAATTAGACTTAAAAATAATTTCGTGTTCCAACAAATGTCTCAAATTTGCCGAAAACTTTGCTTCATTCTGAGAAGGAAAACTATTCAGCATCAATAAACAACTTGAAGCAATTATTTTCTTGGCGCAATTTTAAGTGGAGTTTTGTTTATTAAAAAACGGCTTCACTCTTCAGAAAAATTTGATATTTTTTTTTTAAAAAAAAGTCGGCAGATTGCCGCAAAATATCCGCCGTTGACGCACATCTGGATTAAAAGAAAGAAAGAAGAGATAGAAATTCACAAAATTTTTCCAAAGTTTAAAAAGTGTTCAAATTCGGTGTGCAGTTTCAGTTAGATTCTAAAACTACATTTAATTTAGCTTCGAAGCCAAAAGCTATTGATCTTAATACTAATGTCAGCTAATAATCGCTCTAATGAACTTTGATAACATAAGGCACTATGACATAAAGACCGGGCTTCGTCGTGTATCCCGTTTTTTTATTTTGCTCTTTTGACATCGACAGTATACACTACATTGCGTAATTCAATGCGTGAAAAAATTTAAAATCCACTCAGTTGAATCAATGAGTGAGCTAAGTCACGGGCCGAACGTGAAAATCGTGACTCATGTAAAAACGAAGAACGTGCTCCAACGATAAAGCAAATCGAAAACATAGCAGGTCAAGTCCTGGCTAGATTCAAAGAACTTACAACCAGAATGGACCATGAATGGATTGAGAAACCACTTTCAGATACAAAAAATTGAAAAAACAGTAAAAATGACAAAAACCACCAGCAAGAAAGCAATTTTTGTTCAAACACTGTTTTCTCACCTTACTTCTAAATAAGAGCGAAAAAATGTCACACAGCACAATCACTTGCATTTTCGCGCCCTTTCCTGTTTCTTCATGACCAAAATCATCACTTCAATTTGGATTCAAAAATGTGTTACAATATCTTAAAAAACAGCTCCCAATACAATTCAAATTCTGTGAATTGTAAACAAAGGAGCGCTTCTTTAAAATATCCGTTGAGAGGCTGACGGCGGCTATTAACCAGATTTAACCCAAATGCATTGTATTTTTTGCAACAAGAAAAACGTTTGTTACGGAAAGTTGACGCACATCTGGATTAAAACAAAAAAAAGGAAGAAAGAAATTCACAATTTTGAAATCAGTTTAAAATGTGTTCTAATTCGTCGTGCAGTTTCAGTTGTATTCTGAAACTACACTTAATTTAACTTCTAAGCAAAAAAACTATTAAGCTTAATAACAATGTCATCTAGCAATCGCTCTAATGAACTTTTGATAACCTAATGCACTATGACTTAAAGTCCCAGCTTCGCCAGTTTATCCCGTTTTTTATTTCGCTCCTTTGACTTTGACCGTATACACTACATTGCGTAATTCAATGCGTGAAAAAACTTAAAATGCATTCGGTTGAAACAATGAGTGAGGTAAGTCCCATCTAAAACGAAGAAGGTGCTCCAACCATAAAGTTAAAAACATAGCAGGCCAAGTCCTGACATAACTCAAAAGACTTCCAACTAGAACGGACTATGAATGGATTCGGGAAACCATTAAGAAATATAACCAACTAATGTCAGGCGAATTGCTCTCAAACAACCGGCGAGCTGTTGGCTTCGTCAGTAGGCAGGCACGGTTTAATGAGGCTAGCTTTAGCTTAATTGAAGGAGTGTAAGTGAGCGCAGCGGGGAGGCGGTGCATCGGGGGCTGATGGGGTGGCACCAGTGGTAAGCGCAACAGTGGGGGGAGTCAATCTCTACGAATTGGCTTTCGCACCATAAGTATAAGGCTCCAAATCAGAATCTGTGAATACGCACTTCAGTTGAATTTGCATAAACGAATGAACAAAAAGCACATTTGAAGTGAAAGTGACGTCATCTTGTCTTAATAAAAATATTGACGACGCAATAAAAAAAACATAGCAGGACAAGTACTGACATACAAGTCAAAGAATTTTCATTGACTAAACAAAACACGACCTAATATGAACGACGAATGGATTGGAAAAGCATATTATAAAAAAAAGGTCAAAAAACAACTATTAAAATCAAAATCAACATGCCACACGTGCACAGAAAAACCACTTGCGGGAAAGCAAATTTCTGCTCAAACACCATTTTTCAACTCTACTTTAAAATTAGAGCGAAAAAATTTCACGCTGCAACACCACTAGCTTTTTGCTACACTTCCTTTTCCAGCATGACCAAAATCGTCAATCCAAATTGACTTCAAAAAACATATCCAGCAGGCTGCCGGAAATTAGCCGCCGTTGATTTCCATAACCAAGATTGGGATTGAAAGAGGAAGATCTAGTGAAAAAATGATTTTTGTACAAACAATTTGAAAGTCCGATCTATTTTGATGACAATTTGGAGCTGAACATACTCCTGTTTCGTAGCGAGACCATACAGGGGCTAGTATCAATACCAATAAGCATTAGAGATGGTAACTAAGAGCAAAGTTCAAATAACGGTCATCTAAAATTGGGCTTAATGGGTTTATCCCGATTCTATTTCTGATTTCGTTTTTTGACACTGATTTTGAATTGCTTTGCTGAGCAACTACTGTCTAAAAAAACGTTTAGCAGAATGAGACAAGAGTGAAACTAGCCTAGAGAAATTAAAAAGATTTCATGCAAAATGTTGAACAAGCTATGAACAAAGGTAAAGCGAAAAATTTTTATTCGACAAAGACAAATTAGGAGCGCTATAATAGACGGCTGAGAAGCTGAGGGGGCTATTAATAATGAAAACGTGTGGACAGATCTTATAAAACCGCATCAATACAATTGAAACCCTTTGAATCGTAAAAAAACCAAGAGAAGGCCAATAATAGCCCCAGCTATCGCTGTGAGGCTATTAACAAGCAAGATCTACAGGCTTTTCATTTTTGTCTCATACTCATGAAATCATCGATACTCGAATGAAAGATTGAGCTACTGAGGACATTAAAAAAACAAACCGTTAATCAAAAGAAACCAACAGAGACCAGATTTGAAGATTGTTTCGTTTCAAGTTTTTGCAAGACGTTTGGTTCTAGGTGTTTTCAAAAACCCTAACTTCGCAATCTGTCCATCTGCGTACGATCTCAGTAAAACAAACATCAGAAGAATTCATCAAATTTTTGACGTTTATCTGAAAATGATATTTGACTCTTCGAAGTCAAGAAAAACGAACAAAGATAGTGTTGAGTAAAATAGGTTTTTTTTCAATAAATTGATTTTTTGTTGTTCTCTTTAAAATTAACCCTAAACTGAGCAACTCAGTTACGTTTTGGTCAAATTGAATCCATAACTAACTGAAGCACATGATTTTCATTATGAGCGAATTTTCTTTGCCGAATTTGTGGAACTTTTTTCTCAAATTCAACAAAAAATAGGTTTAAACTATGTTTTTAACATCTACAGTGAAAATATATTAGAGAAGAAATATTGAAGTTTGCTGTAGACTTGAAATCCTCCGTTAAACCAAAGTGTTGAATCATCGGAAGCAACTTGGAGAGCATAAGTTTATAGACGATCTCAGTATCAGAAAAAATAGTATGTATTTGAATAAAGTGATACACAAGTTATCTTTCCTGTAGTTCTGATTTTCAATTAACCTTAAGGGTTCAATTTTGCAAGAGTTCAATTTTTCAGAGAGTTGTGAGTGGTATCATTAGAAAGCACGTACATCCTAGAATATGGAAACAAAAAGATTTTTCCGATGTTCGTTTTTTACAGGGAGTAAATCGAGGTTTAAAGATTTGTAACTATTCGACAGATTTCATTCACATTTTCTGTAACTATCGCTAAAATTTGATTCAAATTTGCTAATAATTCAAAATATGTTGAAACTCAAAATATTTTGAAATATGTTAGTAATTCAAAATAGCATTCTTAAATATAGAATGCTACTGTTTTCATTAAGATAGAAGAGCGCTGAATTATTTGACTGAATATTTTTTGGCTAAAATTTTTGACAAAAGTTTCAAAATTCGAAGTTTTCCAAAAAAATGGCAAAATTTGCTTTTTCTGGTCCACTTTATGTAAGTTCGCCAGAAGTAGTGACCTAGAGACCTCTGACACAATCTCCGTAACTTTTAAAGAGAGCTAGTTGACTTTCGGCGCCCTATAAAAGTCTTCCATTTTTAAAGTCCTGCCATTTTTTGCAAATTTAACTCAATTATACAATATGCATCATTGTTCATTTTTGAAATATTTAACTTAACAAGTGATCCAATTCACAACCATTTGGGACAATTGGTTGGTTTTTTGAAATCGCGGCGAAATCAGGGATAGGTTTGACCTCATAATGGATTCCTACAATCAAAATTTCCTACAATCAAAATGAGGCCAAAAGCAGATATAGTTCGTTTTCATAGAAAACCTAATGATTTTCATGGCTTTGACGAAGAAATTTAGTAAAATTTAACAGAACTCTTGTGCTTTGCCTGCATTTGTTATTCTTTTTCCTGTCTGGTTTTAAACTCTAACTGATCAAAATAGCTTCTGAAGGTGTAAACGAACCTATAAAATGCATTCGGATGTTCGCTAATGTCTCTTATGAAAATGAATATCATTGTTTTAAGAAACATTCAAAAATTTCTCGAACTTTCTGTCAATTTTCAACTTATTCTAAGTAAATACAGGTCCAAATTTCTTTCATATAAAACACAGACCAATCTTTGCGGATTTTCTGCTGTTGCCCACTTCAGTTGTTCTTTTCTGTTTCTGTGATTATTATCAAATTATTGAAAAATCAAATTTCGAAATACGCAGTTCGACACATTTATTAGTTTTATAACTTACAATTTTAAGGGCTGCAACATCGTTCTGGTAAAATATGGTAGTTTTTTTGCTTATGTCCTGTATTTGTTGCTGCTTTTCGTTGTCGTATGCCATAAACCGCGTAAAAAGGTCTCAATGGCCAACTATAGATATATAAATAAACTCAATAACTGATATCCGTATATAGCTTATGGTTTCTATTGACTTTTTTTTTCAAGAAAATTGAGTCTAAAAAAAATAAAAGTTCGTCAATTTTTCTCTTTTTGTTCTGGTTTTCTTCACTTTTTCATGTTCTACAATTTTGCATCATTTTTGTAGCTTAGCATCATTTTTGATAGATTTCATTAATTTTTTGCTGAACCAAAAAATAATTTCTGTTTGTTAAACGTTTTGACTGATGTCTTTAGGGCTAAAACAATGTCTTTAGAAGAACTTTGAGTTTTAGAAACCTTTCAATGTTTGTGGCTCATTTGTAGTCATTTTGAGATAGTCTTTTCTACAAAAACACTATGTTGTTCAATGGAGACGCGATTGAAGATTTAATTTTCTCCCGGTTAATATCTTATATATTTAATGAATTCAACAGCGTGCTTTTGTTAAATTGTTTGGAAAACTTATTAGTTCTGCTGATATTTATAGTTATTTTGTGGTCTTCTAGCTTAGTCTCAACAATAACAGGCGCAATTAGTTTTCTAACACGTTGCATGATAAACTGTCCATTCTTTTAGTTGAAAGCTGAGGTTCGTAATGAATTTTGAAAAAAAATGTTTTTAAAACAGACCATGGCTTTTTGAGGTTTGCCAACCTCATTTCTGTTAATTTGTCACTTAGTTTCTCTATAGACAAGTCACATCCATTATCCAGTGAACTACAATTTGCTCTTCATAACTGTTTCATTTTCCTCGAATGGTCTTTGTTCCAGGTACTACGAGTTTTCATGAAATATTGGTGATTCTTGCATATTGCCCATTTTTTTATCTTTGTTCTCTTTTCAGTATCACAAAATGGAGCTGTTCTGTTGTCATTTGGAAAAAAGCAATTATAAAATATTAATGTTCTTAGTGAATAGCTTAATTTTTAATTGCCAGGGACACCGTTTTCAAGCAAATTTTGATTTTTTTAAATTTTTTATTTGTCGTTGTTTTTAAAGTGGTATGAAACATCATGGATAACGAAAGTTCTCAATTGCTTTCTATGGTAAAAACGAATCTCTCAATGATTTCAGTTGATACACAAGGTTTTAAATCAGTTTGACATAACTTTTTTCAAAAAAGTCAACGTTTTTTTAAACTTTGTCCCTTTTGCTCTTTTCTTGTCGACTTGTTATCAAGTCGCATTGAGGAAAACTCGCATATTTTTTCTAAGTTTATTTCTCCTTAGTACAGTTTCTATCTAATGCCATATTGATTACGTTTTTATTTGTTTCAAAAAAATGTAAAACGAGTTTTGGTCGTAATTAATATTTGTAATATGATTTTTATCGCCGTCTTTTCTGGTAGTCACATTAATGACTGGTTTCATCGGCCCTCTAAGGTATAATGTTTTAATCATTAAGTGGTTTGTTGAACTATAGTAATTTTTTTTATCTCTCCTTATTTGGTGGACAATTAATTGGTTCCTCAATTAAGTGAAAAATTTAAATGAGCGGATCGGAAAATTATGTGCGAACGCACATTACCTAGCCTTCTTGTCTTTTTATAAAAATGAAAACGAAATCAGGGCACTTTTACTATTTCCATCCAGTAAATTTTTAATCAATTGAAGACCTTAAAATTTAACAAGACTTATGGCATAAGAAAACGTAACAGAAGATAGTTTATGCCTCAGAAATTTTCTTTTGTGATGTCCTTGTATCAAAGATTCTAGATTCCATTAAATCTGCCAATAGATACAACATCTTTACGGGCAGACGTGTTATGCCTCGACAATGTCTTTTCCCGATAAATCTTGACTTAGCAAGATCTTTGTAAAGAAGTTAATTTCTTCGTTTCAGTGGTAAGTTTAGTAACCGTCTGTGGATCATAACCCATCACTGTCGGAGGAATTACTTGCAAACGACAGTCCAGAAGTTGGCTTTCGTTGCACCTATCTTAAGTTTACGGAGGCTCGCCTCAGATGGCGAGGATAAAAAAGCGGGCGGGGGTCTAAAATCTACCTTGAAACCATTTATACCTGCCTCCTGAAACGCTGTTCAACAAATTTGCTGAACCGTACATTTACAGATTATTAAAGCTTTGGGAGAGTTGCTCAGAGACTGAATGCCCTCGCGCGTTAACACGGTATCCCATTTCTTTCAACAAAAATTCTATTGAAAATCTTTCAAAATCATTTGAAAATCTTTCAAACGAGCTGAAGAATAATCTAGAAGAAAACTACCGAGAGAAAAATCAAGACCCACTTACAATAATTGCTTCAAACTTCGTTCGAGAGCGCAATCAATGAAGTCTGTGTGCCTTGTTTGAGGCCTAAATTGATAGTAAAATATTCAAAATTCTATATACATTTATTATTTGATGCCTGTGGGCTTTTATTAAAAAAATTCTTTCTTTGCTCTCGGGCGTGAGTAGAAACAGATTAAAATACTTGTGGTTATCTTCGTGAAGGTGGCATGTAAACAACCTCTTTTCTATTCCATAAATTCTCTACACAACAATTTCTTAACCTCTAGAAGGGGATTTGGCTTATGTAGCGTTTTATGTGGTCAGGCTGTCTTCTTTTTATTACAACAAACAATACAATGCCACACAAAAACAAACACACGGAAAAAATATGGAAGCACGCCCGTCTAGATCAAACCTCTCCATAATTACTCAACTGGCAAAGTATAAATAAATCGAACAAGAGCAAATACCACATGTACAAAACCACACAATTCACACAAAAACTGTATGGAACACAGAGGCATTATAGAACCTACGAATGAGAGCTGCTTTCTAACCAACACCCCATACCCTGAAAACAACCCCCTGTACTTTTGTGCGGCTGTATAAACATACCAATCTCATGTCCTCTAAAAATCAAACCTAATGTTTTGAATTGCCTGGGAAGTTGAGGTAACGGTTACAATTATTATTATCTTTAGAGGCCAAAGTGTGGTTTAAAAACCCAAGAAGTCATTTTTTTATTTTATAGGGGCTGGGGGTAAGAAAATAGGTCCCATTACTGTCAGGGTTAACACTCTTATAGAGCAGATTTAATGTGATGCTCTACACACCAGTATACTGGGATACTGAACTCCCACACATGCTGCTCCTCTCAGATCCCACTGATGGAAGCAAAAAGGACAAAATTCAGCCAAAGAATCTTCTTATTGTATATTCATTGATGGCAACTGATTTTCAGGACAAAATAGCGCTTCTTTCAATAGATTTCCGCTCAATTAATTTTATTAAGTAAAAGATTGCAAACACGATTGAGCAAAGTTTTACTTGTTACATCTTAAAATAATATCTGGAAAATTTGTCACTACTCTCATAGCACTGAAAGATTAATTTACACAGAGTTAGGTACAAGTAAAATGAGGAGGGGCGGTGCCTGTAAACAATGTACCCTATCCGACACGCGCAATTCCCCTGATACTGAACCTTTTACCGGGCATTTTTTATACAGATCCTTTATACTGGAACACACAACTACCAACATATACTGGAACATATACTACTAAGATTCCAACAAGCCATGTAATCCTTGAATTTGGTAACTCGAAAGCGAGTGACAGCTCCAAGGAGCAGTGGAAAGTCTCACCTTCCATACTGTTTCCCAATTCCTCCTCAATCTGATCAACATCATCAATTGAGAAGTGTTCCCTGATCTCAGGATCCAGTTGGATCTCCGAGGCTACAGATCCCTTCTTAGATCCTCCCACAACAGATCTCGAGGTGTCTGTGTTGGAAACAAGGGCCGCTTTAGGCAGTGTCCCCGTAATCAAAGTTGGCACCTTCTGGTAAGTCACTTTCAAGCCTAAACAAGTATAATGACTTATACATTGTTCATCTCTGGCTAAATTTAAACATCTAAAATTGCGATCTAAGTATATATGCTAGAACAAAAATTGGAAGCAGCTTTTATATAACAAGTGCTGCCTCGCATGCGTTTTTACCAAATAAACCCTAGCGCTGTTACCCCCCCCCCCCCCCGCTAAGTTGGACTTGGCTGCCTTAAGCTCTTGCTTTATTTTACACTAGGGTTCTCTAATCTCAAACCATGGTCCCCCCGTTATTAAAGCCAAGGCTGTAAACGTAATGCGGTCGTTAGGTTGCAACTGTGCTAATGAGTGGGGAGCAAATGTCCTGATAATCGAGTCGCTTGATAAAAGCGGACAATGAAACCGGCAGCATTGTTGGGGCGTGGGTTTGACTATTCCCGCAGAAATCTCAAGGAAATAACCTCCAGAGAGCATGAAGAGGTTATCGTATCCCCTTTCGACGAGTGAGGTGACTACATGGACGGCAATCTGTTCATCTGCATCATAGGCCACTATCACTTTGCCTGCCTTGTTCTTGTAGTCGTACATGGGTGAGATCTCGTAGTTCACTGCACGAGACAGCCGCGACTTTGGGAAATTTATTGCTAAAAAATGAGTTTATAAGATTAATTTATGAAAACGATTATTTGCCCATCAAGCCGCCTATGAACCCAATCTACAAAGTATTACTATAAAAGGCAATGCTAAGTAAAACAGCACATGCGAGTTGAAGCAGCATGCAAGCGCTTTGTGTTTACTAAGTTGCGGACGAGGGTCAAAAAAGAATATAATATGTGGAACTGCTATTCAACTAGGCTATTCAAACTCATTATCAAAGCCAAAAACATAACAGTTCGTTCACACAAAACAGAAATATCCAATGGTGAGAACAATACAAGCGCACCGTTTTTTACCGGGTGGTGAGTGTATTGAAGAAAGGGCCTTGATTTTTCAGATGTAAAACTCACCACCAACAATGTGACACTTGTTGAAATCCTCCTCATCCTGGCAGTCCAAAAGTAGGAAGGGGTGATTTTCCACACCCCCGTCTCTGTCGCTTCCTGTCCCTCTGGCAGTGCCACTCAAGGAGGAATAAGAAGAGGCCGAAGAGGGGTGGTTTGAGTTGGAGGAGTGGATTCCATTGGAATTAAATGCACCTGAGGAGGAATTAGTGTTCGTGTCTTTCTCACCAACTCCACAGATCAATCTAAAGCAATTTCATTTGTAACGAAAAAGTCGTAAATCATTTTTCCACAGCAAATAAACTCCCATTTATCTCATCGAATTAAATCTGGCGTTTACCCACTGAAGTCATATAGAAGATGCTGACAAAACAATTCTTACACAATGCTTACACAATCAAAATTCTTCGGATTGCAGAAAAACTAAGAAACCAATCATACATCAACCGACTAACGTCAGATGAATTGCTCTCAAATGACAGGGGGAGATAGGAGCCGTGTGGGTGACTAGTATACTTAGACACCAGTAAAGCTCTAAGCTTAGGGGTATAGTTCAGCGATGTAATGCCCTCCGAGATTCACTTGTTTATTCCGTTTTTGACGACGAAAAGTTAGCCTAATTGTTGTGATAAACTTATTAAATAGAGCTCTGTATAGTGTATAAAACAGCCTTACTGGGTGGCTTTATCAGCAGTATCATCTTGATGCCCCTACGAAAAATGAATATTCCCGAACATCTCCAGCGTGTTATGGCCTCCGAAAATATTGAGGAATCAGTCAAAACCCTGATGCAATATCTCGTGACTGAAAATGAAAGGAAGGGAGAAAGAATAAAGCAGCTTGAGTCCCAGATGACAGGAGTAACCATCAAAGTGAATGAGCTTGAGCGTTATGAGTCCAAAGATTGTCTAATTTTTCATAACCTTCCAATAGGCCAGCATGGCTCCTATCTGTCGGATACTGTGGCGTTCATGAGAAACATCCTACAAGTCAACATTTGCGAAGAAGATCTAAAGGCTTGCCATCCTCTGGGCAAAGGAACAAGCAGCTATCCTCCGAAAATAGTGGCTAAGTTCATTTACAATGATCAAAAAGACCGGGTTTGGGCAAGAAAGAGACTTCTACGTTCGTATCAAAACCCTTCCAACTTGAAGCCAGTTTTCATTACCGAACGCTTGACTAAGTATGATGTGGAACTGAAGCAAGCTGCTGAGCAACACAACCTCTTTGTATCAACGTACAATTCGCAGCCTTTACTTTATGTTGTTCAAGACGGAAAACGAGTCAGTCAAGTCATCAACTCAACACAGGATATCCTTGAGCTAAAAGATGTTGCGGAGAAGTCCAGAAAAGCTCCCAAGCCACCGTCAGCACACACCCCAATTCAAAACCGACACCCTGCTACTGCGACTAACGATATTGAAACACCAATGCCTTCTCTCGTCAAACCTGCTTTGATACATCCCGGAACCCCGTTGTCACTGAGAATCCCGCCACTGAAAAGAAACCTGACCAACCTATCTCCCGTAAGAAAGGAAAGAACTTAGAGACATACTACAAGAAATGAAGGCACGGATAAGTGACAGTGATGCGCTAGTGGACTACGTGAAAGGCTTGCTATCGGAAACCCCCAATGCTAAATACCAGTCAAGAGAACATGAGACATTTCGGATCGAAGAAACAAGTGACTCATTTGACAGAGGCGAGACAATCATTGAAGAGGACTGAGTTTGCCGTCCATTTTAATATAAGATCTCTTCGCAAACATTATGATGAACTTTGTTTATTTGTAACGAATTGTGAATATCCGCCTTTAGCAATTGTTCTAAGTGAGACATGGCTCTCTGATGTTGTTGATGATACTGAACACTTCGCCATTGATGGGTACCATAAGCTAATAAATGAAAACAGGGAAGGCAGAGGCGGAGGCGTAGGCCTATACTTGAGGAATGACCTCACAATTGTAAAGAAGCTGGACTTGACCAGTCAGGCATTCGAATGCCTCCTAGTTGAGTGCAAGGCAGGGAGCACTTCGGTGGGTTTGGTGCCTACTACCGACCACCTCAAACTAACGTTCCGTCTTTTGTGGACGAGTTCGATTTGTTGCTGGAGCAGCTGGGAGACAGAAAGTGGCTTCTTATGGGTGACAGCAATCTTGATCTCTTAAAAACTGGACCATCTCAAACTGCTTTTTCTATCGCCATTTCCTCCAATGGGTTTTCACAACTGATATACCAACATACTCGGGTAACTGAGACATCAAAGTCGTGCCTGGATCACATTGTCACCAATTTCTGCGATTACCATTCCCCGTCGATTTTCCATTCCACAATCACTGATCATTATCCTATATCCGTTTCATTTTCTATTGTGCTAGCTGCTAGTTATAATAAAAAAAAATCCCGGAATTTCAAATGTTTTGCCAATCAAAACGTGGTAACTACTTTTCTATCAGCTCTTGACAGTGATCTCGAGAATACCGTAGACGTGTCGCTCGATTGTTCCTTTGATGTCCTCATCAACATGATCAACTGTCAGCTTGATAGGTTCGCTCCCTGACAGGTGTCAGTGCCAAAAAAGAAAAAACTGGGTACGCTCCGAGGAGTTGAGAAATGCTATTCGAAAGCGCGATAAGTTTTTTAGGAAATTAATTCTGTCTCCCAGCGAAGAACTTCGAACTAAATACTGCCAGATAAGGAATAAGGTGACTACTTTAATGAGATCTAAAAAGAAAGAGTTCTACACCAAACGAGTATCACAAGCACTTAATAGTCCGAGTAAATTATTTCCCCTCTTCAATAGCTTACTCGGTAAAAATGTGAAGCCCTCCAATCCTGTCAAACTTTGTAAAGATGGGAAGCTTGTTGACGATCCTCTTCAAGTTTCTGAAGTGTTGAATGAGTATTTTGTGAGCATTGGACCATCTCTTTCTGCTAACTTCAGTGACTGTGATCAAGATGATGTTTTAGAACCATCCTTTTCTGCCTGGCTGCGCCCCACAAATGCTGAAGAAATAAGTCAGATCGTTATGAGTTTATCTGATTCCAAAGGTGTAGGTTGTGATGGCATTAATAATAAGTCATTAAAAATCGTCTTACCTGTTATCCTTGATCGTTTAGTCATAATGATCAATGGATGTTTAAAGAATGGTCTTTTTCCAAGCTCACTGAAAAAAGCTAAAGTTGTTCCGCTGCCAAAAAGCGGAAGTTCGGACGAAATTGACAATTTTAGACCGATATCGGTTTTAACTGGTCTAAGTAAAGTGCTTGAGAAAATAATCTATGCTAGGCTAATGGATCATCTAATAACGAACGATTTGCTATACAGTAAACAGTTTGGTTTTAGACCTAAGTTTTCTTGCGTAGATGCTATTGCTGAATTAACAGAGAATATAAAATCTTCATCCAGCTTGCAGTTGTTCGCTTGTATTTTCCTAGATTTAAAAAAAGCGTTTGACACTGTTGATCACAAAATATTAGTTAGAAAGCTTGCAACTTTTGGTATTCGAGGTCCTTTTAAAGCGATCGTTGAAAGTTTTCTAAGTCAAAGAGTACAATGTGTTTCTCATACCGGTGTCATGTCATCCTATAAAACCCTGGAATGTGGAGTGCCACAAGGGTCCGTTTTGGGTCCGTTGTTGTTCTTGCTGTACATTAATGATATGCATTCAATTTGCAAGCATAGCTCAGTTCTGCATTATGCAGATGATACATCAATATCTTTCGAGCTGAAAACATCATCCGCAACTAGTTGCCTTCAAGAAGATCTTGATGCAGTTTCAAGCTGGCTAGCAAAAAATAAGTTAACCATAAACAGCTCCAAATCAGAATTGTTACTATTTAGGCAGAGTAAAGTAGGTTCTCTACGTATCAATGGCGAAGTGTTGAATGTAGTTAAATGTTCTAAATACCTCGGAGTTCAGATTGATAATAGCCTAACTTTTGAAAAACATAGACGTTGTATATAAAAAGGTTTCAAAACTAGTAGGATTAGTCAGCCGACTGAGATACTTTCTACCGAAACACGTTCTTCTAAAGTTTTATGATTACTATATTAAACCAAAAATACAATATGGCTGCCTGGTATATGGTTGCAGCAGCAAAGTTAAACTTAATAGAATTAAGTTTTTGCAAAAGAAGTTTTTGAGACTGATAAACTTCAAAAGGAAATTTGATTCCGCTGAGGATTTGTTTTGCCAAGAAGGCGTTCTCGATGTCTTCAAGCTTCATATTTATGATTTACTTAAATTTGTGCTAAGATCTAAAAATGGATACTGTCCATATATTTTTAAGGATTACTTTAATTGCTGCAGCATAAGCAGAAATACGCGCGCATCAGCAGCTGGTGTTTTAAAGTCTTTCAGAGCTAAGAACTCGCTCCAAAAAAACTCTTTAAAGTGTAGAGGTGGAAAGTTGTATAACGTTTTGCTCTCTTTTGGCTTAAATGTAGATAAGCCTATGACAACATCGCAAATAGACGTTTTTGTTCATAATTTTAAAGATAATATTCTACTCTTCGATACACAACTTGTGGATTTAGTTTTCAAATAGTTTTAAAATTTTTGTAACTTCCTTAATATAAACCCTACAGTCTCATAAAGTGTATTGCTTTTGTTTTTGAGTTGGTGCAACCTCTGGCTTGTGCGGGTGTCTTTCAGTGCTCAAAGGTGTGGAACTGAACCTCTCTTCACGAGGTGGCCTTAATTGAGCACTCGAAAGTCATTCTAATCATTTCAGAATGTACTTAGACTCTCAAGTCGGCAGCGCTGTGAGGCGCCCTGCATGCCGCCGGGGGTTGCACCAATATATAAGTTATATAAGGTAGTATCTACTTAAATTTTTTTGACGGTTTTAAATTGAATCTGAACTCCGCAATTCATTGTATTTATCGTGTCTTTATTTGTTTCCTTGTCTTTGTTTGATTTCATACTTCTTGGGGCAGCTGCTAGATGAGCTTTCCCGCTCTTCAGCTGTCCTCTTCAGGTACCATTTGATGCCTGAAGGAACAAATTAATTTAAAAAATATGGTGAGACGAAAACTATGAAAATCAGCTGTTTGAAAAAACGCATAAAAATAAAAATCAACATGACTAATATGAATGCTACAAACTTTGTATGAGACCTGTTATTTACAAACTTTGCTCGAGAGCAATTAAAAATATTTGAACAAACTTAAAGGCCAAGTGTCTGCGATCACAAATGATCATTTTGACGGCAACTGATAATGCCACTAAGACAAGTTAGCTCAAAAGATTCGCCCAATTTTAGAAAAAAAACAATCTTAAGTATTGAAGTTTGATGGGAGACAGATTTTGGCCAAAACAAATTGGAAAAAATGCAAGCTTTGGGATCAATCACAGGACGCAGATTTTATTTGTGAAGCAAAACCAAATTCTGTTGATCAAGCTAACAAAGAATGCGAAACTACATGCAACGAGCTGAATCACCTGGCATCGTAAAAATTGTTGTAAACTTAGTTTTGGCCGAGAAAAAACCTGAATAACCAAAATTCACTGAACTATGCTGAACCGCAAACCAAAGTTGTTCCTAGACTACACCGATATCTAGGTTTACCACAAACATAAACCGACTAACGTCGGAATAATTGCTCTTGAATGACAGACGGGACGTAAATTTTTCTTTATGGGTGCAGAAACATCAGACGTAGGCAGAGTTCGAACCCCGACCTCCTGAGTGCGCTTCCTTCACAGAGGCATTAACCTTTCGGCTATCAGGTCCTTGCCATCTCAATTAACAATCGTTTTTGTTTGAACAAACTTTATTTCGGAGTGCGAGCAATTGAAATCAAATCGAAATCATTTTTGTTAACAACTTTGATTGCCACAAAATTTGTTTCGAAGCTCTCCAAAAAATTCCACTGCCTTTGTGGTGACTTCGGAGCAAAGAGGATCAGAAGATTTTTCTAAAAAAAACAATGAACAGAACGCCTTTCCATTCAATTATAATAGTGAAACAAAAAGAACGGAAAGAACGGAGCAGAAAGATAAAAAAGTTATCCTGAAAGACTGCATTTAACTTTGAGATTCCAATTTTCGTTAAAATTGAAGAGAAATGATCAATTTAGTAACCATTTTTCATTCTGTGCCCCAAAACGGTTTTGGAACCAAATAAAAACTCAATTTAAAATTGATCTTTTAAGAAAAGCTTTGCTATATTTCCCCCATTTAAAAAGCATGTAATTTAGCTCTTAATAAAGCGTCAAACATTTTTGAACGCTTAAAAATATTCAAAGCGCTTCACTTTTTATTTTTATTCATGACAATTTGTTTCAATTATAAGATAAATATTAGTAATTTATCATATCTATTAGTGGACCTTTATCAATTCAAAACACAATAGAACTGCAGCACCAAAACTCTAAATTTTGTTGCACAAACGTAAAGTGTTCGAAACTTCAAAGTCCTGATAAACAACGGCACAACAGATGACTAAAACAAGGACATTTTCAGCGGCGGCCTCCGCTCCCGTGCAAAGTTTTGCAAATTTGATCGCTGAACCGAAATCAGTACCGAAAGAACCAAGATATTAGAGCATTATAGCAAAATAGCAAAAATGTGAAGAGACGAGAAGTAGTGGTTTCAAATATTTTTTTACAATGAATACGAATCAAATTTTATTCCATTAAGATACGACAATAATACTTTCTCCATCAGAATCTAACAACCAGATTGTTAGAAGTGAATAATAAAGAAGAGGGAAAAACAAACGATCGTGCCAACTGTTCCGGTTTTCCAGTACAATTATTTGCCTATTTTACTTCAAAAAAAGCGATCAAAAGCAATTTTATCTATGTTTTGTAAATTTTCTCAATTTTAAACATAGCCGGCAGATTGCCGGAACATAGCCACCGTTGATTCCCATAACTCTATTGGGATTGAAAGAAAAGAAAATATCAACAAAATTGATTTTTGTATAAAAACATTTTTAAGTGCGATTTATTTTGATGTCATTTCGTAATTGAACATACTCCTGTCTCTCAGTGAGAGGCTACAGGTTCTTGTATCAATACCAATAAACAATAGAGATAGTAACTAAAATTTATGAGAACAAAGTTCAAGTACCGGGCATCTAAAAATGGGCTTTATTGGTTTATCCATTTTCTGTTTCTGACTTTTTATACTGACTCTCTTCATTTTGAACTGCTTTGCTGAGCAGTTGCTGTTTAAAAGGACTTTGAGCAGAATGAGAGAAGAGTGAAACTAGCCTAGAGAAGTCAAAAAGATTTCACGCAAAATGTCGAAAAAGCGAAAATGGGTAAAGCGAAAAAAAAGTTCGACGAAGTAAAATCATAGCAGGACAAGTCCTGACGTACAATTCAAAGAATTTGCATTGACTAAACAAAGAACTAGACCTTGAATGGACTATGCATGGATTGGGAAAACCATTTAGAAAAAAATCCGATCCAAAAATCGAAAAAACTGTAAAAAATCAAGGTGACATTGCCGCATGTGAACAAAAAACCACTAGCGAGAAAGCGATTTTTTGTTCTAACACCGTTTTCTCACTCTTTAAAATTAGAGCGAAAAACTTCATGCCGCAAAACCACTCGCTCTTTCGCTCCACTTCCTGTTTCGGCGTGACCAAAATCACAACTCCAATTTGACTTCAAAAATCATGAAAATGTGTGAACAGATCTTAAAAAAAGACAGCGCCCTATACAATTCAAATTCTTTGAATTGTAAAAAAATAGGAGCGCTATAATAGCCGGCTGAGAAGATGAGGGCGGCTATTAAACAGAACCTACGAGTGAGGGTTGAGAATTGAAACTGGTACTCAAAACAAAAACATAAGCTGACTAACATCAGCTCTAGAATGAAAGGCGGAGTGTCCTAATTAAGGATTCCAGCCAATACTCGTCACAATTTACAAAATTTTAATGGGTTCAAAAATTTCCGACCTAGGTGGGTTTCGAACCCTTAGTCTTCGTGAACATTGTCTCGGATGTTAACCACTAAGAAACAAAGTGTAAAAGTCACTCATTAAGTGATATCGAAAGAATGTTCTAAAATAGAATAGTCAAGCAAAACTTTGCAAAAAAGGTTTTTTTTTCACACAATTTGCACTCATGTTTATAATCTTTGCTTCGAACTTCATTCGAGAGCAATTAATTACTAATAATTTAAATCAATTTTATCAATAAGATGTTTAATGTTAAACAATATTTTTCAGATGAGGAAAAAATTAATTGAAGAATAAGTACAGATATATACAGCGGTAAGTGTCAATTGTTGGAATTACAACTTTAGCATTTGATTATAAAAAACAATAAAAATGGGTGGAAACTTCACATGCGGACGCGCAAGACCGATCGACCTTGTTATCGTTCCGACCCCACTTGTGGGGGGGGGGGGGGGGGGTTTGGGTTTTTTTGTTCAGTCAATTTTGGCCGATAGTAAAAAGATTTTTTTTATTTTCGTTTTTCTCGAGGAGTTATCGAGGATTGAAATTTTGTGTGAACACGCGATATTTGTTAACTTTTAGTGTAGTTTTCTCCAAATTAAAATATTTTCTATAAAAATAGTATTTCAAAATTAAATTTAACGCCAAAGTATGGACCAATTTTTTGTTCCTAATAGACTAAAGGCGATAAAAAAGACTAGTTCTGGTCTCATTGAGAAGTTCACTATCAAAAAAAATTCGAACTCTTATTAGAGAGCTCTTTTTTTTTATAAAACTTCTCCTTTTTTGCTTTTTTTAAGTCACCTAGAGACAAGTCACTTCTTATATCAAGGTTATATTAATGACAAACCTCCTTTACTGTCAAAATAAGCCCAATGAACAAAAAACATCAATTTCAAGGAATTGCTCATGTTTTTTTGGCTTCGATTCTGAGTTTTCGTAATTTTAAATGAAATTTTGAATTTATTTTTGAGGTTTTACTAATTTTTTGGAGTCCTATGGCATGCATTCATTGACTACCAGTGCAATATGTTCCATACTGAGCATTAAGTAAACATATCTAGTGCATTGAAGGGACAGCTAATGGCTGTTAAGACTTAAAAAAATAAATTTTCAATTATTTATTGAACATTAAAGAATCAAACATATTATCGTGAGCTGTAAGTTATTCCTATTGCAACCAAACTTAATCTGGTTAGCGGTTTTATCTTCTACCTATTGATTATATGACTTCAATGACACAAGATTTCAAAAAATTAAAAAAACATTTCTGGGTATTTCCGTATTATTGGTTACTTTTGAAATCTTATCTCATTATCCAAATATTGATAGCTCTCATTGGCTTAAAGAAGATGTTCAGTGGCTCACAGATTAAAATTTCATAGATAAAGTTATGGTTTAAATGGCTTGACACGTTCTTCTCGCACTTTTCTATTGATTTTTTGGTTTTTGCCTGTTTTTGTTGTTGTTCTAATGTCATAAGACTCATTGTGATGTCTTGTTGATTACTTATTCATGACACACCTATACGTACTCTCATTGGGGCATCTTTGATTGTATTTATTGACTTCTATTATTGATTCTATTGAATTTAATGGCTGTTAAGAATTTAAAAATAATTTTTCGAAAACTTTTTTTTGAACACTAACAAATGTTCAACTTTTTTCGTAAATTTTTAGTCAGTGTCAGTGTTTACAGAACCCACTTGATTTATACTGCAACTAAAATTTTTCTGGTTAGGGTTAATTATCTATGCATCACAAACATTCTTTTCCTCCCATCGGGTTATATCTGAGCGTAGATATTGAGCTCCTTCCAAGGATTTTGACTTTAATGGCTGTTAAAAGTTTTAAAAAATTCGAACTTCTTTTTGAATATTAACCAATCCTAATTTTTTTCGTGAACTGTTGGTCAATTTCAGTACTAGCAGAATCACTTCCGTTCTACTGCAGCCAAAACTAATCTGGTTAGCGTTTTTATCTTCTACCTATTAGTTTTAAAACTTCAATGCCAAGAGATTTCATAATTTTTTTCAATTTTCGGGTAGTTTATTTTATTTTTGGATCCTTTTGAAATCTTATTACATCACCCTACTCCTGATAGTCCTCATTGTTTTAGGGATAAAGTTCAACGGATCATACAAATTTTTCAGAGAAGAGCTTATGATTTGAATTGCTTCGACATTCTTCTGGCACTTTTCTACTGAATTTTTGGTTTTTGCCTGTCTCTATTGTCGTTTTGATAGACAATAACTTCTTGTAGGGTCTTCCTGATTAAATATGATTGGCAAACAAACTTATTGTCCCATCGAGGAATAATTTAGCGTATTTACTGGCTTGCGTTGAAAGCTAATGAAATTAATTGCGTTGATAATAGTGTTTTCTCGAAGATTTCGTGGTTCTATTGTAATTGTTTGTTTGTTGATTTTTTAAACTTATATTGATAAATAAGAGAAATCCCAGTGCTCATAAAAATTAATTGAAAATAGAAGAGTTTTTAGTGAAAAGTTCATTTTTTTAATGCCTTCGACACTTTTCTCGCTCAATAATTTCTTGAATTTGCTGTTTTTGTTCTTTAGGTAGCCGTAAATTGCTGACAATTCTCCAAGGCTTCTCATTGAGCACTGAACGAATGATGTTACCCGAAGCAGTCAGTTTATAGCGAATAGCCTTAAACTTTATGATAAACATATTGAAGTTTTTTTCCAACTTTTCAGTTTTTGTTGTTCTTTTCGACAAATTGTAACTTATTTTCATCAATGAGGCCCCATCCAATTTCTTGTATTTCAAGAGGTAACATATCTATTGATATTATTTTCACGGATGTTTTGTTTGTTAAACAATATGCGTTTTTCTGAACGTTTATTGAGTGGCCAATTTTTGTGTTTCTTTTTCTATTATTTCAGAACAATCGCGTAATAACAGATCCCAATGGTTTTCAAATGTCGTGCAAGTAAACTTATTTAATCTCTCAGTTTAAATCCTTCCGCTGAATCAGTAGAATCGAACAATTGAATTAAAAAACATAATATTCAGATGATAGCTAATGACTTTAATGGTAGCAATAGTTTGTGTTTTCGCAAATCGTTTGTAATTTTTTGAGTTTCTGTTTAGTTCGCTTCTATGGCTTAGTCTAACCAAAGACAGGTCCTTTTGATTTTGTAATGAGTTCTTAGAAATTTATTAAGGATTATTTAGTTAAAAGCTAATGATTCTTAAGATTTTTGAAATTTCTTGGTGTAAAAAATTTTGATTAATTTTTAAATTTCGCCTCACTGTTCGTTCTTTTCGTCAACTTGTTGCCCAGTCTCATTAAGAAAACTTTCCATCTGCTGTATTGTTAGAAAAAAGTAAACTTGTGTAGTTAAGGTTTTACTAGATATTCAATTTTTGCCGTGAAATTTTTGTTTGTGCTAATTTTGTTTTTTGTTTTCTTTTGTCTCTTAGTCGCTTTAATGTCAAATCACGTTGCCGCTGTAATGAGGCATAGCATTATGTAATTCAATTAGTAGATAAGTTGTGTAATGATTGCTTTAAACTCAAACATCTATTTTTGTTATCTCTTCATTTGGTTGACAATTTAGTCAAAAATGTAGATGAGCTCGGGTCGGAACATCATGTGCGAACGCACATTAACGAGCCGCCTTGTTAATTATGTGGGCCAATTAGAGTTAAAAATGGGGAAAATATTGTCGCGCTTTTCTCTGACTTTTGATAGTAACCTGAAGGCAATTGAATCCAGCTCAATTCAGGTCACGAAAACAAAACGAGAGGTCAAGCGTGATATAAGTTGCTCGATAAGTCAACCAGATCAAGCAAAAATTTCGATAAAAAAGACAACTGACTACAATAACACTTCCGTTCAATAGCAGTTAAACTAATTCAATCAATAGAGCACAGAAATTATTGAAGCTGATACGAAAGGTTTCAAAAATCCCTAAATATTTTAAAGCCACAAATCACTCTTTTTTTCTCGGTCTCAGATTCTTTCAGCTGAGCCACTGCGTGAAAAAAATCGTAAAAAATTTCTGGCGCGGATATAAACCAAGTTTCTATTTTCCAGCTAATTTTATAAATTAACACAAAGATAACCAGAAAAACTCTAATTCCAATAGGGTCCGATTGATGTAGCTGCAGTGAAATTCACAAAACAGTAAAGGAATTGTACCGAAAAATAACGGAAAAAATTTGTAAATCAACTTCTGCAAACCGGAAATATTGTACATTTTAAACTTACTTACCAACTCTAAGTTTTAGGTTAACGATAAACAAAGAAGTTGTAACGTTTATTTAAATCTTCAGAGCACGCCGATGAATTTGAAACGTGCCATAACATACTAGCTATTATAAGATTAAGATAGTTTATTCTAACGTGCTCAAAATTAATTTTCAGTTTAACCAGATATTTACATCCCGTGCATTTCAACCAAACGCGGAAAATAATTTTCGAGTTTGCACGTGCAAGCTACAAACAAAGCTCGCTCTCTAAAAATTAGAAATTTTTCGATCGTGCTTTTAAGATTCAACTCATGCGCACTTTTTGATATTATTTATTATAAGCGTACCTTGAGAAATTCACCCACGTGCACGCATGCTCAAAATTATGAAGCCAAATTTTGTTCACAAATAATTACAAATTATCACGCTCAAAAATGAAAAGAGCACGCTTTGGTCAGTATCCTTTACCACGAGGAGCAAGAAATAATGTTTCAGCAAATAAAAACGCATGCCTCTTTATTAAAATTCAGTTCATATGCTCAATACTTATTTATGATCTTGATTACTTAACAGTAAATACTCCACACAAATCTAAATCAAGATAATGCAGACACAACCCCCACCCCCCGTCATAGCGGAAATTCGCCGCTCAGTAGCGTGCCGCAAATATAATAGCCTGCCGGATTGCAAAAATACATTAAGGGAGTTGAGACTTGAATTTAATGGCAGATACTCAATACATATTGAACACTTCAGCTATCTAGTAAATGCTTAAAATTTTTTTTGTGACGGTCGTAGTTTAAAAATGCCAAAAGGGATTGTTAATAGGTCCTGGGCGGATTCGAACCACCGATCTCCTGTTTACTAGACAGGCGCTTTAACCGCTAAGCCACAGGACCTCTCCATACGTCTATACAACGAGAACAATTTACAGAAGAATCTATTTATTTTTTAAATTTAATTACAGAACAGAAATTGAACTGAATTAAAGACTCAAAAGTATTGGTCGAGCATCTTTTTATCGATAATTTTATTGGTGTGGATTTTGGGCTTTTTTGTTAACTTCAAGATATCTGCTGACTTATTTTGTAATTTAGGATCGGAAAAAGGCACAATTTATTTTCTAGAGGTAAAAATTTCTACTATAAATGGGATTTTTAACCGATTTATTTTGCCGAGTTTCTTAATTTTGTAGTTTTTTCTATTCAGCATCTCGAACAAATCAATCCAGACAATATCTGTGCAACTGTGGAATAATATCCTTTCTAAATCAAAAATCTATCACAGACCTCTTCATGAACAGCGAATCGACAAAGAAAAAATGGGGTGTCATTAATGATACTCGAAACACATCAGTCTCTAACAACAACATTTTCAGCCTAAAAACTCTTGGCCAAATTCCGTTTGACAACAAACAAAAAGTAAATATATTAAAATATCGTTTCTCCAAGTTAGGTGACTACTTCGGCAAAGCCTTATGAAAAGTCAACCCGAACAAATAACAAAAAAAAACATTTAGTTTTCGATTTGTCACATCGAAAGAGGTTTTGCATCATCTAAAAACACTGAATACTTCAAAGCCGCTTGGACCCACAGAGATACCGCTTGGGCTCTCAAAGATGGCAAAGATGTTTTAATGCACCCCCTCACCTATTTGTTCAATGCTTTTTTGAAAGAAGAAAAATTTCCCAGTGACCTTAAAAAAGCCATTATTACACCGCTTTTTAAAAAAGGTGATCGAACTCACCCTGAGAACTACAGGCCTATATCAATAACCATTTCACTTTCCAAAATCTTTGATAGACTACTTAGAGCTCAAATTGTTGAATTTCTATTAAAAAACAATGTTCAATCCAGAACGCAATTTGGTTTTCGATCCAAAATATCAACAATGGATGCCCTTGTTTATAGCACTGAAAATTTTAGATATCTAATTGAACAAAATAAATACGTTACAACATCACTACTAGATCTATCTAAGGCTTTTGATTCAATCAATCACAACATTTTGATAATGAAACTAGAGGAATCAGGATTTAGCAAAAGTGCTCAAATGTTGATACTTGACTACTTGTCTATTCGTCTTCAGAAAACAAAAGCTAACGGCATTGAATCAGATTGGATTCAACTTTATCAAGGTGTGCCCCAAGGAACGATACTCGGGCCACTACTATTCAATCTTTACATAAACGACCTAAGATTGAAAATACCAAATGATTGTCAACTAGTACAATATGTTGATGAAACACTGATTTTTACGACCAACCATCTACTGCTAAATGCCAAAAACGACTGAGAAAAAGCCTTAACTTTAATTATTGATTATTACGAAATGCATAGTCTAACGCAGAATGCATCAAAAACAGAGTTCATTATATTTTGTAAAGTATCTAAAGCTCTCCATACAACTGATAAAAAAACTTAAAAAAGGAAACTGTTGCATTCATAAATCTGAATCAATCAAATACTTGGGGGTATCCTTAGATTCAGCGTTAACATATCAAGAGGAAGTGAAAAGTATACTACGTAAAATGGCATGTGGTGAAAAAAACCCTATATTCCTTACGAGAGGTAATATCAGATAACTAGAAAATTTTGGCTCTGAATGAACTTGTCATTAGCCACCTTCATTACTCTGCAGTTCTCCTGAATGGAATTAACAACAACCTAATAAGATCACTCGAAAAACAGTTAAGCTGGGGCGTGAAAGCTTGTTTTCATAGAAAGAAAAATGATTGTTCTCTAGATCTCAAAAAAACAAAATTTTACCGATCAGACATTTTTTAGATCAAAAATTACTTTTCCATTTTTGGAAAATAGTTTCGAAGAAACTTCCAGCTTATCAAATGATAGAAAATCCTACGCTAAAAATAACAAAACACAAACGGTCCAAAAAAATTTTTGTCAATATAAAAACTCAATCCAGCTATTTAGAAAACTGCGTATTCAGGCGAGGTACAATAATTTATAACAAATTTGTAATGAATGAACAAAACTCCCAATATCTCAAAAATGATCATAAATGCAATAAAGCGAAACAATTTCTAAAACAATACTTTTTTGAATTGTTTTTAGAGAACCCAAGTATAGCATCAATATCTTCTTTATCTTGGAAAGATTTTAAATTTGAATAAAAATGTTTTCTGTCTATGCATAGCTTCTACACTGTCTCTGACATTTGATCGTTATTTGATTAAAACCAGATGGAAATTCAGTGTTTTCTTTTTTTTCTTGTAGGGGCTAAACATTCAATTTCTCGCGTCATGGATTTGTTTCAATTCTCTGATTAATTTTTGAACCAACTTCATTAATTTTTTGTAAAAAAAACTAGAGCTCTCCATACAACTGATATAACTTAAAATAGGAAACTGTTGCATTCATAAATCTGAATCAATCAAATACTTGGGGGTATCCATAGATTCAGCGTTAACATCTCAAGATGAAGTAATAAGTATACTACGTAAAATGGCATGTGGAATAAAAACCCTATATTCCTTACGAGAGGTAATATCAGATAACTACAAAGTTTTGACTCTGAATGCACTTGTCATTAACCACCTTCATTAATCTGCGGTTCTACTGAATGGAATTAATAACAACCTATTAAGATCACTCGAAAAACAGTTAAGCTGGGGCGTGAAAGCTTGTTTTCATAGAAAGAAATATGATAGTTCTCTAGATCTCAAAATTAAAAACAAAATTTTACCGATCAGACATTTTTTATATCAAAAATTATTTTTACCATTTTTGAAAAATAGTTTCGAAGAAACTTCCAGTTTATCAAATGATAGAATATCCTACGCTAAAAATAACAAAACACAAACGGTCCAAAAAAATTTTCGTCAATATAAAAACTCAATCCAACTATTTAGAAAACTGCGTATTCAAGCGAGGTACAATAATTTATAACAAATTTGTAATGAATGAACAATACTCCCAATATCTAAAAAATGATCATAAATGCAATAAAGCGAAACAATTTCTTAAACAATACTTTTTTGAATTGTTTTTAAAGAACCCAAGTGTAGCATCAATATCTTCTTTATCTTGGAAAGATTTTAAATTTGAATAAAAATGTTTTCTGTTTATACATAGCTTCTACACTGCCTCTGATATTTGATCGTTATTTGATTAAAACCAGATGGAAATTCAGTGTTTTCTTTTTTTTCTTGTAGGGGCTAAACATTCAATTTCTCGCGTCATGGATTTGTTTCAATTCTCTGATTAATTTTTGAACCAACTTCAATAATTTTTTGTAAAAAAAACTAGAGCTCTCCATACAACTGATATAACTTAAAATAGGAAACTGTTTCATTCATAAATCTGAATCAATCAAATACTTGGGGGTATCCATAGATTCAGCGTTAACATCTCAAGATGAAGTAATAAGTATACTACGTAAAATGGCATGTGGAATAAAAACCCTATATTCCTTACGAGAGGTAATATCAGATAACTACAAAGTTTTGACTCTGAATGCACTTGTCATTAACCACCTTCATTAATCTGCGGTTCTACTGAATGGAATTAATAACAACCTATTAAGATCACTCGAAAAACAGTTAAGCTGGGGCGTGAAAGCTTGTTTTCATAGAAAGAAATATGATAGTTCTCTAGATCTCAAAATTAAAAACAAAATTTTACCGATCAGACATTTTTTAGATCAAAAATTATTTTACCATTTTTGAAAAATAGTTTCGAAGAAACTTCCAGTTTATCAAATGATAGAATATCCTACGCTAAAAATAACAAAACACAAACGGTCCAAAAAAATTTTCGTCAATATAAAAACTCAATCCAACTATTTAGAAAACTGCGTATTCAAGCGAGGTACAATAATTAATAACAAATTTGTAATGAATGAACAATACTCCCAATATCTCAAAAATGATCATAAATGCAATAAAGCGAAACAATTTCTTAAACAATACTTTTTTGAATTGTTTTTAAAGAACCCAAGTGTAGCATCAATATCTTCTTTATCTTGGAAAGATTTTAAATTTGAATAAAAATGTTTTCTGTTTATGCATAGCTTCTACACTGTCTCTGACATTTGATCGTTATTTGATTAAAACCAGATGGAAATTCAGTGTTTTCTTTTTTTCTTGTAGGGGCTAAACATTCAATTTCTCGCGTCATGGATTTGTTTCAAATCTCTATTTAATTTTTGAACCAACTTCATTAATTTTTTGTAAAAAAACTAGAGCTCTCCATACAACTGATATAAAACTTAAAATAGGAAACTGTTGCATTCATAAATCTGAATCAATCAAATACTTGGGGGTATCCATAGATTCAGCGTTAACATCTCAAGATGAAGTAAAAAGTATACTACGTAAAATGGCATGTGGAATAAAAACCCTATATTCCTTACGAGAGGTAATATCAGATAACTACAAAGTTTTGACTCTGAATGCACTTGTCATTAGCCACCTTCATTAATCTGCGGTTCTACTGAATGGAATTAATAACAACCTAATAAGATCACTCGAAAAACAGTTAAGCTGGGGCGTGAAAGCTTGTTTTCATAGAAAGAAATATGATAGTTCTCTAGATCTCAAAATTAAAAACAAAATTTTACCGATCAGACATTTTTTAGATCAAAAATTACTTTTCCATTTTTGAAAAATAGTTTCGTAGAAACTTCCAGCTTATCAAATGATAGAATATCTTACGCTAAAAATAACAAAACTCAAACGGTCCAAAAAAATTTTCGTCAATATAAAAACTCAATCCAACTATTTAGAAAACTGCGTATTCAAGCGAGGTACAATAATTAATAACAAATTTGTAATGAATGAACAATACTCCCAATATCTCAAAAATGATCATAAATGCAATAAAGCGAAACAATTTCTTAAACAATACTTTTTTGAATTGTTTTTAAAGAACCCAAGTGTAGCATCAATATCTTCTTTATCTTGGAAAGATTTTAAATTTGAATGAAAATGTTTTCTGTTTATGCATAGCTTCTACACTGTCTCTGACATTTGATCGTTATTTGATTAAAACCAGATGGAAATTCAGTGTTTTCTTTTTTTCTTGTAGGGGCTAAACATTCAATTTCTCGCGTCATGGATTTGTTTCAATTCTCTATTTAATTTTTGAACCAACTTCATTAATTTTTTGTAAAAAAACTAGAGCTCTCCATACAACTGATATAAAACTTAAAATAGGAAACTGTTGCATTCATAAATCTGAATCAATCAAATACTTGGGGGTATCCATAGATTCAGCGTTAACATCTCAAGATGAAGTAAAAAGTATACTACGTAAAATGGCATGTGGAATAAAAACCCTATATTCCTTACGAGAGGTAATATCAGATAACTACAAAGTTTTGACTCTGAATGCACTTGTCATTAGCCACCTTCATTAATCTGCGGTTCTACTGAATGGAATTAATAACAACCTAATAAGATCACTCGAAAAACAGTTAAGCTGGGGCGTGAAAGCTTGTTTTTATAGAAAGAAATATGATAGTTCTCTAGATCTCAAAATTAAAAACAAAATTTTACCTATCAGACATTTTTTAGATCAAAAATTACTTCTCCATTTTTGAAAAATAGTTTCGTAGAAACTTCCAGCTTATCAAATGATAGAATATCTTACGCTAAAAATAACAAAACACAAACGGTCCAAAAAAATTTTGTCAATATAAAAACTCAATCCAGCTATTTAGAAAACTGCGTATTCAAGCGAGGTACAATAATTTATAACAAATTTGTAATGAATGAACAATACTCCCAATATCTAAAAAATGATCATAAATGCAATAAAGCGAAACAATTTCTTAAACAATACTTTTTTGAATTGTTTTTAAAGAACCCAAGTGTAGCATCAATATCTTCTTTATCTTGGAAAGATTTTAAATTTGAATAAAAATGTTTTCTGTTTATACATAGCTTCTACACTGCCTCTGATATTTGATCGTTATTTGATTAAAACCAGATGGAAATTCAGTGTTTTCTTTTTTTCTTGTAGGGGCTTAACATTCAATTTCTCGCGTCATGGATTCGTTTCAATTCTCTTATTAATTTTTGAACCAACTTAGGTCTTTCCAATTATAACCCCCCCCTCAGCTTAGTGATCATATAGCCCATAGACCCCAATTATCATTAATAAGCCATAATGGGGGGAGGCTGTGTTGGGAGGTAAAAAGGGAAAGACCCCTATAATTAACGTTTTTCTTTTCAATTCACGTGTTCAATTATTTTCAATAGCCGTTGTTGTTCCATGGTGCAGACGAGCTATACAATGATTGTTTCCTTTCAATAATAGTTCTCAAAGTTTCTTTCGAATAAAATCAGGGCCTGTCATGCCTTTTATAATTCTCTGTAAACGTCCAAATTCGGTGTCATCTTTGTTAATTTTATTATCACATTGCTGTTGTTTTGTTTAAAAAATTTGATTCTCCTCGGGAAAGTATGACTGTAACAATCATTTCAATTTTTAAATCTCTAGTTAAGACTGTTGTGGTCAGATTCGTACGTCATGCCAATTCTCGAATTCACAGAAAATTGATTGATTTACTCAGGATAAACAAGTACTCAAAAATCTTAATGGATGACCTAACTTCACGAAATTGGAAATTTCGTTTTCCCAAATAATACATAATTCAGTTTAAAACTCATGCAAATAATACAATTCATGTCGGGTTGGTATTGAGCGCGTACGAACGTGCGGGGCTCGGCGCGACAAGAGGTTAGAAAGTGGTGCGAGGAGAAATCAACACAGCATGAATTGATTTCTCCTCAAAGCAGTTTCGGTGAATCGCATTTTTAGAGACAAATGAGCCGCAAGGCTCTAAGAGAAATTAATACTTTCCATGCTTTACCTGCTAAGCCCGTTTTTGAGGACAAAAATGGACAGACGAAAAAACAATCCGACGAAAGATCGGTAGTACGAAAAATCGCATTAAAAAGACAAGCAGGACAAATATAAACACCACAAACTTCGCTTGAGAGCAATTAATAACGAAATGTACAAACAAATTGAATTGAAATACTATAAACAAAAAGCATCCAGCTGAAGTTTACACGAACCTAATAATTGACGGCCTAGGTAAAGATATCCTTCAAGAATAAAGTGAGTTCTTACAGCTAATATTATTATCAAACTAATAGTTATCTTAGCAAAAAACTCGTTTAATCTTTGCAGCAAGGCTTTAGATGCCAATCGATAAACATAAAACGACTAACATCGGATCACTTAATCTGGAACGACAGGCGGAGCAATTTAATTTATAGGGGGCGTAGCTTGAGAAGTTTTATGAGTGCAAAAAATCGACTTCACAGGGGATTGAACCCACCCCTGACCTCCAGTATTTCAATCTGACATCCTAACCATTAAGCTACATTGGCTTTGATTGCTTTTTGCTGACAATCAATTTTATATTAGCAACAAACTTTATTTCAGAATGAGAGCAACTTAGGTCACTCAAAAAGGAAGAACTCAAGAGCGAAAAGGTCACTCAAGAAGTCAAAGAATGTTCTAGAATTATAGCGCAAATTTTCCAGCAAAAAATGTATAAAAGACACACATTTACAATAATTGCTTCAAATTTTGCTCGAGACCAATTAAATACGCTGTTTCAAGAGTCAGTAAATTACAAATTGATTTTCAAAGATTTTTAGATAGCGATTAAGTAATTACGAATGTTTTCTCACACGAAGAAGGAGCTTCAAGATAATTGTTGGATTTCCTTACCCTTGTAGAGTGGATCTCTGGCTGGAGGGCTGGTCGCCCCCTCCAAAGTCGCTCTCAGTCCAAGTGGGGCTTGCCTTCCCATTGTTATTGTCATTCCTTGGAGTAATATCACCATCTTCTGTTTCATTAATACTGTCAGATTTGTGTGCCTGGCCGTCTTCTAAAACATCATTTTGTTGTCACACAAAAAAAAGGATCCACAAATTAAGCAAATTATGATGATTACTGGTCCAACTAACATTTATTATTTAATTTCCTTAAGTTTTGTACGTTCTTCTCATTATGCACAATAGAATAATTTCGCATGACTGCAATTAACAAACGGACTGTAATGAGGTTGTTTTTGTCTCAAACCTGGGAGCACTCTCAACCCTTGTGTATTAATACTATACAATTAGTTACACTACACAATAGCGTGTGTTCAAGAGAAATTAGATATAGCTTCAAAAAGTTATCTTTGAATATTACTAGCCCGGAAAGCTGTATACCTAAAGATTTGTTTGTCGTTTCAAAGAGGACAACTGAAAATTATATTCACATATTCCAGTGCCCAACAATGGCTCTACAATACATCAAACGGTTAACATCAGAAACTTGCACAAGCTCCGAAAAAATAGAAAGAAATTATCGTGATTTTGTAACAAAAAGAAATAGTAAAAAAAAGAATCAACATATGGCAACGTGCGCTATGAAAAAAGTTCTTAAATATCTGTCGGTTAGGCTTTCTCTAATTTTAATTTGAACTTATAAAAACTACTTCGGAAGACATGCATTGGCCTATTGCGAAAAACGCTGATGTCCCTAAAATCTTTTCAAAAAAATTAAAATATCAACAAACGAGAAAAGTTGATAGCTTATCGAAATCAAAACCGAATGAACAGAGCAACCAAAAGATCCTTGAAATTTAACGTCAATTTCGAAAGAACAACAACAACAACAACAACAACAAACATACCCGGCAGATTGCCGGAAAATAGCCGCCGTTGATTCCAATAAGCATGATTGGGATTGAAATAACAGAAGATATTGAAAAAAAAAAGATTTTTGTACAAAAACATTTTTTTAAGTCCGATTTGTTTCGATGGCATTTCGTAGTTGAACATACTTCTGTTTCTTAGAGAGAGGCTACAGGGGCTCCTATCAATAACAATAAGCATTAGAGATGGTAAATAAGACTTATAGGAACGACGTTCAAATAGCGGGCATCTAAAATTGGGCTTTATGGGTTTATCCCGTTTCTATTTCTGACATCCATTTTTGTACTAACTCTGTTCATTTTGAATTGCTTTGCTGAGCAACTGATGTTCAAAATCACTTTTAGCAGAATGAGAGAAGAGAGAAACTAGCCTAGAGAAGTCAAAAAGATTTCACGCAAAATGTTGAAAAGGCGGCAAAATGAGGTAAAGCGAAACATTTTTTTATTCGACGAAGTAAAAAAAAAATAGGAGCGCTATAATAGCCGGCTGAGAAGATGAGGGCGGCTATTAACAACAACATCATCAACAACAACAGCAACAACAACGACATAATTGTTGAAATTTGGCGAAAAATTACTAAGGTTTACATCGTATTAGATTTAAATTAAACGGTTAAATATTAGAATTAAACTTAATGATTAAATGGTATTAGATTTGAATGGTACTAAGAATTAAATGAAATACTAAGGCTATGGCCAACATTTTTAGCGCCTCACGTTGTATTTGAAAGCGTATTATCTATATTGATCGTATGGCCGTCGCGCCCCTTTAGAGAAAACAAAATTAGAAGATTTTAAAGCTCAAATTTGCATAAATTTGCACTCTTGGGTATCTGAGGGCGTTCATTCGCTTTTAATTGTTCTGCGATGAAATTTACTTCACCGAAATCATCATTTTATTACAAAATTTAAATTGCTTTTTATCAATATCCATTGTTTTGAGGTACTCATCCGTTTCTTCCAAAATGCAAAGATTTTTTTCAATTTAGCGGCGTTGCTGGTTTTGATTTAAATAAATTATATAACCCTCATACTGAAGAACGTTTAGAATTTCTATGTATTTTTTCCCAACAATCACCAATTTAGGTCACATTAATGAGAGGCGCCAAAACCGTTCCTTGAGGAAAACCGTGGCTCATTATTGTCCATTCTGAAGAAAAACTTTCTCTTGTTTCACGCTTTGCTTTCTGTCAGATGACTCAAAAAATCCGTCAGCACTTTTTTCCCGAGAGAAAACAAACGGCTTATTGAGTTAATTGCGTTGGCAAGATCAAGGAAAATGCATTCGATTCAAATTTATCACGATTTTATAACAAGGCTTCATCAACTAAACGTAAAACAGCGCCTGTGGCCATTTTTTTCTTTGAAGAGCAAATTGAGTATTTTCTTTTTGTAGGTACTCATTCAATTGATCCAAAAGGAGAAATTCAAAGTTTTGCAAACATGTGAGTAACTGCAATCGGGCAAAAAAACAGCAAGAACAACAACAACAACAAAAACAACAACAGCAGCAACAACAGCAACAAAAACAACAACAAAAACAACAACAAAACAACAAAAACAACAACAGCAGCAACAAGAGCAACAAAAACAACAACATCAAAAACACAAATAAGAGCGATTGTTTCACAGTCCAAGATTTCGAGTTAACTGATATACTCTTATGAAAATGATCAGAGAATAACTTTAGAAAGGACTTTTAGCTAGAGGAAAGTTAAGCGCGAAGAAAAAGAAACGCCGCAACTTGGGCAAGATCAGTTGCGGTGATAATTCCAGCCTAATATTCAAAGCACTTAATTTTTTAAACTCTTGAAAATCTAATAATCGTCTTCGTGATAGCTGTTTTGCACATGGTTGGTTCATTATGACAGCTAGGATGTACACACTTGAAGGCTAACTTAAAAATTCCAGAACGAGATTTTTTCTGATATTTTAGAGAGAAATAAAATTAAAAATACATGAAATCCAAAAAATGGTTTAGCAAATTGACGCAAATAGGAAGTACGAAAAGTATAGATAGAACTGAAAGTTAGACAAGCTGAAACAACAAAAACAGTATACCTAACTGGTTTGTGAATCCTGGTATCAAGTTAATGTATTTCTTTCTAACAACAAATGAAAAAAGTTCTAAAATATCTGTGGGTTAGGTTTTCTCTAATTTTAATTTGAACTTATAAAAACTACTTCGGAAGACATGCATTGGCCTATTGCGAAAAACGCTGATGTCCCTAAAATCTTTTCAAAAAAATTAAAATATCAACAAACGAGAAAAGTTGATAGCTTATCGAAATCAAAACCGAATGAACAGAGCAACCAAAAGATCCTTGAAATTTAACGTCAATTTCGAAAGAACAACAACAACAACAACAACAAACATACCCGGCAGATTGCCGGAAAATAGCCGCCGTTGATTCCAATAAGCATGATGGGGATTGAAATAACAGAAGATATTGAAAAAAAAAAGATTTTTGTACAAAAACATTTTTTTAAGTCCGATTTGTTTCGATGGCATTTCGTAGTTGAACATACTTCTGTTTCTTAGAGAGAGGCTACAGGGGCTCCTATCAATAACAATAAGCATTAGAGATGGTAAATAAGACTTATAGGAACGACGTTCAAATAGCGGGCATCTAAAATTGGGCTTTATGGGTTTATCCCGTTTCTATTTCTGACATCCATTTTTGTACTAACTCTGTTCATTTTGAATTGCTTTGCTGAGCAACTGATGTTCAAAATCACTTTTAGCAGAATGAGAGAAGAGAGAAACTAGCCTAGAGAAGTCAAAAAGATTTCACGCAAAATGTTGAAAAGGCGGCAAAATGAGGTAAAGCGAAACATTTTTTTATTCGACGAAGTAAAAAATAGGAGCGCTATAATAGCCGGCTGAGAAGATGAGGGCGGCTATTAACAACAACATCAACAACAACAACAGCAACAACAACGACATAATTGTTGAAATTTGGCGAAAATTCACTAAGATTTACATCGTATTAGATTTAAATTAAACGGTTAAATATTAGAATTAAACTTAATGATTAAATGGTATTAGATTTGAATGGTACTAAGAATTAAATGAAATACTAAGGCTATGGCCAACATTTTTAGCGCCTCACGTTGTATTTGAAAGCGTATTATCTATATTGATCGTATGGCCGTCGCGCCCCTTTAGAGAAAACAAAATTAGAAGATTTTAAAGCTCAAATTTGCATAAATTTGCACTCTTGGGTATCTGAGGGCGTTCATTCGCTTTTAATTGTTCTGCGATGAAATTTACTTCACCGAAATCATCATTTTATTACAAAATTTAAATTGCTTTTTATCAATATCCATTGTTTTGAGGTACTCATCCGTTTGTTCCAAAATGCAAAGATTTTTTTCAATTTAGCGGCGTTGCTGGTTTTGATTTAAATAAATTATATAATCCTCATACTGAAGAACGTTTAGAATTTCTATGTATTTTTTCCCAACACTCACCAATGTAGGTCACATTAATGAGAGGCGCCAAAACCGTTCCTTGAGGAAAACCGTGGCTCATTATTGTCCATTCTGAAGAAAAACTTTCTCTTGTTTCACGCTTTGCTTTCTGTCAGATGACTCTGTCAGGAACTGTCAGAAATGCATTTTCCTGACTCTGTCAGGAAAATGCATTCGATTCAAATATATCACGATTTTATAACAAGGCTTCATCAACTAAACGTAAAACAGCGCCTGTGGCCATTTTTTTCCTTTGAAGAGCAAATTGAGTATTTTCTTTTTGTAGGTACTCATTCAATTGATCCAAAAGGAGAAATTCAAAGTTTTGCAAACATGTGAGTAACTGCAATCGGGCTAAAAAACAGCAAGAACAACAACAACAACAAAAACAACAACAGCAGCAACAACAGCAACAAAAACAACAACAAAAACAACAACAAAACAACAAAAACAACAACAACAGCAGCAACAAGAGCAACAAAAACAACAACATCAAAAACACAAATAAGAGCGATTGTTTCACAGTCCAAGATTTCGAGTTAACTGATATACTCTTATGAAAATGATCAGAGAATAACTTTAGAAAGGACTTTTGGCTAGAGGAAAGTTAAGCGCGAAGAAAAAGAAACGCCGCAACTTGGGCAAGATCAATTGCGGTGATAATTCCAGCCTAATATTCAAAGCACTTAATTTTTTAAACTCTTGAAAATCTAATAATCGTCTTCGTGATAGCTATTTTGCACATGGTTGGTTCATTATGACAGCTAGGAGGTACACACTTGAAGGCTAACTTAAAAATTCCAGAACGAGATTTTTTCTGATATTTTAGAGAGAAATAAAATTAAAAATACATGAAATCCAAAAAATGGTTTAGCAAATTGACGCAAATAGGAAGTACGAAAAGTATAGATAGAACTGAAAGTTAGACAAGCTGAAACAACAAAAACAGTATACCTAACTGGTTTGTGAATCCTGGTATCAAGTTAATGTATTTCTTTCTAACAACAAAATATTCGTTCTTGTCACTATTTCATAATAATGCAACCTTCTGGTTTTGATTGTATTTTGCCAATTGTATAATTACTTCTAACATTGCATTTTTGGATCTATTCTGTTTTGGCCCCCAGCTTAGTGGGCTTATATTTTTTACGCCCCCGGGCTAATTTTTACATAGTGACGCGGTATATAGCAACATATAAATTGTACCTGGGGGCGGAAAACACACTGGGAGGGGACAGAAGAGATCCAAATTTTTTCAAATCTCGAAGATCTGGAAGATATGAAAACTCAGATAGCTCAAAATCATACAGAATTGTATAGATTGACTCCTTATTGACATTCCTAGAACGGAGAAATCTTCAGCAAAAACGCCTCGCCCACTAACACCAATTCTATGCATCCCAAGTGAACAACTTTTACTATCGAAAATATTTTCCACCTAGCGGATAGTAAATCAAGTGTACCCATAGATACTTGTAGATGTAACAGATTATGGTACGTCTTGTACTCATAAGCTCTAAGTTTCAAAAAGGCAATAGTTTAGAGCCCATTTTAACTTTGTAATGGCTTTTGCCAGTTAGCAGCTTAAATTATTCATATTCGAGACCATCATTGTTTTCTTAATAATGTAATTAAATGCCTTTTTCGAACTGACAAATAAATTGCTTTCATAACCAGTCGGTCAAGTCAGATAATGCATATACATTCTATTTCTCCATTACAATATTGTAAATCAAAATCAAGGGTTACGTGTATGCTAAACACAAAAATAACTTCTGATGTAGCTAATGTTTCTTTCGAATGTAACAATATTAAATTGCAGAGGCAGGTGCTATTTTAGCATTTTTCAATTTGGTCTGAGAACTGATCGTGTTGGTAAAATCAAGGAAAATGCATTCGATTCAAATTTATCACGATTTTATTTCAAGGCTTCAACTAAATGTAAAACAGCGCCTGTGGACATTTTTTTCCTTTGAAAAGCAAATTGAGTACTTTTTCTTTTCGAATGTATTCATTCAATTGATCCAAAAGAAGAAATTCCAGAAATTTTGCAAACATTTGAGTAACTGCTATAACAACCCGGTAGGTATTAAAAAAAAACGAACGTTTGAATTGCGAATGCGGGATTCGAGATTGGGTTGTTTTAGTTTTTTTTGTTGAAATTAACAACTTCAATTTAATTGATCTTACCTTGTTTTCTGTGCTCTATCTTTTTCTTTGGAAAATCGACAAAGTAAGTTTTCAGAATATTGAATTAAACTGAATAGGTTATTTATAAAAGCTTGTTGAGAAAAAGCTCAACTAACTGGATTGTAAGCAGAAAAGTATCAAGTGTCGTTTGGGCGAAGGAACATGGCCAACGGAACAAATTCTCAATTAGCTCTTGAAACACGCAAAAGCTAAATAAATTGCGTGCCAAATTGTGTTATCAATAATAAATACACTATGGTCCAGTGGCACGAAAGTAAAACAAAGCTTGAGCGGAAAGGCGCTATAAGATTAATAGATTAATAGCTGGAACATTATACTGCCTAAGGAATAATAATGGGGTAGGGCTGTTACATCACCCCGCTTAGGAAGGACATGTCCTCATGTCCCACTATTCTGTCTCCGAACCCGATGAGGACGATGAGCTCGAAGAACGCGAGCGAGGCTTCCTTTTTATTTTCTTGTTTTGTGGATTATGATTTCCCCGAAGTAATTGAGAACGCAGGGAGCGGAATTCGTTTTGGAGACCTCTGAGGTGACGACAGGTCGTTGAACAGGACTCAGAGGCAGACATAGTGTCCGTATTCACCCCTGCATTGCGGACCTTAGAGGATTTTGGCTTTTTAGGTTGTTTTTTCTCCAGCGTAACAACCTTCGCGGAGAGCAGACGATTTGCCGTCCGAGAATCATCTAGCATTTGATTCAGCTCGGAAATGCGAGCTTTTAGTTTGTCGATCTCATTGGTAGCCTGGTAAAGGTCACGCTCGTGAGCCTCACGAGATCGACGAAGTCGAATAAGTTGATCTCGAAGGTCGCGATTTTCAGCCGAGTTGTCAACAGGGATAGCGACTAGATCCGCAGGATCCAGCAGAGGCCTTCGCCTTGCATTGTAAGGATCCTGAAGGCGAACTTTCCCATTGCGGTAAAATTCAACAACCCGCAACACGGCATGCAAATTTGCTGAATACACCAAACCGTTGAGGCGTAAGGGACCGTTGCGAGGTGGACCCATAGCCTGGCGTGAATTGCTTCCTTCGAGCGGGCTGCTTCTCGAACCCGAAGCTGCTGTTGCAGAAGCAGTCTGAACGACTGGAATGTTTTTGGAAGGCGGACAAAAGATGATTGTCATTTCATCCGAAGAAGCAGATGAGCAGACATCCGTGTGCGGCTGAGGATCCCGATTTTGCGAGAGGTTTTGACGGAACTCAAGCGACTGATCACTTGCCCAGTTGCCAGTTATTCCTGTATCTGCTTGAGAGTCCATACTATCGTCCAGCAACGGAATTGCAGGCGAAGAAGCACCTGAAAGAAGATCTGTGTCCAGAAGAATATCAGGGCCTGGAGAAGCAGGCATAGTGTTGATTGACTCTGAGCTTGTCGACATCTAAAACAAGCAATGTCAATCATTTGTGTACAGAAGTGCATCAGGGCTGCTAGTGATTGATGAACGAAAAGAAAAAATTTTGAATGAAGCAAAAGACAAAAATCAGAAAGCGGCAGTTTTTTTTTTTTTCTAAGACAGAACACTATAGGCGATAAAGAGTCAACCTGTGCTTAAATTTTTGTTGTGTAGCGGGCAGAATTTAATTGTGCTGACGGATAAATTGAATCAACTATTACAGTGCGATTAACAGGGTTCCCATCAGTTTCATTGACAAGTTGGTCATGATTGACAGGCGCAGATGCGTGTATATTATTTATGTGATTTTGAAGCATCTGCGTAAAAGGCGCAAGGGGGTTAAGAAGCCGGAAAACTGTCCAGAAAGGAACTCCATGAGAAAGGAGCCTAAGCGCAAATACAAGTTTCAATATATAGATAAAGAGCCCTAGAAGCGCTAAAGTTGTTAGCGTAATTACAGTGCACCTCTCGGCGTAGTACCAACCACCACTCGCAACAGATTGCAAATCAATCAAATATTTCCAAGCCGCCAAATTTTCTAGTTCTTCGGAAACGCTTGGATTAAAATGCATTAAACCAGGATGAGAATATTGGCTGCGAGGACCAAGATATACTTCTCGTCCCGAAATTGTTCGGCGCGAGTATTTAAGAACCCGAGCCTTTGCGCTCTGCCTCAAGTTCTGATAAGAAAAGAGACCAGCGGTGTGTAATGAAGGTAAGTTATCACTAAAATCTAGATGGCTGAAAACACTTAGAGATTCGGGCGTACGTGCGACCGAATAATCATCTCCATAGTGCATCCAGATGCCTTCAGACGTGCGGTACATGTAAGGTGCTATGGGATCACAAGCAGTCAAAGTATAGTTTGGATACACAACTTGTGTTATCGGATTCATGAAACGAATTTGCGTATCATTGCCCAAAAGAACAGGAACTTCCTCTGTGCAGTAGGGGAAGTCTGCAATTCGAGCTTCGACTTTAACACATTTGTGGACGTAAAGAACAGCTCCCGCTTTTTCAGCATGTATGCCTAACATGGAACCGGATCCGAGGAAGAGATTAGGATTGTCCAAGTTTGACGCTAAAGAAATGAGTCCATTTAAGATCATCTGACGCGTATTGCAAATTTCATTTTTGATGAAATTTACAATTCGTTGACGCGAAAGATGCGCGTTGACATGCACAAACTCAATTTTTGTCCCATAGACTAAGTTTGGAATTGCATCTGTGTTGTAATCTATTTCCGGAAGTTGCTCCGTTATAGGTTCAATGACAAAGTAAACACCAGAGTAGGTTGTTGGTCGGACCTTATATGAGCAAACACTAACAGTTGTGTTCAGAAGTTCTATATAAAAGACGCGGGAATCATCCCTGGAAGCAGTTTTTCCACTCAAATACATTGAATCAGCAGAAGAGATCTGAACGCCAGGATGCTCCGGAGAGAACTCAAATATTGATTTAATCTCACACTGACCGTAGAAATGCGGTAAATAGGTGATTGAGTCATGCTGAAAGTCAGAACCTGGAAAACTGCAGGACGTGGATCTTTCAATGGGATCTGTCAAGATTAAGGACCATGGAGAGCTGGTTTTGTCCAAAGTTGCGACTACTTTGCCGATGGTTAATTTTGCGTTTATAACACCAGATGCGTGAATTTTCGATCCACCTGGGGTAATCCAATCCACAGGCCAGGTGAAGTAAATTCCAGCTTTCTTGCCACCACGCATGAAAGAGTACGAATAGTCAAATACCTTGAAATTGCCAGGTTTGTATGGTCTACCATCAAACAAAAGATCCCCCTCAGTCATTTTAAAATTTTCATCTGCAAAACCTGGAAGTTTGAAATTGCGACCACTCCAAATTGCTCTGCAAACCCAAGTTTCTAATGCATAGAAAGTAGGCACTAGGCGAGAATACTCTTTTAAATACACAGAATCATCAAATCGGGCAGAATGCGCTAATCCGGTAACAGCGTAAGAAGCTTGAAACATGCAAAAACTCATTTGAATGTCAACTTCGGGCGCATGAAGAACCAAACCACCAAAAGTAATGTTTTTGGTGCTTAATTTATCAGGCGTACACTGTTCACTCGGAAGAAGCGAGTAAATTTTTGTTGTGAGAACTTCCTCGATGTCATAGCCTACAAGTGTAGAGAAACTGCAATCTACTAGGCAAGTGAACAACAGCAACACTTGCTGCACAAAGAGCATCTAAACAAATCACTCAACATCACTGTCTGAATCAAAATAAGCTAAACGGAAAAATCCTGGATGCCGTGCATGATCAGCAACAGCTCTACGCGGTCGTTGAGGAACTGTTGTGGAACCTGAACCACTTTGATTTTCTGACAAAAAAACTGGCGGTGACGGAATGGCGGAACTTGTAGGGTTAGTAGTGTTTTGTAACCTATCAGAGGTAGAAGCCTGTCTTTCAGATAAATCAACCAACACAAGATCATCGTCTTCAGGGACGATGGGTTGAGGACTTGGTCTTACAGTTTGGTTGGAACGATTTCTGCGCAACCGCTGGTCTGATGGTGTAAAAGGTTTAATGCGATCGTAATGAGCAATCTGTTGTTTTTGAGTTTTGACGTCTTGTAGAACAAAATTAATTTGGTTAATAACCTTTTTCACGCAATGAGGTCCAGACCAGAAGCTCTTTAATTTAGGAGTTTGACCCTGTGAGCACACTGGTGAATGAAGAAGCACCAGGTCTCCTTCCTTATACGAAGGACCATGCTTCTTTTTGTCAAAGATAGCTTTTTGTCGGCGCATTTCCCATCCGTTTTTCTGAATTACGGACTCGAAAATGGTGGAAGATTCAACTAAACGTTGAAAAACATAATCCCGATGACCAACAATTGGAGTGGGCAATGTTGGATATAGCATATCAACAGGCATGCGCATTTCTTTCCCAAAAACTAATCGGAAAGGCGATTGACCTGTCGACTCATGAACTGCAGAACGATAGGCCATCATGAAAGATTGAAGATGAACAGACCAAACTTCATGCCGTTCTGCGCAGTACTTTGCCAACCCATCTTCCAAAGTGCGATTTATGCGTTCCACTTTTGCATTTCCTTGCGGGTGGTAAGGAGTAGATCTTGAGCTGGTTAACTGCAGCTTATTGCACATATCTGCGAAAAGGCGCGATGTGAACTGCGAACCGTTGTCACTGTGAATATATTCAGGTACACCAAATCGGGTGACCCATTGATCTAAGAAAGTGCTACAGATTGTCTCAGCCTTGATGTTCTGTAGGGGTGCAGCCTCGAACCAGCGAGTAAAATGGTCTCCAATCATTAGGATGTATTTATAAAATTTCTCATTCAACCGACTTTCTGGGAGAGGGCCAAGGATATCAACTGACACGCAAAGAAAAGGTTCATAGAATGCCCAGAGCTGCATTTCTTGCTGATGTGATTGTTTGGGATTCTTTCGTTTTTTGACAAGTTGCACAAACTGAGATCCAGGAGTCCACATCATTTTTCAATCCTGGCCAGTAAAATCGCTGACGTACCCGATCAAGAGTTTTCTTATTGCCTAAATGTCCTGAAGCAGGTGAATCATGCAACTGAAGAAGAACTTTTTGAACCTGGTTAAGTGGAACGCAACACTGATGGAAAAGTGTAGATCCATCCAGTTGTTGAAATAGCCGGTACAAAACACCATCAATAATTTTCAATGTCTCGAATTGCTGCCAGTAACACTGCAAAGCAGATGGTCTACCAAACATTAAGGATCGAGGTGGTTTCTCACCTGTTCGACACCATGATTTGACTACAGACAGAGTTTTATCCTGATCTTGCGTTTCTGAAAAGTGCGGAGACGAAGAAACAGATGTGACAGAAGTAGCAGATAAATTCAAAGGTGGTAATCTGGAAAGAGCATCAGCATTTGCAATAGTTTTTCCAGGCCGATGGACAATTTCAAAATTGAACATACTTAATTTTTCTAGCCAACGCGCTACTATTGCATCAGGCTCTTTGAACGAATAGAGCCAAACGAGGGCGCGATGGTCAGTAATTATCTGAAATTTTTGCCCAAGAAGAAATTCTTTGAAGTATGATGTGAAGAACACCACAGCAAAGAGTTCACGTTTCGTAGCCGAGTAGTTTCTTTGACCTTTTTGCAGCACTTTGCTAGCATATGCAATAACCTTTTCACCATTTTTCTGTTTTTGAGATAGCACTGCGCCAATTCCAGTAAGCGATGCGTCAGTACAAAGAACGAATTGATCCTTTTCATTTGGAAAACCTAAGATTGGAGCGGATACTAGCGCTGTTTTCAATTTCTCGAAAGCTTTTTGGCAGTCTGCTGTCCAATGGAACGTTGTTGTTTTATTCATCAATTGGTACAGAGGGTTCGCAATCAAACCAAAATTGAGAACAAACTTTCTATAGAAGCCAACAAGGCCCATGAACGATCTTAACTGACGAATAGTTTGTGGAACTGGGTATTTCTCCACAGCTGCTATTTTAGCAGGATCAGTGTGTATCCCGTCAGCAGAGACTACATGACCCAGAAATACTAACTTCGTTTGGAATAAGGAACATTTGGCAGGTGAAATTTTCAAATTTGCTTCCCGTATGCGTTGGAACACAAGTTGAAGACGATGTATGTGTTCCTCGAAAGAACGACCAAAGACTATAATATCATCAAGATAAACCAGGACAATTTCATATGTCAACCCTGATAAAACAATTTCCATTAGTCTTTGAAATGCTCCAGGGGCATTGCAAAGACCCATTGGCATCCGTTTCCACTGATACAGTCCAAACGGCGTAATGAAAGAAGTAAGGTGTCGATCTTCTTCATCAATCTCCATTTGATGAAATCCACTGCAAAGGTCGAGGCTAGAGAAGAAAATGCTTCCCTCGAGATTATTTAGAATATCTGATATGCGCGGAAGAGGCCACGATGTTTTGACTGTTTGGGCATTTAGTTTCCGATAGTCAATAACAAGACGATATGACCCGTCACGTTTCGGAACTAACACGGTTGGAGCTGCCCACTCGGAATGAGTAGGAGATATGAGATCTTTTTCTTGGAGTTTGGTTATCTTATCCTTGAGATCTTTTCTTTTAGAAGGATTCATTGATCTGTATGGCACTCGGCTAGGCTGGGCGTCATCTTTCAACTGAATACGCAGTTTATGCAAATTACATGAGCCTAGATCCCATTTGTCGGTAGCAAACACGTCTGCAAACTGCTTGAGTAGACTAAAAGCGTCCTTTTGTTGTTTTTTAGTGAGAGTGCTGAACTTTGATTTAAACAACTGCATCAAAGTTTCAGCTGAATTGATGTCAACAGCATTGAAACCAACAGTTTGAAGGACAGTCTCGTTGTAGGGTAAGATTTGCGCAATAGTTTGCGAAGGATATAAAGTTACGGAATTACAAGTAGGGTTAAGTACTCTTAGCCAAAATTCATTTTGAGAAACTGTTACAAGAGACGAGGCCACTAAAAGGGAGTTTAAACTGGTGAAACCTACGTGGGGCTCAACCAAACCCACAGTCGCGTCAGACGAAGTACGCGAACTGCTTGAAGAAAACTTATGCGCATGATGTGACTTTAGATTACATTTTACGAGTGCTTCACTTCGAGGTGGAATAAGGAAACGCGAAGTTACAGAACAAAGCGAAGTCTCAGTTGTCGGAGAATTATCCTCAAACCACTGAGACAACGGACTGATACATTCCAGTACTGCGTCACCTACATCTAATAAACCCCGAGAGAAGTCTACTGCACATTTTTGTTTGTGTAGGAGATCAAAACCGACCACACAAGGAACACTGAGGTGGGCACAAATGTAAAATTTGAAAGAAAACATGGGACCATTTTTAAACCAACGACATGGAAGCAAGCACATACCCTTAAATTGAAGCATAGAGCCATTTATGGCGGATGCTTGGATATCAGATGCTTCCAATGTAAGCGAAGGGCTAAAGTTGCTGAACTTGCCAAAAACATCGGCACGAATTACACTAATTGAAGCACCTGAATCAATCAGGGCAGGCAGTATATTATCGGCGATTATTATTTTGGAAAGAAGCGACTGTATGCCAAAAATACGCTTGTTTTGTGCCATGGGTTATTAAAAATGGAGAACAAACTCTTTCAAGGTGGACTATGGCGATAGAAGAAGCTATCGGTTAGAGTATGGTTTTGACTCTGGGCAATTACGTCGCTGATGTTGAGAAGAACCACAGTTCCAACAATTTTTGCAATTATTTTTAGTATGACCTTTACGATTACAACCATAACAAATAGTTGGTCCGGTGAACCTGACTTTTCTTTCATTACTGATTGAACGACTGTGTGAATTGTCAAGAAACGTTTTTCGCGGAGAGGAAGATTGACGACGTTCTCCGTGTTGCGATGGGCTACGAGAGAAAGTAGGTGACTTGCGTTTGTTAAACGGAGACAATCTGTAAGGAGAGTTGCTCCTGCGACCCGATTTTTTGTTCATCGGACGAGAACGTGGTTGGTAACTAACTTGTCCGGCCATGAGTTTATCAACTTTACGCGAAAGTGCTTCAATGGAACTCACAGAAGTAGATGAAGGCGCAGTCTCATTTGCATTTGCTTCAAGACGGTAAATTGCGTCGAAGTGGAGTGCTGATTCTAAGGCCGCGTTAATGTCAGCCGGCTTGTTCTTTCTTAACTCTACCCTTACATGAATATTGTGAAGGCCATCAATGAAAGATTGAAGCACAATATGGTCTCTGATTGCCTGCGTGTCTTGGGGATAAGCCTTATTAGCTAGAAGTTTGAGCTCAGCTAAAAATTCACTTACTTTTTCGGACTCGCCTTGAATACGTTTTGCAAGGGATGACCGAAAAAATTCAGGAGGTTCCTGATATTGGCGCAAAAATTGCTTTTTAAGCTCTGAATAATCATTTTTTGTTGCGTCATCTAATGACTGATAAAATTCGATAGCACTGCCTCGTAAGCGCAAGGGAAAAATAGTATGACGCTTATCAATGTAAACCTGTTGACCAGCGCTGTCGTGTTGCGGAGTTCCATCACTATTGAATGCTTTTTTTAGCCAATTTTGTAACGAACTCAAGAGTTCGAATTGTGTTATATAGGCCTGAATATCACTTGTTCCGTTAAAAGGCTCCGGTAGAAGAAGTTTAGCTTCCAGAGCTGCGTCAGCCATTTGTTATTAATTACATGGAAATAAAAAATGCTGCACAAAGTTCCAACCTTGCGATTGGACCGGCAAGTCAGATATCGGTTGTTCAAAATTGTGGGGACCAGAAAAAGCTGGCCTCTAAGAGATAACAGAAAAGAACGCAGAGACTTTTTTTAACTTAGGATTTCAGGTCTCTCGTCTTAAGTTATGTATCGTTGAGGTTGCCGTAGCAGCCGCCGAAACCTCCCTTGCTAAGCCCCTTAGTCTTACTACGTGGGACCTACAAACACTGGGAATGTAGAAGCTGCGGAAGCAAGGAGCGTCTATTTTCCGATAAATCGGATAACGCTTGAGAAGCCTCTGAAATCAGTACCTATTTGTCAAAGCGTTCTAAAGTTAAAGGCAATTATTGCTCATCTAAGAAAAAGAACAACCGTTATCTGTCAAGCAGATCACAAAAACGACCGAATATTTGAGTTATTTTTCTCTTTTTTTTTTTTTTTGAAAAGAAGGTAAAGAAAAAGCAGATGTTCCTGAAAATTGCAGGATAGCTTATTTTGGAAAAAAAATCCCGAACCTGTCAACAATATAACAACCCGGTAGGTATTAAAAAAAAACGAACGTTTGAATTGCGAATGCGGGATTCGAGATTGGGTTGTTTTAGTTTTTTTTGTTGAAATTAACAACTTCAATTTAATTGATCTTACCTTGTTTTCTGTGCTCTATCTTTTTCTTTGGAAAATCGACAAAGTAAGTTTTCAGAATATTGAATTAAACTGAATAGGTTATTTATAAAAGCTTGTTGAGAAAAAGCTCAACTAACTGGATTGTAAGCAGAAAAGTATCAAGTGTCGTTTGGGCGAAGGAACATGGCCAACGGAACAAATTCTCAATTAGCTCTTGAAACACGCAAAAGCTAAATAAATTGCGTGCCAAATTGTGTTATCAATAATAAATACACTATGGTCCAGTGGCACGAAAGTAAAACAAAGCTTGAGCGGAAAGGCGCTATAAGATTAATAGATTAATAGCTGGAACATTATACTGCCTAAGGAATAATAATGGGGTAGGGCTGTTACACTGCAATCAAACATTGCATACCATTTTTCGTACAGGACAGACGAAAGCAAAATCAAATTAGCAGAAGTATTTTCTAAAATGCGGGTGATTATTGGGAATTCTTGAAGACTTCCGATTAAAAAAAAAACCGTCAGCTCTGACAGCCCAACGAATGAAAATTCCAGGACCAGGAGCTTAGTTATTGTCAAAGAAATGGATGGCCTCGTACATTTGTTTCAGCGTGATTGCTCCCAAAAAATACCTGTTTTACACCAATAGCAAAAAATGATCATTCACTTCTGCTCCATTGCACATCCCTTAATTAACGATGAGGCTGTTTGCAAAACTAGTTGTGCGCTTCCAACTAACTAAAGTCTTTTGCACCTTAAACAATCTATGCGTTTGCTCATATTGACTTTTTTCCAATGATTGAAGTCTTTTTGAATTTTAGGTTTCAAGTGTTTTGCTAACCAAGACTTCTCTGCATATTCTCAAAGATACACATTTTCAACTGTACATATTTCTCCATAAATGCACAAAAAAAATTGACAGATGTTGCACGACAAAAAAATTGACAAGTCTCAAATCTTGAACTGAGAAGTCTAGACAAAACTTGGTACATCCAAATTCTTTCTATTCCGTGTTACAAAAGTGGGCGGGCTATACCTTTTAGTGGAATTGTCGGGGAAGAAGTTGGACCGTTTATTTCATTTCTACTGGACAAATGATGATCTATTAAAAATTAGTTATTCGTATTACGAGTTCCTCTCTTCAGAAAAATAAAGATCTCAATTACATGAAAGCTGCTTCTTCTTGTTTAAAAAACAGATTATAATCAACGAACAACAATACCACGTCACTGAAAATGAAAGCATATTTTAGTTGTTAATTTGACAATGAAAATTGATCCTTCGTTCTTAGTTGGACAATATGATGCATAAATCAGAACTGGTTTTCTTTAATGTCGTATTAATTCAACCGATAAGGCGCGAAAAAAACTCGCATTATGTAAAGTAATATCTCTTATTTTTGACGCCATTGTTTTAGAAATGCGCATAGCAACGCCTATCCGACGATTGAATCCTTTGACGTGATTGCACCTCCGAAAAGGTTTGACGCTAATAAAATCTTCAGGGTAATCTCCGTTTTATTTTGAGTATTTTATTCAGAACTAGTATTAAGTTTTCTCGAATTTGTTATTCAGACTTTATTCGTTCACGAGATAGGTTTAGTGTACCAAAGGTTTAGTCCCTTGATTCTAATGAAAACTCTGATTCTTGCACGCATTAAACATCCAGGTCCCGGATTAAAGGAAATTCTTGCTTGCATAAAAACCAGGGCCAGGATTTGTGCATGCTCTTTTGTTACAATTAAAAAAATTTGTAGATTGTGTGACAACGCAAAAGTATAATTAATGTCTCCTCGGGACAAAAGCAAAAAAGCAGTAGTAGTTAGCACGTAAACTTTCATGATTGTTATTTCCACCAACAGAATTAAAAACGGTTGCAGCCAAATAATTGATTACAAACGCTCAAGGTTCAATGTCCATTTGCGCCAAACTGTTGTGTCTTTCATAATAGCATCACGTTTGACGTTTTTTGGGAACTAAACTTAGATTGATATGAATATCATTTAACAGATATGACGTCGATATGTCGCATAGTTAAACCTCAGCATTTCTCCATTTAAAAGTCTAATTTATTTCTGGAGCATTATTGCCTAGAGGTTTGCTGAGTTGTTCAATTTGAACATTATTTGACTCACACAGGTCTCAAATAAACGCAGGTTTCAATTTTATTGCTTTTCTCACAGCTTCTCATAATGACCTGCTGCAACAACTAATATTCCATTATCGATGCTGTTAAGAAATGCATGAATGATTAAAAAAAATTGAAATTTGCGCCTGACGAGTACTGCTCAATTGGTTGCCTCAAATCAAAGATTCTGAAAGAGGCATATGATTTAACCCCAGTATATGCTGTTCAAAATTACTAGGTGATTCAATTTCTCTAAGAGCTGGAAAAGCCTAGGTTCTTTTGGATCAAAAACTGCCTAAATTATGAGTATTTTGTCCAATTAGACATTCAAACAAAGAATTTCGTTGCTTGAATAATCTGATTCTGATCAATCATTAATTGCCCCTCCCTTTCTTTTTCGATTATTTGCTTTCATTTTTGCGATTTCAAATTTCTGTGCCTCAATTCTTTTTTCCAAATCTATAGCAGTTGTCAGTTTTGACAGCTCGCTGCTGTTGTTTTTCTTGTATATGCCACACAGAGCTGCAATTCTCGGGTAATTTTGACAGGATACCGGCTCTTATTGCCGTTCTTAACTGGTACCCTAGTTGATTTTTTATCATAAAAATTGATATATTAGTAGTAGTGTGACTGCCTATCCACAACCAGCTTGTGGTGCGACGACCTTTTTGCATCTAAGCTACGATGACTGAAATGCAGTCCCCAGGTTAGAGTGCCAGGGAGGGCATCGTCAACATCGAAGGAAAGGCTCGAGGAAGGCGGATTATTCTGTGGTGTGGTCGTGTCGGACTGATGGTATCAAGTCCAGACAGTTGGCTATCTCTTCTGGTCTTTCCCACGGATCACTACCGGATCTATCCCTTTAAGGTCCCTGGTGTTCTTACTGCAGTTGAAAATGCGATTTACGTCATGTGCTGCTACTTCACATTTGGGAGAGAGGTCATCAACATTTTATCAGATCCTACTCAAATATGAGTTTATCAGGGGGCAGTATCCAGTTCTCCTGCTATCATTGGTGGAGGTATATCCAGTTGTTTGCTGTCTTAGTTCAACTGAGTATGGACCATGTGTTGGTGGACACTTTTGAGCGTATTTTTGTATTCTTTTCATTTTAATTGTTCGTGTTATATCACGCGGTCCCTACAAGTATCAATTAGTGTTGTATTAATGGGACGAAAACTAGTTGATGAGGTTGTTTTATGATCAGCACGATGGCTCTGATGACTGCCAGCTAGTAATTGCTCTGATAACATTTCTGTGTGAGCTTTAACAGGCAGAAATTCACACTCATTGTATAGGTCACTGATGTCACATTTTAACACAGCAGTAATTGTGTGAAGAGAATTGTTTTGTTGTGTTTTCAGGTGGTTTTTGTCTTTTGTGCAGCCCGTCACTACCAGCAATTTTTTAGTATGTTATTTCGCTTTTGTTATTTCTCTTTGGTGCTCCTTACATGTTCTCCAAAACTGAGCATACTAACAAAGGTGACACCAAGTACTTGACTATACTTGGACATTACTTGTATTGGTGAACTGTTTATAGTGAGGTGTGGTTCAAAATTGGCCTCCTTGCTCCAGCTTGTGAACGCAGTTGCACTTGATTTCTCAGCTGAGAGCATAATTTTTCTTTACTCTAGCCAGTCGTCAAAAATATTTAGATGGGGAGATAAGATGTCACGTAATTATTCAACCTGTGGGTGAGATGTACTTGAAGTTTTCAGCATGCTTATGTAAATGTTTAAGAGAAATGGCGATAATACACCACCTTGAGGGACACCCTGTTTGACTTTCCTCAACTTCGATTTTTATTGTTATATACTACGTAAAACCTGCCCTGTAAGTATGAAGCGACCAATCTTAGTGCTATTCGGCAGTGGTGCCTCGAGTATGTCTCTTAGTAGTAGGTTGTGATCAACAGTGTCGACAAGGGCTGTGAGGTCTAAAGCTACCAGTAGAGAACGGATGCAGGTCTTCTTTTGATTAAGGCCTTGTTGTATATCGTTTGTGACAAGGTTGAGTGCTCAGGTCTAAAGCCATGCTGATGTTCTTTTAGTGGATAATCTTTAAAGTCACTTAGCAGGAGTTCTCTGTTAGCTTTGCAATGGCGGCCACAAGTGCAATTGTTCCGAAGCTTTTAGAGTCGACTATGGGTTTACCCGTCTTGTGTAGGGACCATGTTTTCCCGGATTGAGACCATGGTGAGTAGTTATCATAGCGTAAAAGTATATGGCTCTGCTTGCAGGTAGTTTAGCGTTACTTGACAAAAGTCCTTTTACTGTGCTCCAGAGTTTAGAGCATTTACCTCTGTAAGTGTCTGTATAAACTTCGTCCTTTTTTGCGCTTTTGACTTTGAACAGGTTTGATTATTTCATGGTTTAATTGCATTACTTTGGGGGGTCCCTGGATGTTTTCATTGAATTTCATCTGTTTTCAGAAATCTTTACGACTTCGCTGGGAAAATTTGCAACCACTTTTTAATTCTTCTTTGTGGGATATGCCTGGCAGCCGCTGCATTGGTGGCTTTCCCTAAGGTCTTTTCCGTATGGCAGATATTACTTAGCCGTTGTTTTTTCTTCATTTTTAGTTCAATGTCGTATTACCCAGTCAGCTTTGCGGAAGTTGATGAAAGTTCTTTGTGGTACTGCGTTTTATGAGGTCGCAGGTGATGGATAGAACTATTGGTAAATGATCCGCGCCTAATGTGTACACCGTGTGCCGGTCGATGTTCAATGCAATGCTTGAGGTGGTGAGACTGATGTCCGGGGAGATTTTACAAGTATCAGTTACTCTTGTGCTGGCCTTCTCGTTGAGTAGTACATGATAAGAGATATTTATTTCACTTGCAATATTGTTTTCTCTTGTGTTTTCAGGTAGTTTGAGTGCCACAGAGGGCTATGGGCATTGAAACTGCCAAAAAAGATGCAGACATCAAACTCAAGTAAATTACTGATTGATCTCTTGTATCCTGCATCACAGCTAGAAGAAGGTGGTATGTAGTCGTTCAGTAGTTTGATGTTATAACCACCTCCGATGAGTTCTCTGGCATGGACTTCTAGGTGTTTGTCAGAAGTCTTAAGTTTAAATTCTTGATACAGAATTGTGTCAATAATGAGAAAAGCTACCCCTCCACCTTTACTCTTTCTTTGGGCCCAATTTCTTGGATTGTGAAGGATGACAGTTCTTGTCACGCTGGCTTTCGAGGGCAAAATTTTCATTGAGGTTGGTCTCCTGGATGTCAGCTATTTGGATGTTATTTTTCTGCATCCAGTTTATAATGTCTAGTTTTTGTTTGAGACCATTACAATTCAGTTGAAGAATGTTGAGGTGTGTGTTGTCTTGAGTGGGGGAAACTTTGCCTTGTATTTGTTTATTATCTTGCATCAGGAGCAGCTATTACAGTCGAACTTGTTCCATTGTTCCATGTGGACTGTAAGTTGGTGCAATTCGGGTGTATCGATCCTCCATGGCCGCAAAACCCGTTTCTCGGCGTCAAAATGACAGCTCGCTGCCCATTCTAGTCTTTGTTTGTTGAGACATCTTCTATCAAAACGTTGGTGCACTATATCTTTTACACCGCAATTTGCATTCACCAACTGTTTTACTCTTTGGTTTATACATGAACTCAAGTCGTAGACCTGCCTTTCGTTTACTACAGAACAATAAGAGTAACAGAATACGTAATTTCTTCTTTAAAAAAAACTTAACTAAGAAACGACCATCCCCAAAACTGGGTAAGTATTGGGTGGTCCGGTGCCGTCCCAGCACTCAGTCAACATAAAGCATTTTGTATTTTTCAAATCTATCAATAAAAAGAAAATATTACACACAAACATAAGCTGAGAAAGACAGACAACTCTTAAAACAAACAACTAGTGGCAAAAGTAGAGGAGTCAAACTAAAGCATCACTTCTTCGACAGCAGTTGCCATTGAAGCATCAACAGTATTTCCTAAAGTTATTGTATTTTCAAGACACAATAATCTTAGGAGAGGCAAAAACTCATACTTCTCAAAATACTAATTTCCTAAAATTTCCTCTATTAGTAGTAGTAGTAGTAGTAGTAGTAAAGGCTTTAGGATTTAAACATAAATAAATCCAAGGGTTTGTTAGACCCACATGAGTTCAGTCCAAAGGTAGTTTTAGTTTAGTCTAGTTTTTTCCAGTTATTGCAGTGGTCACATTTGCAAACAATTCGCCAAGTGCATTTGTCCCTCTTGTCATATTTTCTCAGAAAGTAGTCCCAGTAGATTTTGGAGATGGTGTCTTTATTGAGATATTTTCCGTAGCTGGTGTACACTCTGATAATAATATTGTATAATAATTTTGTACGATGGAAGAAGTTTTCATCGGTTTTGTAGAGTCGATTCGTTCCGATCGTCAGTTCTCCTCTTGTATGCTGTCGAGTTTTATCTTCGGTGACTCTAGGTAGATCAACAACAACGTCGTATTCGTTTCTATCCAATGATATCAGAAGCAGGAGATTGTGCATTTCGACATATAAGCTGAGAGGCAGCAGCTTTAGCTGTAGAAGTCGATCTTTGTATTCAAAACTTGCATTCAGTATCCACTTGGTAGCAATTTCCTGCACCCTTTCAAACTTCGCAAGATTCGACTTGTTCGGCTGCCATGCTTGAGAGCAGTAGGTCAGGACTGGCACAACGTAACCAACGTAAGAATTTAGCTTACTGTTTCGCGTGCTGTTTGTAGACAGGTTTCGTTTCAGTTGGAACAGTGCACTTAATCCCTTCTTCGTTCTCGTGGTACAGTTATCGTTCCACGTGAGATTTGAGGTGATCCATAGTCCTAGGTCGCGCTGAAGATTCGTCGGTTCAATTTCAAGGTTGTCTATTGCTGCTGTCAAAGTGCCTTTTATGTTGAGGAGCTTGCATTTAGAGGTGTTCAGTTGCATTTTGTTCTCGGAGCACCAATTCTGTATAGTCATGGCACCAATCGTGAGTTGGCTCTGAGTCAGTGCAATTATCTTGAAATCATCGGCATATCCAAAACTTTCACAATTTGACACTGAAGCTGGTAGATCATTTATGAACAGCAGAAAGAGCAGTGGTCCGAGAATGGAGCCTTGTGGAACTCCACTGCTGACACTTACTGGAGTGGATGTTTCCGCATTTATTTTAACATATTGCTCCCTGTCGCTCAAGTAGGAGCTTATGAGTTGCAACAACTTTCCGCCAATGTCAAAGGACTGCGCCTCAAACCGAGCATTTCTGAGCATTCAAATTTATTCGCCATAACTTAGAAATTATTTAGTTGACCGACTATCCTTTAACAGAGGGAATAACATTTTAAATTAACCTTTTCCGAAATCCAAAAATTCAACATATACGCTCTGCGCTGCACTGAAAAATGATAACCGTTCGGTTTATAAAGTCCAGCCTCGCATCTATAATCCATTATCTTTGATTACATCAAATAAGTCATTCGAGTTGGTTAAAATTACTTGGGGTTAAATTTGATGGAGTTTCTGACTGCTCTTCCAATATATCTTCAAAGAATTGTCCCTGCGATTGTTTGTACCGTTCCACTTGTATTATCTAAAAGTTCAAACATCTACAAAGTTGAAGAGTCAATAGCTTTCAGTTCGGAAATTACATACCAATTGAGCAAACGTAGTCACTTTCATTCGCTTAAAAATTTCGTTCTTCTGGAAGCGATAATCTGAAAAAAATTAAAAATTTAAAACGGGAATGATGTTGGCTTGATGTTTATGTTCATAACTCACTGCTTCTAATTTCTTCTAGCTTTTCCAAATATTTGCTCAAACTTGCACCCGTGTTTATATTTGATTTCACATGAGCATATCTCGGATTGACTGGTACTCTTTTCTTGGCCATCTAAACAAAGCAGACCAAATTAAAAATGAACTCTATCCTCTTGTATCCAACCATACCAATATTAAAATTATAGCAGGGTATACTTGCCAAAATAGTATACCTTTTCAAGCTTGCCATCAACTTTTTTCGCTTTCGTGGAATACGATGACATATCGAAAGCAAACTCAGCACACTATATTGCACAATCTATCTGAATAACAATATCAAACATAACCGCTTAGCATATCCGACGAATTGCTCTTAAACCGGCCTTCGATTGACTTCCGTAAAATGCAGCTGTGTCTTAGGGGCGTTAGCATTAAGTGTGTGTGTGTTTGGGGGGGGGGGGGGGGTCAAGCGTTATCGGTATCAAACTGATGCAAAAAATGAGCGAAATTGTATGACAAAAACATAAGTAAGGCGCAGTACGCAAAAATGCGGGATTTTGTTGGGAAATCCTTTGAATGTGAAAACTCACCAACTGACAACCAAACCAGAAAACGAAAACTATTTGAAAGAAATATAGGTGAGAATTTGCAGAAAAAGGACGACCTCAATAATTTGCTGCAACTATGAAACAATTTGCATAATTTGGAAGTCTCAATGGAAAAAATGGGTGCACAATATGTACTAGCCTTCATCGAAATGGCAATCTAAGTTGATGAACAAAAAGACTTGTAAATGGTACCAGAAGCCAACAGACACTGGAACAATTCTAAACTTCCGTAGCTGCGCTTCCCTCCATCGTAAAAGAAATACTGTCGAGGGTACTATCCACAGGCTTTTTCGATCAACAAGCAACTCCCATTATTTCGACAAAGCCCTAAAATTCAATGAAAACATATGCCGAAAAAATCGATATCCGAAGAATTGGTCGTCAGGCAATGTTAATCAGACAATGGTAAAGTTTTAGGTAACTCTTAAGAGACCGCAAAAACAGAAGCGGATTGCAATTCAAACGATAAGCTAACGCAGAGGGACATACCCACACCTTTCCTACAGCAGAGGCCCACACCTTTCCTGCAGTTTTTGCCTCTTCAGTACAGAGGCAAAAAACTGGCCAGACAAAGAAATTTAAATCCTTTTACAGCGGACCGCAGGTAATACGTGAAATAATAAACGATCTGAACTTTGTTATTGAGTATGTGAAAACAAAAAAAAAGGTCCACTACGATCGACTCAAACGTTTTAACAGTAGAAGTGCTACCACTGATTAAAAAAAGAACCTAAGAAGGGAAAGATTGAATAACACAAAACGACCTCACGGAGGACAATGATTTTGTGGAAATTGAAGTGGTGACCCCAAAATTGAATGACACAGAAAGAAGATAAGTTCAACCTGAAGGAAATATTAGTCAAATTAATCCTAATACTGAAACTCACAATGAGACAGTCAAAGACGAATCGTTTCAAACACCTATGGGTGGGAGTACAAGAGAATCAATAAATACTAACACCAAAAATAAGAGCAGAAGCAAAAAGATATCTGCGCCCAAAGTAGCCACACAGAAGAAACGGGATAGTCTGGTGTCAACATCCCAAAGGAGTGAAGGAGAAGAATTTCAAAATAGGAGCACGGCTTCTACTTCGCAAAATGTCGCCGATATCAGACAAGAAGTGCGTCGGGAATAACAAGACCACGGAAATTGAAAGACTATTTTTTATTCAAGGATAACGATGCAGACGAAAAATTTGATAACGATGTATTTTTTAAAAGGTGATACGACAAAATGCAGTGGGAGTGGAACCCACATTGGATCGTGCAGCTGAGCTGGAAAATTCTTCAGTTGGTTAGCATATTAGGTTTTTCACAATCCTTGGAGATTGTGGGGTATGATTTTGAGAACATTCTACAGACGCAGAAATTTGCAATGACGGAACCGACAAAATGTGAAACGTCACATATAAATGAGGAGCAGGTAAACGAAGGAGGACTGATCTACACCAAAAGCAGCATGAGTAAACTAAAATACTGCATGTACAGGGTTGCATATACGGCAACTGTGCTGAAAAAAAGTAGTTGGTATGACGACGCAACTTACTTAAACGAAAAATCACAAATGATTCCGACGTTTTACCCAATAAAAGAGTCAGTCTGTCAAAATCAATGGCAGGGACACAAAGCTCGGTTATCGGGTCTTGGTGATTTTGAATTCAATGCTCCCAAAGAAGTCCTCAACCTGATGAATGTTGACCGAACCGACGCTGAATTTGTTCAGAAGATATCAAAAACTTTCAAGAAAGGCGGAGATGAGAAAAGAGTGAATTATGTCTGCCCCGTGGATTGGATCAATCCAAAAGGTGAAACACAGAAAAGTAAAATCATGATTAATGCTGAAATTTTCATGGGGACTTTGTTCATTGAAACTAGGGAAGCAAATGAAGGAACATGGTTATATTTTAAAGACCCTTTGAAACAGGAGCAGACCTTGTTATATCAAGGAGACACAGTTGAAATAGATTCAGTACAATATCTGTTCGACCAAGACAAAAAACCAAACATCTTAACGATCGTTAAATTTTCAGACTCGATAACAGCAAAAATAGTCCGAGCTGGAAACAAAAAGTACTTAACGAGCAAATTAGACAAAAAAGGAAATTTAGTTGTCCGGCTGAAAAACAAGACAAAACATATAGACAATTTTCTGCTTCTTGAAACAAACCACAGAAATTTGTTTTACACAACGGAAAAGTTGATGGCCACGGAACAAAATTTTTCAACAACAGATATATCTGAGACAGATCTCAGGGACATAAAACTCGACCAACTTACTTTTTGTGTGGGATTTTCGAGGCATGTTTGAAAACCTGAAACAAATAGAGTTATTAAATTGTCACATAGAAAAACTGCACAGAGCTATGATTCTAACGACATCAATTAACGGAAATTCACACCAAATTTTCTTAAGTCAACAAAACGCTCTGGGTAAACGCGCAGAAAGAGCGGGAGGAATACTTTATGTCCATAGGTGCGCTAAAGTAATCGTTCATGTTGTCGAAAATCAGTTTTGTACGGAGGAAGTACCAGTTAGGGTGTTTTCTGACAATACTTCAGAAGTAATTATATACATGGACCCCATTTCTAGGGTATTATATAGAAATTTCACACTGATTAATTGCAACGCCATGTACCCGAACGCTCTTGAATTGCAGAACGGGTCATGGATAACATATGGGCGAAGGAGACAATAATTGGAAAAACCAATGATATGCCTAATTATAGAGTTAACGTCAATTGGTCAACTTCGGCGCCAATGGAAGGGTTTTTCAATGACAAGGACCTGTAACTCAGCAAAAGGACCCAAAGATTCAGGTATTCGAGAAAGATGATAACAGGAAGAGAAGTTTTCCTGGGACAGGGAGGTTTATATGAGCATGAGACTCTAGAGTATATTAACACTGACTTAAAGTACAAAAATCAGTGGCATGATTTGCTGATTTTTGAATACTTGGGTAATGAAGTGAAACGAATCTGGCCTGTGGCCAGGGAAATAACCATCAGTTTGATGACTATTTTTATTGGATCTAAAATCATATTTTGTTTGGTACGCGTGTTTCTTTCAATCGATATGCTACGCAGTGGCACCAATCCTGTAATCGCACTGCAACCCATTAACCCAATGGGGGAACTAGGTTATTGTCATCATCTAAAACAACGTACAAAGGAACAAAATTGACAAGAAAAAGGACAGTTGAACGGTGTGATGGTGTAACAAACATCGTAGTTTCAATCTTCGTTTTACTCTTTAGATACAGATGAACGGTGTGATGGCGAAAAAAACATCGTAGTTATAAAAGCAAAAAAGGCAAAATCTGTACCAGATATGGCAGAAATTGAGATTGATACATTAGACTAATTTACGTGTATAATATGTAGGGATGGCAGAACGAAAAATTGGTGATTATTGCTACTATCTACCCGAGTTGTTCAAGGTCAGGTTGATAGTCAGGCACCAAGTGTATCGGAATGTTGGAGTAACCTCAAACAAAAAGTACGTGGTGCCACTGACGCAGTTGCAATCACCCAATATAGTGGATAGAGCCGCAATTAGCGTTGTGGAGCTAAGTGAGATGCAACACAGAATCAAGGAACAACAAAAGAAGATTGACAACAGCGAAATGCTGGGAACAGCCGGGCATCGGCTCAAAGAGGAGCTCCGGCAGTTAAAACTTGAAAGTCAAAGATTAGGTGATCAATTGCTGGAGACCAAACGGCAACTTGAAAACGCTGGGAATCAGCGGGAGTCCTGCAGGAGGCAAGTGGAAACATTGAAGAAAGAGTTGGAGGAGGTTACAAATGTAGCCGAAACAAAAACAAGGGAATGTATCGCTGAGGTGGACGAGCGGGAGTGCTTAGCTCGGGAGTTGGAGAATGCCGAGATAGACAATAGAAAGCTAAGGGGTAGAGTAAAAACAGAGCAAACCTCAAAGAAGATCATACAGAGGAGGCTGGAGGCGATCAACGCGCAGAGCCCGTTCAGTTGACCTCCAGACTTTTATGAACTTCTATTCCTGCCACTGGGGGCCACAACCAGTACTATCCAGAAACATTTCAAAACGTTGGCAATGCTGTCATCCGGACAAGGGTGGTCGTGAGGACATGTTCAAAATCATTTTTCAAGCAAAGAAAATTATGGAAGACGAGGAGGCCCGTAATATTTATGACAAGTACGGGATTGAAAAAGCACAAGAATATATGAACTCGAAAATGGACATTTGAAACTCTTGCAGTGTGAGTGAGTGGAACACTCACATTTTCTAAAAGGGAGGCAGTATAGTGAACCATAATGTTTAACATGCGCAAAAATTACATACTAAACTCATAATTCGAAATTTTCACAAACAAATAGGAGAACAAACAGAGAAGGTTACTAATTGTAAACCGGATTTTAACAATATGAAGAAAGCATCATAAATAATGATGGGAATCATCATGGAATATCATCTTGACGGGACACGTCAAAAAATGTTTTTTCATGACCGGATTCGTCAAGCAGGTAAACCTGTTATCTGTTTGTTTAACTAACAGGGACCCGTGCGGTAGAAAATAACTATGAGAAAATTCCAAAGAGATTAACGAAAATGGGTAAAACTAACCTAAGATTAATTAAACATTGATAGGACTGAAACCAAAGAACATATTCAAAACTAAACCTTACACAATCGAGCTGCCTCTCTTTAATTGCTTTACATCTCTCATCTTCACAAAAGTTCTACTATTTACAAGCAATAGATCTAACTTTTTTTAAACTGATTGTACATTTACATCTGCTCAATTAAATTCAAGTCTGAAACTTGGAAAATTTTCCTCAGTAACTCTGAGGTTTAAAGTGCTTAAGAATAACATCCAACCCAAACCGTAACCGTAGACAGTGCACGGATATTACAAGCATTAGACCTAAGGAAAAGCTGCAAAATATAACTCATCTTACAGTGATCCACATAACACCTAAACTAAAAACCTTTCTACCACCAAAGTCTAATTCTGCGCATCTAAAATTGCATGTGGCATCCGAAATCACTTGCAGCTTTATAAACACGCGGATGACAGATCATCAAAAAAGGCGTCACCAGTAAGTCAGCAAAAAAACGAATGTTGTGGCACTCGCAAGCGTTTGATTGGCGTAAAATATATTACTGATATGAGCCACAAAAACACCTGACTCTTGATGCGTTGCATATGGCAAAGAGGAAGCCACTGCTGAACACGCGCGATGAGTACGGAGTTGACATTGAATTACTACAAAACAGTTGTCATGTTGATCAATTTCAAAATTTCATTTTGGCCAATCAAAACATTGAAATGTTCCAAAACGATACCAAAGCGATAAAAAATCACTAAGAATTTCAAAAATATAATTTGACTGATCTTGAACAAAAAATTAAAAAGAAAGGGAAACTGAAATTTCAGAAAATTTTCGTTTTTACCGACAAATAATATAACGAGAGCTTCTTATCTAATGTTTTGCGTTCCATTGGTGCATTCAATGCTGTGCTTTGGATGAAAAACGGGAGCAACTTATCTTCATTAATAATTATGTTTTTCTGTAGCAGTTCGAATTGAGGACGAAAACGCAAATTTTGATGGTTTTTCAACTGATACAAACATCATAGTCTTTATTTCAATTCTTTTTTGCCTATTGGAGTTCTTGTGATAGTGTCCTAGAGCAATCTGAACTTGTGCAGGACAGACTTGAGACCAGTATGAAATAAAAACAATATCAAATACAAAACCATTCCATTTCCGACAGAAAATTTCCTAGTAAGTGATAAAAAAATTCTTAGAATGGTCTTAATTTTCTGCTTTCTTAGAAGTATGGACTGCGAAATGTCGTCAAGTTCATCAATTCATTTTATGCAATGTTTAGGGATTGAAGTCATTTGTAATTGAATTTTTTCAATCATCTCGTCTCTTGTTTCCGTCATTGTTGATATATTAGGCAATTGGGACAAATTGGCTGCTTTTTCAAAGAGATGTTATATTAGGTCTCGCCAACCTAATGTCAGTTTTTATTTCGGGTTCATGATGACAGGAGAAACTATCAGCTCGGATTTCTAGAAAATCAGTTGAAGGTTTTGGTCCAAAGATCAGTTTAATTAAAAAAGCTAACACCCTGGGACTTTGGTTTTATTCAATTTGTCCACTTTTGTGAGATTTGTTAGAAATATGACGAAATTATTGGAAGCAATTGTAATTAATCTTTTTTTTCCAAACTTCTCTTTTTGCATGGTAATTATACTATTAAGACACTAAAATTATTCAGAGCAGTAAAACGGTTACTGAAAAACCGTAAGCCCAAGCAACTGTCGTAAGCCGTTTCAAATAAAAATCCATTAATGCATATCAAGAAACCATTTGATCTAACACAGTTGACTGTTTCAGCTTAAGACAGTAATGCTATCCGAGTTAGTTTTTTCTGTAAAAGCAATTTAATTTGATCTTTGATTATGTTTGAGTGATTAACCGTCATTTCCAATATGTTTTTGATTTGATGTTCCACGGCTAAAATGCCGTGCTGTTGGACCTGGGGCGAATTGTTCGGCATATATAAATTTTAGTCTTGCAGGATCGTTATTAATTATTGTAAAGGTATTTGTTTCATAATATGTCAAATTATGGTTTGTCGGATTTGCCAACCTAACACAGAAAAACTTTTCATTTCTGTGAAGTGCTGCTGTGTTTAGAATGTCACGCAAAACAAAACGTGGTAAATCTGACCTTGGCAAAACTTTTCTCACCAATGTCAGTGCAGAAAAAGATAAATTCAAGATGTATACAGGTACTTGCACAATTATTTTTACCTTATTACTGAGGTCAAGTAATGAATTAAAATGTAAAGTCCCTGTATCTCTGGCTTCCTAAATTCTTTCATTTGTTAATCAAGGGTGAGAAATTTGTCATGAAGGCTTATCGTTATTTCAATTCACTGTTTGTAGCTTGCTTCTGCTTGATCCAGAGAAAAACCAATATCCCACTAATTACTGCTCAAACCAACGCACAAGCCAACTATTGAATCAGGAGATCGTGCAATTCAGGCGCCAGTTGTTGCTGCTGTCAATGCCAATGGCAAAAAACTTAAATCCTGTAATGTTTCGCATATGGGTTGAGTTTGTATTTTCAATTTCGTTCATTCAAATTGATTCAGCCTACTCAGCTTTTCTTTCAACCAAATCTTTTTTAGCCGCTATAATTTGACCACTCACGTGTTTTGATAGTAAACCAAAACTAACTCTAGATTCGTTCGCATTGAGATTCGTAAAAATGCTTTCAATTTTATATTGGCGCCATAACCAATTCAACGCGGAGATAATAAATTAGTTATCTTCTTGTTGAATTTTCATTGAGTTGGGGAAATGACCAAGAAGATTAATGTTAACAAAATTTTCTGGCATTAAAACTTTTTCTTGATACACAAAACCAATTTGGTTGTTTGTTGACGTTTCCATAATTTTCAGGAATTTTATACATCAAATTGGTTGTTTCATAGGAAACATTTTTGATGATTTTATTCAATAAACAGGGTGAGACTCTGTTGCAATACCAGCTGGTGATCAGACTTTTTGAGTCAATGAAAACTTGCAATTTTAATTGTTATTCCAAGGGCGGTTTTTTTGGAAAAAATTCTTCAAGCTTTTAATTAGTAATTTCAATTAAATACAGTTTTGGCCGGACTGTTTTTATGTTAGATAGTTTGAAGTTTAAAAAAGTGACTTAAATGTAAAAAGGGCTCAGAGATTTTCGTAGAGCTCAGATGTTTACGATAGGTTTTAGTCTCTTCTCTTCATCAATTTAAGTTTAAATTTTCTGCAATCATCAATTAAGGGTAAGTAGGTTTTTTAGTGTTGATAAAACGTTCCCCACTGTTCTAATTGTTGGTTGAGTTGGTATCTGGTAGTCATGAAATTTTGGTTCAGAGGACACAAAAGCGTTATCATGCCAAAACAAAATATTAAATAAATCGAAGGTGACACCATTGTTTTAAGAAGTCCACACCAATTGGTAATCCTTGTGAACTTAAGTCTGAAGGTCATTGAAACTAACTTGAAGTGCAACTTGTGTATTAACCTTTTTGATTTGCAAACTAAGTAATTACTTCGAGTTAAAACATTTTCAATCCGGTAAGGTCGCAGTTTGAATTGCAAATTATCAATTTCTTTTGTGTTCAACGGAGAAATTGAGATGAAATGTAAAACTATAAAGTAATTATGAAACTTCAGTGGTGCTGCTGTTGCTTTTCTATCATACTAGTTTAACCATTTATCTAAAAAAAATACAAGAGATTACATGGTGTGTGTGAAAAAAGCATTACTTTTTTGTATTCAAGATCAGCAATAAAGTCAAAATTACACTGCTAATATTAAATGGATTTGTAGGTATTGGATTTTCAAGAATTCTAATGTAAATGATCAGGGTGGTTGGATAACGAATGGTTGTCTGGTAGCTTGTATTATGCTGAAGATAAATACATTACGTCAATCGTCTTATAGTTGAAATCTGCAAATACGAAAAAAAAAGTGTTTTCGTTTTATTTCTAATATCTCAAATTTCATCCCTACTTCATTCAGAAAATATCTTGTCTCAAATTTTGACATTTCAGTTTGCGTTTTAAGGTTTGCATTAAAGATATAGAACACTGGCTGAAAATTATTTCTCAATTATTGTGGATAGAATGATGTCAATGGCCCCCAAGAATTTGACATAAAGGTGTTCAGGAACATCTTGTACCTTTATTTACCCGCCTCCAGGAACAATGAAAGAATTTAAGATAGGCGTTGAAATGTTGGTTTTTTTTTCAACGCAATTTTTTGGAAAAAACTTGCCGTGAAATGCGGTGGAAAGATATAATTTCAAAGCTACAGTGAGCTGTTCACGTTCGAAAAATTCACCATATTTCACCGCCTATAACAAATTACCGGCCTTACAAGGGATCGAAACTCTCAACTCCTGAATGTCAGCCTTCGCTTTTTCCGCCACGCCACGCCACCTCTGACTAACTGAAACAAAATTTGTTTCGAATTTAAATCAATTTCACCCCTTTTGTGTAATGCAGCTGCGTTGAATTTTTGTAAGATTGTCAATTCTTAGCGGTGAAGTTCATATTTTAGCAGTGAAATGAGATTTGATTTATGTTCAACGCTTACTCTAGCTGACACATTACAAAGTTTCAACGCAGTTATTACCGCATTGACCGAACTTTTGTGGGTTGAAATTAATTGCAATACCGTCAGATGCCCAGTTTGCTTGTGTTGATGAAAGCCTACAATTTCAATTGTTATTCTACAGGCTGCTTTTCTTGGAATAAAATTTTTGTGGAAGTTCGGAGTTCTTTTTTCAATGCTAACGGGTGGATAGTACATTGTCTCTTATTTATGTAAGTTCAGGATACGTTAAGCTAGTTTAAGGAAGATAATTTCTTCGAACGTAAATACTGTTTCTTATTAGTTTCAGTTTGGGCTTATAATTGTCGAGATTGTGGTTATATAATCGAAAATTGAACTTTTGCAGTTTTTTTTAAAAAACTGATTTAATAATAAAATAATAAGGTGCAGTGGTTGTTCAGTTTTCATCAGAAGGTATTGCGTACAGCAATTGATGATAGGTTTCAATTTCTTGGCTTCATCACATATAAAATCAATTTTCTACAATCATCAATCAAGTGTAACTGTGTTTTCAGTTCTGGCAATGAGTTCCTCTATGTTCTCTGTTCGTATGTGTTTGTTGGACTGATATTTGGTTGTTATGGAAAATTTGTGTCAGAAGACACAATTGGGTTATTTTGCCATGACACAAATCATATATATCTTGGGTGACACAATTGTTTACGAGTTTACACAAATTCATAACCCTTGTGAGTTTATAATTGAAGATGATGGTGTCTCTTTTTGGCTGTGTCTGGCTCTGTTTCTCTGCCCAACTCTTGAGCAGAAGTTGCAAATGTTTTCAATAATAACAAACGTTTCTTTTTTTCGAAGATTTTTTTTCATTATCCAGTTGCAATTTCGAAGGACAATTTGTATAGTGTTGAAAATTCTTTTCTTAGTGAATTTAAAAATGTTTACATATTCGTTGAAAATTTAACTTCTGTTTAAAAAATTCTGTACCTTAAAGCGTACCCACTAATCGTAAAACAAGCATAAACTCGTTTTCTGAATTTTTTGGTAGTCATTTAAAAAAAATTTTAACCGTGGTTTATCTCTCAAAAACTTATTTTGAGATTCCATTGAAATTAAACGTTTCGTTCTATGATGCTATTATTAAATTATTGCGTGGTATGTGGAAAGTCAGGTTGAACCAGTTGATAAAACCATGCTGATGAAACCATTGAAATTCCTTTACTACAGTTAGGGAAAAATTGTTTTTAATTGCAAAGCGCGGTTGGCACTCTGTTTTAATTCAAAACAACTCTTTCTTTACAAATCTTTTTTCTATCTCAAAATTAATCCAAGTGCAGAGCCCTTTACGTTTCGCCTTTCTACGTTATTATTGGACCTCTTTTAGCCATAAGTTTTGATGGATTTGATAGCACTGACATGACACGTAGCTATGAGGCCTTCCGAAAAAAATATTTCAAAAATTCAGTCAAAATTCAACAGGTAGGTGGAAGTGCTGAGTCAAGTTGTTTTATGGATACAGAGATAATTTGTAAAGCTTGTACAACAGAGCACTTGATTTCAATCGCTTTGAATAAAACGAAGGTTGTTGTTTTTTCCTGAAATAAAATCGGTCGCAAATCTACATCCTGTACAATATGGAAACGGATTTTTAACTTACCTTCTGCAAGAGAGAGAGAGAGAGAGAGAGAGAGAGAGCGAGAGAGAGAGAGAGAGAGAGAGAGAGAGAGAGAGAGAGTAAAAGAGAGAGAGAGAGAGAGAGAGAGAGAAACAATGCCAAAAGAAATCAAGAGGAAGTTAAAAAATTAGACAGAAATTGGTTAAAACGTAATTATAAAATTTTGGAAAGATTTTCTATTCATAACGTCAATAACAGAGCTTCTATTCGATGGTAGTAAGGTACTGTAAAAGAGTTTTTAAAACTACGATTTAAATCAGCCGTCTTAGTTAATTTGGCATGCATCAAGGTCTCCTCGCTCCATTTCTATCACAAAACAAATGCAAGTTCCTCAAATGATATGTCAACCTCCTTTCAGAATTAAAAATACTCTGGTCATGTACGTATCAAAGTTAAATCAATTTGGTACTACTCTAACCACAAAGAATAATCACATTGAACCAAGGCTTTGGGATTTTCTGTTTTTCTCCTGTTTTGGGAAATTTGACATTATATTAAAATTTTGTTCGGTTTTGGAATAAGTTTCATGTTATTTATGCCAAATGGCAAGTTCTGATGATATTACCTCGAGGCACACTCGAAAGGTTGCTTTTTCTATAAAATTAGCGTAGTTTGTGGGAATGTCAGCTTTCAATAATTCGATTAGGTTAGTTGAAATAATATGGATAGAAAAAATTGGGTTTGTTCTGGTTGTCTAACGTATTAAGATGTGGTATTGCTTCCATTTGGTATTCCAGTCTGTTTTTTTCTAATTTTTGTACCACCGGCTTAGGCAAAGTAACTGAAAGGTGAAAGGGCTGCGATTTGTGCTATAGCCTGCTTCTTTTTTCGATTAATTTCAATAGCTTTGACGTTTGAGCAGGTTCTGCCAATTCTCTGGCCGGATGTCATGCTCTTAAATATACCTATTTTTAAGAGTTGAAAAATTGCGCTAAAATCTTTAGTGCGTTTGGCTTAGTGCGTTTGACTAAGGTGTTTCGAATTCTTTTATTTGCTGTCATAGATGAATTTGTAGATGTTGGAGTGTGTTCTGGTATATTTAGTTGAGGCAAATTTGGCTTAAACAGGTTGAGTTGATGAAACAAGTGGGACAGGACTGTTTTTTTGCGGATTAAAATATAACTCGAAATTCTTATTTTTTATAATAAAAAATAACAAGAAAAATTATTTATTTATGTGAATGGCCCCCATGAATTTGAGATAATGGTGTTTAGGAACGTCTTATACCTTTACCTCCCCGATTCTAGAAATAATAAAAAAAACCAAGAAAAGCGTTAGAAAGTTGTATTTTTGGCAATTTGTTTTGTAAAATACTAATTTTCTTATAATCAATTGGGAGATTCAGATTGAAAAATTTAGATTAATCAGGAAGATTCAACGTTGCTGCTGTTGCTTATCTATCATGGTAGTCTATTTATTTTTTTAAATCTTTTACAAAAGATTCTGAGCTGTGTGTGAAAAAAGCATTACTACTGTTTACTACTAAACCACAAGTCAACCGGATTTGAATGAGTACTCCCATGAAAGATTAGGGAAGTTGGATAGCCGTGGGTTGTATTGTAGCTTTTTTAAGCTGCAAATAAATACATTTATGCAAATTTTGTTGTAGTTGCTTTTCGCAAATTCGTAAAAACCCTTGTTCTTGCTTTATTTCTATTCTAAAATCTCTGCCAGTGCAGGTAGCATTTGTTACGTAAATTGCAAACCTTGTCTGGTATTTTGGTTATGAGTACGTAGCATTGACATGAACCACGGAGTAGTTATTTTGTGACAAATGTTGCAGATTTGGAGTTAAAAATTTGCGCAAACATCTGTATACTAAACATATTGATACACTTCAAAATATAGGAGAGAACTCCAGATGTTGGTGGAGGCCCAGTTATGTCAATTTGAACAATATTGGTTGGCGGACTAGTATTTGATCTAAACTGATTTAATGGAGGCTGTAGTTCTTCTCCACTATTTTTTTGATATAATTCAACGCTAATTAACACAGAATAATTATGTTGTCTCAAAATGCGACATTAACGTGAAATTTCATATCAGGGTAAACATTAGAGAGATAAAAGACTCACTGAATTTTAATTTTACGAGAGATTCCATGGTGTGTGTGTGTGTGAAAATAATTTGTATTGAAGATCAGCAATAAAGTCAAAATTACACTGCTAATGATAAATGGATTTGAAGGTAAGGGATTTTTAGGAATTCTATTGTAAAAGGTCAGGGTGATGTGATAACGAAGTGTTGTACGGTAGCGTGTATTATGCTGAAGAAAAATACAATTTCACCAATCGTCGTATAGTTGATTTTTGCAAATGCGTTCTCGTTTTATTTCTAAAATCTCAAATTTCACCCCTGATTCATTCAGAAAAAAAGTTGTCTCGAAATGTGACATTTCTGAGAGTTTGCAATTTAAGGCTACCATTTAAGAAACAGAAGACTGACTGAAATTTTCTTGCTTAGGAACGTCTTGTACCTTTATACACCCGCTTCTAGGATAAATAACAAAATGAAAAATAAGCGTTGAAAAGTTGTTTTTTTTCAACGCATACTTTTGACAAAATTTTGCGATAAAAGGTAGTTGAAATATGTAATTTCAAAGTTACAGTAACCGGTTCACTTTCAAAAAATTCACCATATTTCACCGCCTATAACAAATTACCGACTTTACAAGGGATCGAACCTCTCAACTCCTGAATTTCATCCTCCTCTTTTTTTGCCTCGCCACCTCTGACTAATTCAAACAAAATTTGTTTCGAGTTTAAATCAATTTCACTCTTTTTTTGTAATGCAGCTGCGTTGAATTTTTGTAAGATTGTCAATTTTTAGCGGTGAAATTTACTTTTTAGTGCTGAATTGAGATTTGATTTATGCTCAAAGCTTACTCTAGCTAAAAAATTACATAGTTTTTAACGCATAGACTGGACTTAAGTGTGTTGAAATTAATTGCAAAACCGTCAGATGACCAATTTGCTTGTTTTGATGAAAGCCTACAATTGTAATTGTTATTTTACGGGCTATTTTTTGGAATGATATTTTTCTGTACGTTCGAAATTTGTTTTTTCAAAGCTAACGGGTGGATAATTCATGGTGTCGTATTTATTTAAATTCAGGATACATTAAACTATTTTGTGGACGATTGTTTCCTCAGACAAAAATTCTGTTCCTTATTAGTTTCAGTATAGTTTTTTTACTGGCGAAATTGTGTTTATGTTATCAAAAGTTGAATTTTTGCAGTTTTTGAGAAACTGACTTTATAATAAAAAAAGCGCAGAGGTTTTTCAGTTTTCATCAAAAGATATTGAGTACAGCAATATAGGATAGGCTCCAATTTTTTCGCGTCATCACGTAGAAAATCATTTTTCTGCAATCATCAATCAACTTTAACTGTGTATTCAAGTGCGGTAATGAATTCCTCTATGTTCTCTGTTCGTATGTGTTTGTTGGACTGATAACTGGTTGTCATGGATAATTTGTATTATAACTTAATAATTTCTTTTATGTTCAATAGAGAGATTCAGATGAGAGGTAAAGGTATTAGTAATCATGAACTTTCAACGGCGCTGCAGTTGCTTTTCTATAGTTGAAGTCTAGCCACTATTTAAAACTTTTACAAAAGATTCTATGGTGTGTGTGAAATTTCATTTCTATTATTTACTACTAAACCGCAAGTCGATCGGATTTGAAGGAGTTCTTCCATAAAAGATTAGGGAAGTTGGATAGCCGTGGGTTGTATGGTAGCTGTTATTAAGCTGCAAATAAAAAGATTTATGCAAATAGTGTTGTAGTTGCTTTTTGCAAATTCGTAAAAACCCTTGTTCTTGTTTTATTTCTAAAATCTCTGCCAGTGCAGGTAGCATTTGTGGCGGAAATTGCGAAACTTGTCTGGTATTATGGTCATGGGTAAGTAGCAATGACACGAACCACGGAGTAGGTATTTTTTGACAAACCTTGCAGACTTGGAGATAAAAAATTGCGCAAACATCTGTTTACTAAACATATCAATACACTGCAAAATATAGGAGAGAACTCCAGATGTTGGCGGAGGCCCAGTTATGTCAATTTGAACAATATTGTTTTGCAAACTAGTATTTGATCTAAACTGATTAAAAAGAGGCTGTAGTTCTTCCCATTTATTTTTTTTATTCAATTCAACGCTAATTAACACAGAGTAATTATGTTGTCCTAAAATGTGACTTTACCGTGAATTTGCGAATCAGGGTGAAAATTAGAGACATAGAAGACTAACTGAAATTTGACTCACTGTTCACTGTGAATGGAATAATGTGGATGGCGTTCACGAATTTTACTTAATAGTCTTTAGGAACTGCTTTTATTTTTATATCCTCAGTTCGAGGAATTATAAAAAATGTAAGATAAGCGTTGAAAAGATGTTTTTTCGTCAACAAAATTTTTTGAAAAATTTTGATTTGAATGCGGCAAAATTTGTAGTTCCAATACTACAATAAGCGATTAATTTCCAAAAAATTCACCAAATTTCACCGCTTACTACAAATTACCGACCTTACAAGTGATCGAACCTCTAAACTCCTGAATTTCATCCTCCCCTTTTTTTGCCGCGCCACCTCTGACTAATTCAAACAAAATTTGTTTCGATTTTAAATCAGTTTCACTCCTTTTGTGTAATGCAGCTGCGTTGAAATTTTGTAAGATTGTCAATTTTTAGCGGTGAAATTCATTTTTTAGTGCTGAAATGAGATTTGATTTATGCTCAACGCTTACTCTAGCTGAAATAGTTACATAGTTTTTAACGCATTGACTGGACTTAAGTGGGTTGAAATTAATTGCAATACCGTCAAATGACGAATTTGCTTGTTTTGATAAAAGCCTACAATTGTAATGTTATTCTACGGGCTATTTTTTGGAATGATATTTTTCTGTACGTTCAAAATTTGTTTTTTCAAAGCTAACGGGTGGATAATTCATTGTGTCGTATCTATGTAAATTCAGGACACATTAAACTTTTTTGTGGAAGATTGTTTCCTCAGATGGAAATTCTGTTCCTTATTAGTTTCCGTATAGTTTTTTATTGTCGAGACTCTGTTTATGTTATCAAAAGTTGAATTTTTGCAGTTTTTGTGAAACTGACTTTATAATAAAAAAATTGCAGAGGTTTTTCAGTTTTCATCAAAAGATATTGAGTACAGCAATGTAGGATAGGTTCCAACTTTTTCGCGTCCTCACATAGAAAATCATTTTTCTGCAATCATCAACCACCTTCAACTGTGTATTCAATTCCGGTAATGAATTCCTCTATGTTCTCTGTTCGTATGTGTTTTTTGGACTGATATATGGTTGTCATGGATAATTTGTATTATAACTTATTAATTTCTAAGATCAATAGAGAGTTAATGTTCAATAGAGAGATTCAGATGAGAGGTAAAGGTATAAGTAATCATGAACTTTCAACGGCGCTGCAGTTGCTTTTCTAGAGTTGAAGTCTAGCCATTATTTAAAACTTTTACAAACGATTCTATGGTGTGTGTGAAAATAGCATTTCTATTATTTACTACTGAACCGCAAGTCGATCGGATTTGAAGGAGTTCTTCCATAAAAGATTAGGGAAGTTGGATAGCCGTGGGTTGTATGGTAGCTGTTATTAAGCTGCAAATAAAAAGATTTATGCAAATAGTGTTGTAGTTGCTTTTTGCAAATTCGTAAAAACCCTTGTTCTTGTTTTATTTCTAAAATCTCTGCCAGTGCAGGTAGCATTTGTGGCGGAAATTGCGAAACTTGTCTGGTATTATGGTCATGGGTAAGTAGCAATGACACGAACCACGGAGTAGGTATTTTTTGACAAACGTTGCAGACTTGGAGGTAAAAAATTGCGCAAACATCTGTTTACTAAACATATCAATACACTGCAAAATATAGGAGAGAACTCCAGATGTTGGTGGAGGCCCAGTTATGTCAATTTGAACAATATTGGTTGGCAAACTAGTAATTGATCTAAACTGATTAAAAGGAGGCTGTAGTTGTTCCCCACTATTTTTTTGATATAATTCAACGCTAATTAACACAGAATAATTATGTTGTCTTAAAATGCGACATTACCGTGAATTTGCCTATCAGAATGAAAATTAGAGACATAGAAGACTGGCTGAAATTTGATTCACTGTTCACTGTGAATGGAATAATGTGGATGGCTTTCACGAATTTTACATAATTGTCTTTGGGAAATTCTTTTATTTTTGTATCCTCAGTTCGAGGAATTATAAAAAATGTAAGATAAGCGTTGAAAAGATGTTTTTTTGTCAAAGCAATTTTTCGAAAAATTTTGCTTTGAAGTGCGGCAAAATATGTAGTTCCAACACTACAATAAGCAATTAATTTTCAAAAAGTTCACCAAATTTCACCGCTTACTACAAATTACAGGCCTGACACGGGATCGAACCACTTAACACCTGCATGTCAGCCACCTCTTTTTCCGCCTCGTCACTTCTGACTAACTTGAATAAAAATTGTTTCGAATTGAAAATTGATTTTACAAACTACGTAAGGACTCCGAATTAAAACTTTTTTAATCCAAAATGTAAAATAGTGGCAGTTTGAATTGTAAATTATTAAGTTCAATAGAAAGATTCAGATGAGATGTAAAAGTTTATAGTAATCATGATTTTTCGATGGAGCTGCTGTTGTTTTTCTATCGTTGTTGTCCAGCCATTTATTTTGAATATGTTACAAGCGATTCTAGGATGTGTGTGAAAATATGATTGCTTTTGTACTGAAGGTCAGCAATAAAGTCGAAGTTACACTGCTAATGATAAATGGATTTGCAGGTATTGCGTTTTTAGGAATTCGACTGTGAAAGATCAGGGTGGTTGAATAACGAATGGTTGTAAGGTAGCTTGCGTAATGCTGAAGATAAATACAAATAAGCCAATCTTTTGATAGTTGATATTTGCCAACCACTCTTATTTTTGTTTTATTTCCAATATCTCAAACTTCATCGCTAAACATTTCAGAAAATTTAATTTGTCTCAAATGTGACAATACAGTGAGTTTGCATTTCAATGTTACCGTTAGACAAATGGAAGACTGACTGAATTTTTATTTCGCCTTAATTTTAGAGAGACTGATGTGGATGGCCCCCAAAATTTTGACATAATGGTGTTTCAGACGTCTTATACCTTTATATCCCCGATTCTAGGAACATTAAAAAAAATTAAGATAAGCATTGGAAATTGGTTGTTTTTTCAACGCAGTGTTTGGACAAAATTTTGCGGTGACATGCGGTGGAAACATTTAATTGCAACACTGCAGGATGCGGTTAATTTACTAAAAACTCCCATGTTTCGCGTCGTACTAAAAAATGTTGTCCTCACAGGGGACCCAATCTCTCAAATTGTTCAGGTGAGCCACCTAAATCAAATTCACGCTTTTTTTGTAATGAAAGCGCCGTGAAATTTTGTAAGTATCGCAATTTTTGGCCGTTAAATTCATATTTCAACGGCGAAATGAGATTTATTTTATCTCCAACGCTTAATCTAGATGGGAAATTACGTATTTTCACCGCATTAAATCTATAACCGCCCAAGTGCCTCTCGCTCAAAAAATTTGAGGAATGAAAATTATCAATAAGCGTAGTACTGCTACCAAAAAACAAAAAAAATACTACTTTTACTACTACTAATGCTATTATTACTACTTTTTTCATATGAATTGATATTAAAAAAACTTCACAATTTTCTAAACATTATTTTAAATAATGTTTGTTTCCAATTTAAAATTGACAAACTAGGTAATTACTCCGAATTAAAACTTTTTTAATCCGGTAAAACAGAAGCAGTTCGAATTGTAAATTATTAAGTTCAATAGAGAGATTCAGATGAGATGTAAAAGTATATAGCAATCATGAACTTTCGACGGAGCTCCTGTTGCTTTTCTATCGTTGTTATCTAGCCTTTTTTTAAAAGATCGGATATTAAAAAATTCACACAGTTTTCCAAGTTTTATCCAATGTGGAGAAAATCAATTCAAGCTCCCAAAGCATGGGGAAATTAAGCAAAGATTCCAAGGAAAAACCAATAAAATTTTAAATAATGTTAATAAATAATGTAAATAATGTTAAATTTTAAACAACATCTGTTTACTTAACATATCAATGCACTTCAAAATATAGGAGAGAACTCCGGATGTTGGTGGAGGCCCAGTTATGTCAATTTGAACAATATTGGTTGGCAAACTAGTAATTGATCTAAACTGATTAAACGGAGGCTGTAGTTGTTCCCCACTATTTTTTTGATATTATTCAACGCTAATTAACACAGAATAATTATGTTGTCTTAAAATGCGACATTACCGTGAATTTGCATATTAGGGTGAAAATTAGAGAGATAGAAGGCTGACTGAAATTTGATTCACTGTTCACTGTGAATGAAATAATGTGGATGGCATTCACAAATTTTATATAGTAGTCTTAATGAACTTCTTTTATTTTTATATCCCAAGTTCGAGGAATTATAAAAAATGTAAGATAAGCGTTGAAAAGATGTTTTTTTCATCGCAATTTTTTGAAAAATTTTGCTTTTAAGTGCGACAAAATATGTAATTCCAACACTACAATAAGCGATTAACTTTCAAAATGTTCACCAATTTTTACCGCTTACAACAAAAAACTCCAAAAAAACTACTTTTACTACTACTAATGCTATTATTACTACTTTTTTCATATGAGTTCATGTTAAAAAAATTCTCAGTTTTCCAAGAATTATTTTAAACAATGTTTGTTTCGAATTTAAAATTGACAAACTAGGTAATTACTCCAAACTAAAATTTTTTAAAAAATAGTGGCAGTTTGAATTGTAAATTATTAATTTCAATAGAGAGATTCAGATGAGATGTAAAAGTATATAGCAATCATGAACTTTCGACGGAGAATATTAAAATTTTAGAATATTAAATAAAAGTAATTACAACGACATATTTAGAAAATGTATCATGACGTTGTGTCTCTATAATTGCGAGAACCACATCAATATCGAATTTTTTTGAGTCTTTAATTTTGCACACGATCAAAAAATTAGTTGCTATAATAAAGAAAAGATTTTTGGATTTTAATTTTTGTTCATTCTAATCCGTGTTGTTTCAATTTTGCAATCACTTTTTAGCAGATTCTCTGTCAATTGATAGGCAAGGAAATAGCAGTTGCACGTCAAAAATAAGCTGCTGTTGAATATGGCGCAAATGGTATTGCTAACATAAAATTTAGTCCTTCGGCATTGTTATTGTTTTTGGCAAATAACGTTGCAAGTTACTGTTTCTTGGAATTGCAAGTGTAAGGCGGATAGACTATTGGTATTGCTGAACTGCTGGTTTCTATAGAAGGTCAGATAAAACAAAACGTGGTAAATGTGACTATGGTTGAGCTTTTTTTCCATTGCCCTTACAAAAACAAGTATATTCATTTTGTATGCAGAAAGCTGCACGATAAATTTTTGCTTCGTTATTGAGGGCAAGTAAAAAACAAACAAGAGTTTTTTGCAATCCCGGGTCAACGATCATACAACTTTCTTTGATTTCGTACTAAGTCATATATGGTTCTTAGTAATCATACTAGGTCATATATGATTTGTATGAAATCTTGGTAGTCATACAAGGACCATATATGATTTCCCGGAAATCATACAGGAATCATACAAAAAAATTCAAAGACTAAAAACTGTGTAATTTTGATTTTCCATTGAAGCTGAAAAAATTTCTTTGATATCATACAAGGTCATATATGACACATAAAACTCTGACTGGTGCCACAATTTCTCGTATAATGTAGTCAGAGGACTTATTAAATTATTATATCGCATTTGCAATCCACACTTGATTCTTTGTGTGCGCTAAATGAAAAACTTTGTGGTTTAAACATATTCAGGAAAGGAATTTGAGGATATCTAGAAATTTTTTCTAGATTTTTTTTTATAAATGAGCATTTATAAGTATAAACTGGCCTCAGAGTATGTCCTAAATTTTGTTATCTATTTGGAGTAACTCTTTTATTTAGTGCCCAACCTTGCAAATGATATTGTGCGTGAGGGTCTTATGGCGGATCACAATGTGATACCGGGGTATCGTATAGGTGATGCCCTACCGAATAAAAACAAGAAACATAAATGGTAAAATATTTTCGTAAAATAGATGTATGATTCTTTGTATTCGTACCAGGATCATATATGATTTCTTTGGATTCGTACAAGGATCGTGCTAAGAAATCAAGTATGGACAGTATGAAGTCCTATATGATCCTTGTATGAAATCAAAGAAACTTCAACCCGGGATTGTAGCACTTGCGAGCAAACAATTGCGAGCATAACAAGATTGAGAGCGGGCCATTAATTTTCTGGTGCTGTCACTTACCAAATTTAGTGTGATTTTTTCTGTTTCAATTATCTTCTTCTTATTTTTCTTCTTAACTTTTTCCAATTGTAAACAAGTTTTAAAAAAATTTTCAATAGAGCTTGCTGATTTTTTAATCCACTGATTTGTTTTCTTCAAACTGATCCAGCGCAAAGTTAACCTATCTATTGGTGCTGAAACCAAAAAACATGCAAAGGAAAGCAACCAGTAGCAACGCCATCCGTTGATCCGTCAGAACTCTAGAGGCAATCAACTTTAGACCTCTGGTCTTTCGCTTACGAAGAGCTTTGGTCTTCTCATTTTGGTTGACTCCGATCGATTCTGCTAACTCTGTTTTCATTTCAAACAAAGCCATTAATTGACCACTCCCATTTTTTCAAAGTGAATCAAAAATAGTTCCAGATTCGTTTGTTTTAAGAATAGAAACATCAGAAGTGAGATGCAACAGCAAACTCAACAAGGATGTCAAATTAAATATCTGTTTGTTGAGGTTTTCATTGAGTTGGAAGAAGGAAGACAAAATACACAGTTGAAAAATTTTTCTGAAAATTAAACTCCTGAAAATTACTATTTATATAGTTTCCAAAGCATTCATCAATCATCAACAATGGGTGTTGGGGTGTTTCAGAAAAACCATTATGGTGACAGTATTCACTAAATTGAGTTGGACCTAATTGTAATACCGGCAAGTGATTAGATTGCTTGTGTTGATGAAAGACTACTTTAATAATTGTTAATCCACAGGCTGTTTGTCTTGGAATAATACATTCCGGTATGTTCAAAGTTCAATTTTCAATGCAATGTTTTCAGGGATAATGCAATGTTTTCAAGGCAATGTTTTCAAGAAAAAAGAATGTTCCGTTTTTTTCAAACAATTTTTATCATTATCCGATGGCAATTACGAATCACAAACTGTATAATGTTAAAATTTCTATTCTTAGTAAAGTTAAATGTATTGACATATTTGTTTAATTTTTATCTTCTGTCTATGGAATTCTGTACTTTCATTAAGCTTTCCCGGTTTCAAACCCAGTGATAGTAAAACACGCAAAAAATTGTTTTTTGAATCTTTTGATAGTCATTTAAATAATTTTTTAACCTTAGTTTATCTCTCAAAACCTTCTTTTGAGATCCCGTTGAAAATAAACTTTTCGTTTTTTGATGCTATTATTGAAATTAATGCTTTGTATGTGGAAGGTGAGGTGGAACCAGCTGAAGAAACCCCGCTAGAGTGATCATTCAAATTCCCTTACTACAGTTAAGGAAAATTTTTTTAAATTGCAGAGCGCGGTTCAAATTCTCATTTGTTAGAAAAAAGACTACGAGGCCTACAAGAAGCAAAAAAATCACAGCGACTTTTTTTCCAAATCCAAAGTCAGATTCAAATTTGTTCCAATTGCAGAGCTTTTAATGTGTCAGCTTGCACCTTGTGAGCATGCTGTCTGGACCAGTGTTATTGTTTCCTCCTTAGCAATGAGTTTTGATGGACTTGATAGCACTGACATAACACGTAGCTACAAAAACTTGAATAGCCATGTCAACTGATTTCTGAATATTTATTTTATAGGCTTACCCGTAGGTAAAGGCGTACTTGGAGCTGCTGAGTGGTGTAGTATTATTGATAAAAACTTAAATCTTAATACTGGTACAACAAAGCATTTGAATGAGAAGAATTTTGTTATTTCCTCCTCAAAGAATGTCGGTAGTAAGTTAAAAATGGAAACAAAAATTTTATTTCAATAGTAAAAGAGCGAGTTAAAACGCCAAAGTTATCAGGAGCCGCATCAATTTTTGATTAAAATTTGGTAAAAGTAGAAATATAAATTGTTGGATGAAATTTTTATAAGAATGTCAAGAAGGAAGCTTTCCATTGAAGTTATTGAGGGACTGTAGAGCAATTTATGCTTGAGAGTACAAATTAAATCAGCCGTCTCAGCTAATTGAGCATACAGGAATAAATGTTTGCTCCATTTGTATCTCAAAAAATGCGTATTCCTCACATTATATGTCTAACTCAGTTCAGAAATAAATATAACCAGTTTGAGTACATATCACAGGTCCAATTGGTGCCACTATAATCACGAACATAAATGGTGCCACTATAAATGAACCGAATTGAAGCGTGGTTTTGGATATTTTGTTTCTATTGCTATCTTTAAAAAATCGGTTTTGTGTTGCAATTTTCTCCGTTTTTGAAAAAATTGCATGTTTCTTATGCCAATTGTTAATATTTTATTTGGTGTTGGCACGTGTTGACATACCCGCGAGGCAAATTTTAAACATTCTTATTCTTTCCAACTGCTATGACTTGAGGTAAAGCAAGATTTCCTTAACTCGATTAGTGATGTTGAAAAAATATGGAAATTAGGATTCTCGTTTGGTTTGGTTGTGTAACGTACTTAAACTTGGTTTTGCCTGCATAAATATTTCAGTCGTTCTTGTTCCTACTTTCTGTACCATCATCTTAAGCAATGCAACTGATTCGGCTGAAATTTGTGCCACAGCCTGCTTCTTTTCTTTGATCAATTTCAATAGTTTTAATGTTTGGATGGGTTCTGCCAAATCTCTGGCCAGAAGTGACAGTCGTAAAATGAACCATTAGGTACGGGTGGCAAGTTTGCACTACAGGATTGATTTGCGGTGGCTTGAGGCTTTTGACTCCAGTTTTTCAAGTTCGTTTGATGTGCTAATAGAGCTGACGCTGTATAAATTGGACTCTTTTCACAAAACAAAATGTTGGACGCTGGTGTCACGGAGGCAATTTGATAGAAAACCAGATTGCCTTTAAAGAGACGTGTGGGGTGTAACTTTTTCATTGTAAAATAAAGTTTTCAAATGATCTTCCCTGTTACCCTATGGATTGAATAACTTTTCATCCAGATCGCTGGATAAAATTTGTGATTCTCTGAGCAATCGAGCGGCAAAAGCGACCTTCAATAAAAAGTTGTTTATCAAGATGTTTCAAATCGGTCATTGGAATTGGAACTTTCATGGGTTGTTCATGTATGATGTGTGTTGACTTTGCCAACTAAGTAACTACTTTCAGGTATAACTTTTTCAACCTGGAATAATCCTGTAAATTTGCATTGTTAATTACTAACTTTTTAATGGTCATTAGAGATATTTGGGTATAAAAGTGCACAGTAATCTTGAAGTTTCAATAGAGCTGCAGATGTTTTTCTATCATAGTTCTCTAGATATTTATTAAAAGGTTATACCAGTGTGAAAAAAGCGTCGCCATTTTGTTCTGAAGATCAGCAAAAAAGTCAAAGTTACACAGCTTAGGATAAAAGGTTGTGTTTTTAAACTGCAACTTGATTGTATAAGTAGGAAATCTGCATAGGAAGATTTGGGTTGGTTGATAGCCGATTGTAGCTTGTTTTTTGCTGGATTAATGCCATATCAAAATATTCATGCCAGTTGACTTGTAATTGATTTTGGTGCAAAAATAATGTTTCAAAGGTCCATGTGATCTTTTTACAGCAAAAACAGTTTGTAAGTGTTATAATATTGCTTGTTCAGTTTTTATTTCTAATAACTCTGCTATTTCTTGTAGAATTTGGGTTTTCTCAAACATATATTCAATAAAAGTATGTGTTCCCGTCAGAAGATAGAAAAAACCTCCAGATTTTGTTAGAGGCCCGATTATGTCAATTTGTGGAATATCGACTAGCAAACTAGTATTTCAACTAAACTGATTAAATGGAAGCTTTTTTTCTTCCCCAATATTTTTTGACACAATTCATTCCTTAATCACAAAAAATATCAAAACATGACATTATCGTCAGTTTGCATTCAAAACTAAACATTAGAGAGAGAAGATCGACTGAAACTAAATTTTTTGTGGTCAGAATATTGTGGATGGTCATAATGAATTTAAATAATAGTCACAGAGAACCTCTTGTATCGTTAAAATAGCACAAATTCTAGCAAAGAAGATCATCAACTGCTACATCCAAATATGGTTACAATTTGAAGTTAATTTTTGTCAAAAATGAATTTTTTTGTGAGACTTTGGGCTCTATACTATTCTATACTTCTTGTATATTGCATAATTATTTGTGCTATTTCTCTTTGTTTGAGTAAATGACTCTTGAGATATGAACATTGCTCAAAATGAGAACAATTAAAGCCAGACTCTGTGAAATTATAAAATGTGTCTGCAACAGCATTGACCAAAATATGTGATCTATATCCCATCTTCTCTAACAGATCTTTCTTTAATTAGTATCAGACATTGAAATTAGGTCGTCACGAGGTTATAGACTCAATTCAGAAAGTGGAGTCAGTCATCATATGGCTTGGGCTCACCAATAAAAAAAATGGACGAATAGTTCAGCTGCCTAAGCTACTTGCGATAGTAAGACAGTAAATTTGCCTTTTTTGAAGCCAACAAGATTCTATGTAATTAGAAAGACGACTAATTTGGGTTTTTGTTTCCATCATAGAACAGTCAACAAATACCTCAAAAACTATTGATGAAGTGACAGGTTAGGCTGGAACAATAAGCTTTTTTCAGTGAGATCTCCATATTTTGTTGCTTTGTTTTCTTTGGTCTTCACTGACTGCTGTGCCCGGCATAGGAACCAATCCGCTCCCCAAGCTGTCTAGCTTGCCACAAAAGTTGTCTAACAGTCTTCCATAGTACGATATGAGCACATCGTGTCTCTTTCTCTCTGTTCGTCAGAGATGACTTGGTTCTAACTCTGAGGATATAAGAACTGCGGCCAATGTTTGCCTAATCAAAAAGATGAGAATGGCGTGAGCACATACCTGCATTTCTACGGTACAGAAGACCGCGCAAATCGCCTGATTTCATCACTTCAGAGTTTAGATGTTGGTGAAGTTTACAGACCCTGATACTCAATCATATTCCCATCGTTTTTAATTTTGCACGATCAAAAAATTGGTTGCTATGACAACAAAATGAATTTTGGATTTTAATTTTTATTCACTCTATGCTCTATTGTTTCTCATTTTCAGTCGCTTTTTAGTAGATTCTCTGTCAATTGCTAGGCAAAGAAATACCTGTTGCACAGCAAAAATGAGGTGCTGTTGAATATGGGGCAAACGGTATTGCTAACATAAAATTTAGTCCTTCGGCATTGTTACTGCTTTCCGCTAAAAACATGTCAAGTTACTCTTTCTAGGAATTGCAAGCGTAAGAAGGACAGACTATTGGTATTGCTGAACTGCTGGTTTTTATAGAATGTCATATAAAACAAAACGTGATATATGTGAAATTGGTTGAGCTTTTTTTTCACAAAAAATATATTCATTTCATTGCAGGTAGCTGCACGATAAATTTCTGCTTCGTTATTGAGGGCAAATATAAAACAAACAAAAGTTTTTTGTGCAATTGTAGCATTTGTTTGCGAGCATAAAAAAATGACAGTGGGCCATTATATTTCTAGTGCTGTCACTTACCAAATTTATTGTTATTTTTTTTGTTTCAATTATCTCTGTCCTGGTCTTCGCCACTTTTTCCAATTGTATAAAAGTTTTAAAACATTTTTCGTTAGGGCTTGCTGATTTTTTAATCCACTAATTTGTTTTCTTCTAAGTAATCCAGCTCAAAATTGATAACTTATCAATTGGTGCTCAAACCACAAAACATGCAGAAGAAAGCAAGTAATAGCAGCGCCATCCGTTGATCCGTCAAAACTCTAGAGGCAATCAACGTTAGACCTCTCATCTATCGCTTACGAAGAGCGTTGGTGTTCTCATTTTCGATGACTCCGGTTGATTCTGCTAACTCTGCTTTCATTTCAAAAAATCCGTTTTAGTTGCTATTAATTGACCAATCCCGTGTTTTCATATTATATCAAAAATAGTTCCAGAATCGTTTGTTTTAAGATTCCGTCAGAAGTGAGATTAGCGCAACATCAAACTCAACAGGGATGTCAATTTAAGTACCTGTTTGTTGAACTTTTCATTGAGCTGGAAGAAAGAACAAGAAATACAAATTTAAAAATTTTTTCTGCCGTTAAAAATTTTTCTGAAAATTAAGCTCCGTTATTTATGTAGTTTCCAAAGCATTCATCAAGCATCAACAATAGGTGTTGAGGTGTTTCAGAAAAACCATTTTGATGACAGTATTCACTAAAAAGAATTGGACTTAATTGCAATCCCGCAAGTGATTAGATTGCTTGTGTTTATGAAAGCCTACTTTAATAATTGTTAATCCACAAGCTGTTTGTCTTGGAATAATACATTCCGATATGTTCAAAGTTCATTTTTCCAAAGCAATGTTTTCAGGAATAATGCAATGCTTTCAATGCAATAATTTCAAGAAAAATGAAAGTTCCGTTTTTTTCTAGGAATTTTGTCATTATCCAGTTGCAATTACGTATCACAAACTGTATAATGTTAAAAATTCTATCCTTAGTAAAGTTAAAAATATTGACATATTCGTTGAATTTTTTAACTTCTCTTTAAAGATTTGTGTAATTTCTTTAAGCGTTCCCGGTTTTAAAACCGGTGATAGTAAAACACGCAGAAACTCGTTTTTTGAAATTTTTGATAGTCATTTAAATAATTTTTTAACCCTAGTTTATCTCTCAAAAACTTATTTTTGAAATCCCCGATGAAAAAAAATTTTCGTTTTTTCATGCTAATTTTGAATTTAACGCTTTGTATGTGGAGGTTAAGTTCAACCAGCTGAAGAAACCCATTAGAGGGATCATTCAAATGACTTTACTACAGTTAAAATTTTTTTTTAAATTGCAGAGCGCGATTCAAATTCTCATTTGTTAGAAAAAAGACTATGAGGCCTACAAAAAGCAAAATAAACCAAAATGAATTTTTTTTCCAAATCCAAACTCAGACTCAATTTTGTTCAAATTGCAGAGCTTTTTATTTGCCAGCTTTCATCTTCTGAGCATGCTGTCTAGACCAGTATTATGGGTCTTTCCTTAGCATTGAGTTCTGATGGACTTGATAGCACTGACATAACACGTAGCTACGAAAAATTGAATAGCCACGGCAATTGGTTTCTTAATGTTTATTTCATAGTCTTACCCGTAGGTAAACGCGTACGTGGAGCTTCTGAGTGGTGTAGTATTATTGATAAAAATTTAAATCTTAATACTGGTACAACAAAGCTTTTGAATGTGAACGTTTTTTATGAGAAAATTTTGTTATTTCGTCTTCAAATAATGTCGGTAGCAATTTAAAATGGAAACAGACACTTAATTTCAGTAGAGAAAGAGTGATTTAAAACGCCAAAGGTTATTAGGAGCCAGGTAAATTTTTGATTAAAAGTTGGTGAAAGTAGAAATAAAAAATTTTGTATAAATTTTTAAATAGAATGTTAAGAAGGAAGCTTTCCATCGAAGTTACTGAGGGACTGTAGAGCAATATATGCTTGAGACTACATATTAAATCAGCCGTCTCAGCTAATTTTGGATGCAGGAATGAAAATTTGCTCCAAGTGTATCTCAAAAAATGCGTATTTCTCAAAATATATGTCTACCTCAGTTCAGAAATAAATATACCCAGTTTGGGTACATATCACAGGTCCAAAAATATTTGGTGCCACTGTAATAACAAAAACGAACCAAATTGAACCGTGTTTTCGGATATTTTGTTTCTATTGCTGTCTTTAAAAAATCGGTTGTGTGTTGCAATTTTCTCCGTTTTTGAAAAAGTTGCAAAATTCTTATGCCAATTGTTAATATTTTATTTGGTTTTGGCACGTGTTAACATACCCGCGAGTCAAATTTTAAACATTCTTATTATTTCGAACTACTATGATTCTTATTATTTCGAACTACTTAGTTTTGTTCAAAAATATTTAAAGCAAGATTCGGGTTTGGTTTGGTTGTCTAATGTACTTAAAATTGGCTTTGCCTGCATAAAGCATTCCAGTCGTTCTTATTCCTATTTTTTGTACAATCATCTTAAGAAATGCAATTGATTGGTTTGAAATTTGATCCATAGCCTGCTTCTTTTGGTTGATCAATTTCAATAGTTTTGACGTTTGGATAATCGTTTTTCGCTGAGGCAATTTCGATTGAAAACCAGACTGCCTTTAAGGAGACGTGATGGGGTGGAATTTTTTCATTGTAAAATAAAATTTTCAAATGAGTTTCCCTGTTATCCTATGGATTGAATAATTTTTCATCCAGATCGCTGGATAAAATTTGTGGTTCTCTGAGCTATCGAGCGGCAAAGGGACCTTCAATAAAAAGTGACAGATAATCTTCACTCTGAAGTGCAGGATACGACAGTCTAGTGTGAAGCCCTAAGTAAGGGCTTCAACGGTAATCATTGTGCCTGATCGTTGTCGTTAAAAAAGTAAAATTTAATCAACAAAAATTGCTGGCCTTTAAATGTGTCAATGCAGCGGTCAACTCAGTACAGAAAACTAAAAAAGTTACAAATAGAGAAACTCCTTAACACATTTTTTGGTAATTACCGGCATATATACTTGGTGTTTTTGAAGCCAGCAAGATTCTATGTTTTTAGAAAGACGATTAATTTGGGTTTTTGTTTCCATCATAGATCAGTCCACAAATATCTCAAAAAATTTTGATGAATGGACAGTTTAGGCTGGAACAAAAAAATTTTTTCAGGGAGATCTCCATATTTTGTTGCTTTGTTTTCTTTGCTCTTCACTTACTGCTGTGCCCGGGACAGCAACCAATCCGATCCCAATATGTCTAGCTTCCCACAAAAATTTTCTCACAGTCTTCCATGGTACGATATGAGCACATCGTGTCTTCTTCTCTCTGTTCGTCAGAGATGACCTGGTTCTAACACAGCGGATATAAGAACTGCGGCCAATGTTTCCTAATCAAAAAGATGAGAATAGCGTGGCGAGAGAACATACCTGCATTTCTGCGGTACAAAAGACCGTGCACCTTGCCTGACTCTACCACTTCACAATTTAGATGTTGGTGAAGTTTACAGACCCTGATACTCAAGCATAATCCAATCGAAATACTTAGCTGTAGACACGATAACTCCAAATTTAGAATTTGCACGGTGACACATTTAACCACTGGGAAGCAAACTTGTCGTGGTAGCTGTTGAAACGACTGATTCCATAGAGAAAAATATTGAGTATGCGGTCACAAGCGAGTTTTTTTGACCTCACATCCTATAACCTTATTGCAGGACGAACAATGGAGGCCATTCTGGACATCCCTGTTAGGTTCTTTTCTCCGACAAATTATAGCATCTCCATAGTATAGGAAACTGTGTTGACTATAGGCGGCGTATTTATAATTGTAGGCAATCGGTTTGACATTGGTTATTTATTAAAGCAATGTTTCCCTATCGAAGCAGTTGCACTCCAGTTATGTAAATCTTCAGTTTTAGGAAAAGGGCCTATCAGCAGCAGGTTTCTTAAAAGCAGAGCTGCAATTTCAGAATTCTAGCGAGTTACCCAACAAACTTGGGTATTACCGAAACAAATTTCTTTTTTGTCATTTTGTTCATTGCGCGGAACAAACACTATTCTACGCATTGCATTTCTGTCAGTTTTTTTGTGTGGATCCCCGTTATTTCTTTTTAGTGCTATTAGGGTTACTCCAAAAAACAAGCATCACAATTTGTAATGCCATGAAAATTTCAAAAACAATTTTTCAAAAGCTGAAGCAGTAGACCAGGAAATGCTTATAAACATCATGCTTTTAAAAACAAAAATGACTGTTTGTAATAAAGACTTCTGGAAAACCAGGAGCGTTAGACTTTAGATTTGATTGCTTTGGGTGCTTCTCATATAGTCTTGCGTAGTTTCTTGAATTGTAAAGGGCAAAATTGTTGTCAGAGCACACGAACACAGAGCTCAAGCTTTTCCTTTTCATCCCAGTCTTTTTACGTTGGCTTAGAAAAAAAAGATTGACGCAAAGAAAAATTTTTTTTAAAATCTTTTTTTGGGCGAGATCCGTTATGATGTCGTCAATTTTTTCAGTGAGAAAATTTTTATTTGAACATGTACATCTTAAATGTACTCGAAGAAACGCGCTTTGGCAGATTTAACATTTTTGCCACGTGCTAGGCATTTATCTGAGTGATTGGACTCACCAACATGCCGTACGTTTATAATTGAGCCAAACAATTTTTTTTTTCACAAACCTTTTGAGTTGAGCCAACACAGATAAAATGACACCAAAACATACAAAAATCACTTTGTGTCAAATGCGAGCAGTTCTTTGATTTGCCTAACATGTTTTTTGCGGGTATAGTTGTAAAGTGTGGTAGTTGAAGAGAGTGGTGAGCCCAAGCAAAAATGTCTCGACGGGGTTCTTGATGAATTTGCAAAATTTACTTTTTCAAATTCAATTGATCAACATGAAAAACTATAAAACGCAACTGATTAGATAAATGATAAAAGGTACATTAGAAGGTAGTCTACGTTTGTTCTAAGTACTTAACGCTCAAATCAGTCAAATTCATTGCTCGCAGCTGGAGATCGAATGTGGTTGGAATATACCCCAAATTAAGGTATGATAGAATTCAGGTAGAACGCATCAACACTTATGGGTATATGCGGACAGGAAATCAGAGCAAGCTCCATAAGACCAACTGTAGTATGCAACACTCTTCTGTTAGACAGGCAAGGTTCGCCAGGAATAGCATACAATACGTGCCTGGAATTTTGAACCATCTATCTCTCACCAATATTAGATGATCTGGTGATCTGGATTGATTGAGCTTCGTCCTGAAGCCATTGATGGTAGTTTGCACGTTTGGCAATATGCTACTTTTCGATTGTTTTCGGAGTTTTCCCCCGCTCCAATAAATTTTGTTCCGTTGTGCACCAAATTATTAGAAATGTAACACTTCATGAGCGCTCAACTCCCATCATATAACAACTGATATCCCTGGATGTTGCTATCTCAACTTAGTCAGACAACTGAAGAAGATTTCAATTTTTTAAGCTAGTACGACGAATAGTAACATAATATGACCCAAAGTGGTCAAAACTAAGTTGGTTAAAAGAGCGACAATTTAATTTTCTTTAGGTCAGAAAAGATTGGTTTCACGGTTGCATTGCGTAATTTTCTTTGCCTCAAATAAATTGCTTTGATTTATTGCAATGAATATCTTGGTTTTAGTAATGCAGAGTGTTTATGCATAATTGTTTTAATGTAGTCAGCGCCCTGACAGTTATAATTGACGTAAGTGCGCACAAGAAACAGCTTATACAAACGGTAGACGTACATCGTAGATGATGGGGAGTTTTGAACAAAACCCAATTTCAACTAACCCTTTGATGCGGCCAGAGGAACGAATTAGTCCAATTGTAGTGAGGAGATGCAGGTATGGTCAAATCGGCTACTGCATTTAACAGATTTATTGTCAAGATGGTCCTTTCTTTTGGTTCTAAAGGACTCTTCTTGAACCAATAACTGGAGATGAGTTTGGGTGTCCTCCAGCTCATTAGGGTCAGTAATGATAATATGGTAGTTACGTTAGCCGGCTTGTTTAAGTAAAATTTGGAGAACCTACGCTACAATACGTAAATTCTTTTCATACAAAATAAAAACATCAAGGGGAGAACGGGAGTGATCTCTTTTTTAACAGATGTACCCAGAGATACGGTGTCATCAACAGTGTCTGCATGTTTCATACCCAGTCTGATGCTTTTGATGACAAACCTATTCAGCCAGAAAAAATCAAAATCTCAGTCTCCATGATTTATGAGCCATGATTCCAATAATTTTTTTGCAAAAAAACCATCGGAATTTTCACGCGTCTAAACGTCACCTGCATTTTTCATGGTTGCGTCATGGTTCCATCAGTCAATATTCCAAAATTTCAAAACTACAAGATTTGTTCTTTTTTAAAAAAGTTAGGCTATTGACAAAGAGTGGCGCTGTCAATCCACATACAATCAGGTCAAACACTTTAATTAAATCTCGTATTATATGCTTTGTCAGCCGAGCGGAAAACAAAGGCGAGCAGCTTTTAATTGCAGATATGGGATAGGCATCACAGGAACGTCACATTACTGAAAATATTCTGGGAAATGTGACCACACATTGCAGTTCTTCATCAAAATGTCTGGTAAAAATAACTTTATAGGATTTTGCTATTTTCGTTTCTGGCATATCCGTATTCCAATCCAAAAATCTTTGAAACCTGTCATGTGAGATCTGACCATACCAATGGTATTTTTTGATACGCCATATGTTTTTAAGAACAATTGAGCAACGAAGGTAAAGAGAATGACAAAAGCAATAAAATCAAAGACTTTCAAATTAAGACCGTGAACCAAACGCTGTGCGAGTGCCCTGGTAATAATGATTTTAGTACCTCTACTTTCAAATAAGTTGTCTTTGCTTTGGTCTCACTTTAAGCGGAGCACGTGCGATAGATACTACCTTGCAAGAAACAATAACCCCGGGTTCAGTATATTGAAGAAAACTATCAATTTGATCATCCAGATTTAGTATTTTGCTTACAAACTTGATAAGCTTGAATCCGCCAAAATGGAGAAGATAAATCTATTCTGTCGATCTAAATATTGTTTTCTCAGGAGACTCAAATGTGTCCTTGTAATCGTCCTAATAGAATATAGCGTAGGAGGGCCCGTTTTTAGCCCTAAAAATTATTTTGTTTACATTTTGGTACACCACAACGTTGATTTTGTAGTCCTCCTGCCACTCAAAACGAATAAGTCGTCGACCGATGCTATTACGCCAACTTGTATAAACTTTTTCTTGACCTATACAGAGATACGCTGTTGTTGGAAGCAGAGAAGTAAATAAATAAGATTTTGGAGTTGATAAAGGCTATTGAGCAAGGCTTCGCAACGAGCAGCCTTGAAATCTTTCTTTCCCATAGAACATCTTACCCGAGTTTTAGGTTTTAAAACTGTATGGTGAGCTAAATATCACACTTTTTTGGAATTTATCTCAAGCTAGTGAGCGTCCGGAACATGAATTACGTATTTTTCTTCGATCTTCTCCTTGATGGTTCTACTATAAATTTTTCTCAGATCTTTATCTTTAGCCAATCGTTTGTCAAGAGACTTTAGTTGCTAAAGGGAGAACAGTTATTTATTTTCGAGCTGGGTGTTGTTGCCGCATCCAACCTTCTCATGTTGTAATTTCAGCCATCATGCATTGTTGCACTCTCTCAGATATTTTAAGCCCCGGCATTCACTGCCAATTACGAATCAACCTGCTTGCTGGCTCCAAACAACTTGTCATCACTTTAACCTTCTTTTCAATCCATTGTTTTAATCAGCCTTCGATTTAAAGCAGATAAAGGAGGTAAATCTCAAGGCCCATTTTCAGACTCTCTCCAATAAATAGGTTTGTGCTAAATGGTCTCTTTTGTCCTGTGTGTTTTACTTGATGCAATCACTTTTCACACTGTTTTAGTCTTGGATACCGAAATTACGTGATCTTCACATGGTGCTTTCATTTTTCTTTGTCTAACAAACTTGTGGGCCTCAGCATTTTCTTCAGTCAGTCGTTATGTCAAGTAGAGTTGTCTTAACCATGTGCAAACCTTTGAACGTTAAGTGTGACCAAGACCGTTTAATATTTAGTGATCAAATCTCTAACGCTTGTTTTAGTAGTGAAGCATCTGCAAATAAACGTTTAATGATAGTGACATGAAAACCCCAGCATAGTCAAATATCGCTAAACAACTAGCTAGCAAAATTGCTGAAAAGAAAGTCGAATCAAACTCGGACGCAATAACATACATACGCACGAAAATAAGTTTTGCTCTCTTGCGTAGCGCTATCAAATGGCTCAGAGGGTGCCGTGGTTCCGGACGGCCGACTGATATTGATAGCTCAAGCAGTGCCATAGTGCGGGAGGAGAAATAAATTTGCAAGTAGTATTTTCAAAAATATTGTGTTCGTTGTTTGTCCTTTCGCGCACTCAGCTCATTGATTTTTTTATTGGGAAAAAGTATGTGATGTTATGGTTGGTTGCAATTCAGCTCGGTCACTATCTTCTTTAGCTGACAATCTAAGAACCTCCCATGCCAGACTGGAGTCTATCAACCCCAGCGCAGCTTAACATCTTGTTGATTTTGATCACTTGGTACGGGTGCACTCTTATTTCATGTCGAACGCATCCAACTTTCTTCAACATGTACTTGTTAGCGCAGATTCTCGCTGTCTCCACAGATATGAATTTTAGCCGTTGAAATCGAAGTACAAATCAGTAAATTGATGTCCAAGCCAAATAGAATGTCAGAAATTGATGTTAGAAGAATAAGAGCAATGTTCCTACCATAATTGATCATAATTTCAAATAATTATGTCGAAGTGATAAAAAAAGAACAAATGTTGAGCAAATCTTTATATTTACCGCTGGTTAAATTGTCCACGAAAGCCTAGATGAAAAGATGGAGATGGCCACTAAATTTTATCATTTCAAGCAATAGATATGATGCAACACCTTGATTCATTGTCTATTGACTAGGTTAGCATTCTTGTTCGTATAAAAGGCGTTGCGGTAACCTGATTAACGTGCAAAACAAAATTTTGCCAATTAAGTTTATTATCATACAAAACGATAAAACGCAACCTGTAAGCTAAACGTACTAACTTACAAAGTAACAAGTGAGAACTTTGACGGCAAGGGTTTTGATGCTGTTTTACCGGTTTTTGTCTGTTATTGACGTCTTAATGGATAATATTGACGACAAAGTATTTACCTTTGTATACGACTAAACAGCTAATTCTACGAAATAAGCAAATTGTACGAAAATAACGAATGTTTGAATTGGTTTACAGTTTAAATTATTTTTATTTGCTCTCAAACGAAGTCTGTAGCAATAATATTAGTCCTGTCGGTCTTTTTTATGCGATTTTATTTACAAGCTTTTATAAACCTTTATTACGCCTTTTATTCTTTGTAATATACATTTTTCCGGCTATATTATTGTGTTAAGTTTATTGAAGTAATGTTTCTCGCTAATTTAATTAACTACTTAGTAGCATAGTTTTACATAATCTATCCTGTTCATGGATATTATTCTTCAGGGCCTTAGCGGTTTCAACTTTACTTCGGAGCAGGGCCGACAGCTAAAAAAATCTTTAAGTTAAAGAAAGGTTTTAATTCAAGAATATATTTCTGATCGCTGATCTTTAGCTTGACAATTTCTGTTGTGCTCTCCAGATTAATACTTTTTCGAGACCCGGGGGCCGTATTTACATTTGAGTAATCATAAAACAAATACATCAAGAATAACTCAAGATCAATAGAACTTCCGGCGCGTGCTGGCGCGTGCTGGCACGTGCCGGGTAAATAAGATGAACATAGAAATTGTACATTGTAAATATAAATAACTAAGTAGTTTTTATAGCAAATATACTTGAGAAATTTTACAGGATATTAGCAAAATAAATATACATTTTCTCATCTGAATAAGGTAGAAAAATGAAGTCTATAAATGGCCTTGAGGTTACAGCAAATATAGCACTAAATAAGACAATCAGATAAAATGGGGAAAGATATATCCATTATCATATGAAACGTACTTTAGGACGTTACAGTACCCACGTTTTAAGAAAAATTTAGACATAAATTTTATAAAGAGTATACAAAAAAAGGCGTTAATAGGGAGCCACCCTTAAGTTTCTGTCGCGTTTTTGTCTTCTTCAGTGTAATCCGTATAGAGATTTTGACGGGATGTAAGGTTCGCATTGGAAGAAATTGAGCAAGTCGATTTAGATCGATTCAGTGATCGAAATGGTTTTAAAGGTTCGGATATGTCAACTACTGAGTGTCCTAATTCGTGTTTAGGTGTCAAATTTTCATTGCTAGGTTGAATCAGTTTTTCAAGTTTTTCGATTCTGACTTCAAGATTTAGCAATCGACCGTTCACATCATTATCGGTATGCGTCTCGCCTGTAATTATCATAAGATTTTTCATTTTATGATCGATGGATTGTATTTTAGCAAGTTGATTATTAGCGACTGAGACAACTGGTTTTAGGGGAATTTTTCTATCAGAGAATTTCATGAAATTCGGAGTGATTCGCTGAAAGAACTTAATTTTGTGATAGAGGTACATAACCAGAATGTGAAGGAAAAGATTTCCAATAAAGACTCTAATAGTCAAAGTAAGGGAAAGCTTTATTGGAACATAAGATTCTAACTTACCAACAAGAGACGGATTCAGAAGTTGCATTTTGTGGACTAAAGGTGCTGCAATTCTGTCTAAGTCGGCTTGTTTATGAATATCCGTTGTGCTGATCATTTCTTCTCTCAGTTGTTCAAACAATTCAAAATTAGCATTAGCATCTTTTTCAATGTAAAGTAAGGAACTTTCTCAATTTCAGGTAACGTCGAGATTAAGTGTTTACGAGGGTCAGGAAGTTTAACATCGATTCTAGTCGCTGGAATTGTATGAGAACTCGAAATATCCGGTCGGATTTCAATGTTTCTGCTGATCAGTTGAGTTCCACATTGGAGAGTTACTATACAAAGACGGCATCCCTCCTTCTTTTCGCCTGTTGGCAACCAGGCATCGTTCAAATTGTATTCCCGCCACGTAAAGTGTTTTGCGCTCGTGATTAGCCAAATACCGTAGCCGAAATTTCTTGCAGTCTTAGGCGTTGGAAGCAGAAATTTTTCCGTTTGGCGTACTGACAAGGCAACGACTGGGGTGTGGAAATAGAGTGCCGCTAAGCAAGATGACTGTGCTAGATGAGTCTCCATTGTTTCGTAGCAGATACGATAAGTTGAAGATCCTAGACAATTATCAAGTTGTTGTTGTGTCAGCGCAGTCGATTCCATAGTATCTTGGGAAATTGTCAAGTATGGACCTTCAATGATCCACTGAAGGTCTTCTTTGGGATCCTGTTGGGGCATCGGAATGCTGCGCGCACTATCGACGTGAAATGAAGTTTGAAGAGATGCAAGGGGAATTGCTAAATCAAAAGTAATCCTTGTTCAACGGTGACAATTTCGTAAACAAGTTTGGCATCATAATATGACATAAGATCCTTCATGGGTATTGCCAATGACAAAGGATCCGTTGAATGTTTCTGGCTATCATGAACTGAATCTAAGACGGCTAATAATGATTCGCGGGTTACTAATGACATCGGTAATCGTTTATCCAACAAAATGGGAACCGAATTTACCAAATTTATACTATAGGCATATAAAGCTGAACGGTAACTTTGATGTCTGCGTATAAAATTGATAAAAGTGAAGCTACGGTGTCGAAGTTGAAATTTAATTGGTGATTTGAGCAGAGCATTTGTGTACAATCTTGTAATAAATGAAAATTTTTCTCGAAAATATCGAATTGATCTTGTACGACTTTCCAGTTTTTATTTTGGTTTTATTGCATTTCCTGTTGGATTTCTAAAACTTTAGCTATTTCATTCAACTAAGGAAAGAATTTTTTGTTGCTAGCTGACCCAACTTCGAGTACATGATCAGTAAGAACGGATGCGTAATCGTTAAGTCGTACAATATTCTCTGCATTTTTGCGTCCATAATTTTGGCATTTTCCAAACAATCCAGTTATTCCACATCCTTCTGAACTAGCCACTGAAACTCCGAGAGACCCAAAGAGTGCTATGCCAGCAACTGCTGCAGCTGCTGCAACTGGCGCTGCGCGTCTTTGTCTGTTTATTTGTCCATTTTCTTCTTCAGCACTTAAAAACTTTGCTGTTATGTTACGCATGTGATTCACTTCATTTGCTGCTGCTTTCGTTTCATTCGTTATTTTTGAAAGCATCCAATCTAGGTTAAAAGGTTTATTGGATGAGTTAAATGGCTGTGAGAAGTTAACTGGACACAAAATTGACGATTCGGTCCACGAAGTTGCTAATTTTTCCAGCATTTCTTCAATTTGTTTTTTCATTACAAAATGGTACTGCGGATTAGGAACTAAGAATTCTACGCTGACAAATTTTTCTGCGACTTCAGAATTTGCGACTCTTTGTGAAATAAAAACTCTTCAGTAAGCGCTTCATATTTAGTTGGTGTTTCCTCATTAATAATTTCAGAAACTAAGAAGAAAAGAGAAGGAATCGAACAAATTAATGTTTTCATCGTGAGAGAAGTAAAGTGTACTGTAAGTCGAAATTGAAACAAGTGATGTTCATTATACGCTTACAATGTTGTTCGACTAATATTTGCTCAAGTGTTGACTTTACCATACTGAGATGTTATTTATTTTATGGTAATTACTTGCGCTAATATTGTATACAATTGTTTCCAATTTTGTTGACGTAGATGTGTCTATAAATAAATAAAGTTCTACCAGCTGCACGCGTCGATGCAGCAAAAAATTGATGATTTCATAAACGCTCAGGGAGGCCACTAGGGCCGGAACCCGCCTTCGTGGTTTTTTTATTAGCAATCTCCAGGAAAGTTATGTTGCGGATTGTTACAGTTTTTCTTGAATTTTTAGATTGCAGCCATGTGTTTTAACATAATTGTCTCTGGCAATTTACTAACATGTTGTTCAAATGGAACCTTTTACCCAAGGTTCATTGTGTGGGTTATATCAATTATTCCACAATGCCAGGATATCTTAATCAAAAGTGATGTTAAAGATGTGGAAAATTCTGGAGCAGCAGTTTTCCTTATGTTTTTGGTTTTGCTGGTAATGCTAGGTGCCGTGCTGATTGGGATGTATTACAGTGAAGGGTACAGAAATTTTATGTATAGAGTTTTTACAGTTGTTCCCAATTTGGGGAGGTGTTTACCTCGTATGTCATAAATCCTTGCTGATGAGTTATCGGGTACTCCTGCATTCTCAGATGTTTTACATTACTGAACTACATAACTGCATACTCAGATGTTTTACATTACTGATATGCGTTACTGGTTCGAAACATGAATAATTGTTAAACGCGTAGCTTTTTTCGGACTTTAATTGAGCTCTAGACAGTGCGCTACCAGTTAATTGAATACCAGATTTGCTCTTTTTCTCTTTTGCTGCCATTTTCTTGTTACAGTTCTGTGTGTTTTAATATTGTGTAATAATTTTACTTGCATTGTTAACTGTTAACAAAATTCACTCATTGTTTGTTTTTAAATTAGTTCGCATGTTGTTCTACTTAAGTTCTTTTGGTTCGTCTGTAACATATTTATTTTTATTTTCAGTTGAAATGTCAATTTTAAATGCTTTCTGTAAGTTATTCAATGATGAAGATGTTTGGGCTGGAGTTGGATGGAACAAAGTATTCTCGGGCGCTGGAAAGAAGAGCTGGGAATAGATTTGTAGTTCTGTTCGTGAATCTGGTTATGGGAATGTTGTAAAGGAGTCAGGTGATTGGTTCCAGGAAGTGATTGTGATAAAGGAGCAGAAATTGTTTTCAATGGACTCAAAATTTATGTCTGGTATTTCGAAGTGCAGGAATATCGATACAATGGTGCGCTTGTGGAGTAGCAACGTCAGTTCAGCTGTCAGAAAAGCATTGTTAAAGAACTCCATCCTGATGCTGATAGTCGTTTCAGTTCCTCAAAAGCCTGGTCTTGTAACGTTGAACATTTGAGCACGTTCGAAGTGCCTTCTAGCCTTGAATTTCGCGTAGTTGCTGGTATTTTGTGTAGTGATAGATGGTTTACTGAAGCCCATATTAAAGTTTGTGCGGATCATTCTATTTCAATTACTTCTTTCGGCAGGAAAGCTTTTATTTATGCTCATGGTGTTAATGCGTCTAAGTGGCTTGTACGAACGGTAAAATCAGTTTAGTCCTTCATGAATCTCGTGCAAGAAGGAGCGCCAGCGAATCTACAGTCTATGCTTTCTTTCCACCTAACAGAACCTGGGGACTTGATTGTACAGCCTTCGTTGTTCAGACACGCAGTTCTTACTTTTACCGGAGCTGCTTTCGTTGTTGTTTTGGAGGCGAATTCCTGTATGACAAAAGTCGAGGCCTCATGTGCAAGTCTGAATGTTTCCAGCGGTGTAGACGTGGAAGAGCAGATAATCTTCCGGAATTTGTCTCTAGTTCGACAAAAGGCAGCTTTGGTTGAATTTCCAAATGATGCAGGGGAGGCTCTTCGACGTGAGGCCGAGACAGGATCTCTTGTTGCCAGTACTTCAAAGTTTGTGCGGAAACCGAAGAAGACCAGGAAACTGGGGCACAAGGTTGCTCAGAAGAAGAAGGAACAGGAGAAAGAGGGTAAATATGCACTTTCTGCTGCAGTTTCTTATCATTTGGATAATGTATCAATATTCTTTATATTTGGTGTCTTTCAGATTTTTCCCTTTTATTTCGTTTATTTTCTTTATCCTTTTGATTTCAAATTGCAAGAAGAAACTGCTGAAGAAATTCAAGAAGGATTCTGATGACGACGGGGCCGAGAAACCTGGGACAAGGTTCGACTTATGACTAGGTATTTACACATAAGCAGTGCATTATTTGTTTCCACTTATTGCGCATTGCAGATCACCAAATTCAATTAAGCGTGTTTGCTAGTGTAGGTTATTAGTGAAAATTAGCGGGGGCTATAATTATAATAAGAAAACTCACTGAGTAGTATAGGTCGAGTTTTATGTTCACATTCGTCTACTTTAAGTAGTGATTTTTGGCAAAAAATTTTTCAAGAGGTCTCCGAAAATTTTCACTCGTGCTAGGGAACTGAAAGTGGTCGCAAATTGAAGGCCATGTACTGCTGTATAACCCTACATCTCAGATTTTTGATTTTTGTCCTAGTATTTGAGTTGTAAGAGTTCAAATTTTTCACAATGATTGGCGAAATTTGCAAAATTTTCCAAAATTTGTGGAAAATAAATTGGGTTCTATTTTCTTTCATTTAAACTGTCCACTGCTGCTTTTTTTGTTTTACATATATAAAAAGCCGCATCTGGGCTAATTTTTGACCATTGGGGAGGATCTTTTGGAACTCCGTAGTTTTTGAAGGTTTTTGTGTATCTTGGCCCACAAAATCACTTGGACTACGAAATCAGTTTTCTCGAGTTTTGATGTTGATGTTTCCCGGTTTTTTTGGGCTGACTGATTTCTAATAACATCTTAGTTTTTGGTTTGTAGGTTATTTTTTCTCGGTTATTAATATTGCGGGCACCGTAACTTCGTTTGTCCAAATTTTTGATGTTTTTGGAGGTCTGAATCATGTGATTTCGTGTCTGCATAACTTTCCAATTATTAGACTCAATCCTAGGGCACCTGGGGCCTAGTTTGGATCAGTGGAGGTTCAGGAAAATGTTTTCGGGCCTCTGGGGGCCTTTTTCGGGGCTCTAACTTAGCTATTTTTGAGGGTCACTTTCGCGGTATCAGTTTTCTGGGAAAAAAACATTTTTTTCAACATATCGTAAACTAGCCTCGTTTCTGGGCTCTCAACATCTTTGCAACATATTTTGAGTCTATGGATGTACTTTGCTTCATCTAGGGTTGATTTCTGTTAATAACATTGTAAATAAACTAAGTGCCCATTTTTCGTTTTTTTTTTGTTATTTTTGGAATATGGACGCTGTTTTTGGCTCCTTGGTGATTGAATATATGCATCAAATGCTTAGTTGGCCACTGCAAACTATCGGCTTACGTCTCTGCTGTAGTTGTATAGGTGAATTACTACAGGGACATCTGAAAAAACTTCAATATTTGTTGTAAAACACTTTTTCCTGAAAGTCGATCGAGACCCTATCCGGGTTCTGGTAAACTTATCGAGGGTATGTGGAACTTCAACATGACAAATCGTATTGTGTGAAGAGCAACTGAGAAGTTGTAATAAGTAGATTTATTATAATAGTTTTCTTTCGTAATCAGGCTGAAAATACATCCATTTAAACCCGTATCATAAAATGATAAAACTGAACTTTTTGGCGGTTTTCGCGCAAATACTTGACTCTGCGGTATTTCTTGGTAATAATAGGCAATTTGCTGTGCATAGTCTTTACCCGTCTTTATATCGCTTGATACGCAATGTAAAAAAGAGCTTCTGGAGTTGAAAATATCACCTCTATGATGGAAAAATTTAGCTCTTTTTTCCCGATTCCAATCACATTTAGGTTTGAAGTAGTTTGTTTGCTCTTTGATTGGCTTCTGGTTACTTGTCTGTTATCGTCAGTTGAGCCTCTTTGGTATCGTTAAAATGCTTGATCGGACTTGGTCTAGTTTCGTTTCTTTAGTTGGAGTTTGGTCTCTTCTTGATCTTTGCGATTATTCTTCACATATATGGTGTTTTTGTTCTTTTGTTAAAATAGATAGCTGTGTTGAAGATGCAGGTAGTCGTGGCGTTTGTGAAGCGTATTACAGGTTCCCATGATTCAAATTTTCTCACTGCTCTCATTCTTGCAAAGTTAGATTTATTTTGGTTGCTTCGAACACTTGCGGTTGCTGTTCTGTGCTTTCTTCGTCATTTGCTAGGCTTCTCTGGGCTCAGTGGCTCCAGGGGGACTTTCTGGATACTGAAGTTCCTCCGGTGTTGCAATACTTTCCGAGTTATCAGAAATACTGACTGGGGGTGAGTTTTCTTGCGAATTTCTTGGCAAAATCATTGGAGAAGGTGTTCTAATTTCCGACAGCGGTCTTTGTGGTATTGGCTGTATTACCGGCAGTATCGGAGGCACAGGTGCTAGTAATGGCACTGCTTGGGCTCCATTTAGATGGACAGTAACGCCGAGGCGTATTTGCGACGGTTGAATTGTTAGACTCTTTGAAAATGCGGTACTTTGCTCCTGATCTAATAAAATTGAGATGTACTCATCAAATAATTCTGGCTCATTTCTTGTTGTTTTTCTTGACGGATCCGCTTCAAACTTTGCCTGGTCAATTTCTTATATATCATCTGGTGGTTCTATTAGTTTTATAGGTCTCAATTTTAGCCGATGAACACATTGAGTTTAATTTGTCCCTGTTTTTCTAATAATATAATTTGAATTTGTTAAAGCTTTTACAACTCTATGGAGTGGTAGCCATGCCTGTACTGCTTTCTGGTTAAAATCGATTTGCCTTGTTAAACGAGGATTCAGTAGTAAGCAATGTGAATGCAATTTGGGTGGCTGTGCTTCAGCTTTTTCGCCAAATTTTTGAAGCATTGCGTCTTGTAGCTGCGAGACATAATCTGAATTGACTTCAATTGCCTGCATTGCTCTTGTAGAAAAGCGGAGATCAAGGGGTTTAACCGGTTTGCGTCCATGAAAAATAGTGATTGGGCAACAATTGATTGAGGAGTGATAGGATGTGTTTTGTACAAAAGTTGCAAGCGGTACTTCTGCCATCGTTCCACTGTTCTTTTAAATTGAGTTTTAAGATTCGCTTGGGTGCTGCGTGTGAGGGTTCCACTACTCCGATTGTCTGTGGGTGTTTCAGCGTAGCATGTTTGAGTTCAACTTCGAGTAACTTTGTTAATTCAGCCATTATTTTTCAGGTGAAATTTAATCCTAAATAACAAGCAATGTACTAGGCAAGTAGCTATGCTGAAAAAAAAATTCACAAGCTCTCTGGCAAATGTGTCAGCACTACCATTTGTCAGTGGTACTGCAAACAAGTACTTCGTAAACACGTCAATTCCACTAAAAACGAATTTGTAAATTGGGCCTTTTCGTTGAACTAAATCAATTTCATCATCATCAGTTCTCCGGGGAATGACTGTAGTGAAGATACGGGCTGTAATGGTGGTTGCAGTTGCTTGTTCGTTGTTTGCTTGAGTTGTAAACATGTAAAACAGTTTTTGAAGAAATCAATGAAATGTTCAGTAAAACCGGGATAATAGAATCGTTTTCGGAATTCTTGAATTGTTCGGAGTATTCCCAAATGTCCTCCTGTTGGTGAATTATGTATTCTGTAGAATACTTCCTTCTAAAGATGCTTTGGCAGGCAGTACTGCTTGAAGATTATTTTTCCTGTATAATCAAAGAATTTTCTGAATTTTCAGCAATCTCCTAGATGCATACTTCAAGTTGCTACTTAAGCCATTGCGTTTCCACTCAATTGCTTGCAAAATCTCCTCGTCTTTTGTTTGCTCACTCGCCAGGTCTAATATTTCTTGTATGTCAATTAGGTCGTTCAAAACATCCGCCTGGTTGGCATATTGTATTGCATGAATTTCTGCACGTTTCAATTTAAAGAAGCTGTTTATTTCGTCTCCATTTTTTTTCAATGTATACGTCATAAAATCCAATTTCTTGTAGTTGTGAGAGAATATCAACTTCTTTCATTTTTACCTCGGAAACATTGTTCAATTGATCGATATTCGTAATCGAAACATCAGGTGATTTTGCTTCAGATTCTACATATATTTCGCGAACTGGTACTTTGTCTGTCAGTTAAAGAGACGGACTAGCACTTTTATCCATTTGTAAGCGTGAGAGGAAATATGCTGCATAGTTAGCTTCGCTAGGGATATGGGCAATAACTATATAAAATGAAAGAACTCTGCCGAAAAAGTTCCATAGTGATGGAGGAATTGCTTTTGACTGGAAGAAATGCGTTAGACTCCGGCTGGATGCCCAAGTGTAGTGAGAAAACTGGTCAAGAGCAAAAAACAGCGCTAAAAAATTCTTTATAATAAGTGGAAAACTTCAGCTGCGCTGTTGTGAAGAGTTGTGACCCGAAAGACACTGGGGCATATACTTTCTTTTCTTTTGACTGTTTTCCTGTAACAGTCTTGAACCATGAGGACAAATCCAGCGCCATAGCATAGTAGCTTGCATCGCAAAGAAGAACATTTTGTAGGCCAGGTTTAGGAAATCTGAGCGTCATCTCTGTTGCTTCAAGTAGATCCTTTTTAACAGTTTCAAATGCATTGTAGTGCGTCTCATTTGCTTCAAGATTGGCTCCTTTTTGTAACAATTTATAAAATGGGATGAACTTCTCGCTTAAATTTGGAATAAAATTCCTGAAGAACTGGGCAAACCAATCAGTCTTTTGACCTGCTTAGTTGTTCTTGGCATCGTAATCTTCTTCAAGAACTTTTGTATTTTATCTGCTTGTGGGGATATTCCCAGACTTCTAATTTTACTGCACAGAAATTTGATTGATTTTGAAGCTATTTCACATTTTTTTGGCAAAAATTTCAGTCCAGATCTTCGGATACAGTCGAAAATTTTTCTTAGACTAGGGAGTAGCTGACTAAATTCTGTTACGGCACTACCAATATCATCCATAAATTGAGTGCATATTCCAGCCGCTAGACAGGGGTCTAGGTAATGGAGGATGAATGAGCTGAAACCAGTGACTGATTTGCTAAGTCTTTGAGCTAAACATTGAACGCGTAAGTTCTTGATGAGAAATTGAAAGCTAAGAGTTGTACTGAAGTGTCGTCCTCCATCTGTACGCAATGATAGACTTGTGAGCAGTCAAGCTTTGTGAACAATGTTTCCCTGCAAAATGACTAGTTGCATCGTCCATGTTTGAGATCAAAAAACTTGTGCTATGGTAATCTTTCTTAAGTAGGTGGTTTACTCTTCTCAAATCGGTTAGAATTCTCAATTTATCTGACTCTTTTCTGTGAGCAAATGATGGACTAATGTATTTAGACTGTAACAATGTCCTTATGAGTCCGTAGTAGAGCATCAGCGCTAATTCAATGTATAGCTCGTCACGTAGATGGATTGGGGTTGGCGGTCCTGGCACATATACTCGTAGATCATGCTCTGGAGTTAGCTTAATTTTAAGTTCGGTACTATATCCAACGTCAAATCGTGTTTGGCAAAAATGTCGCAGTACTCAACTAATAAGTTCTCACACTCGTTGATTTACTCGTGGCTTAATGAAGAATTTTCCCAGTTAAATTTGCTGAGAAAGAATTTGCGGTGTTCCTCATTGTTTTGTGGATCAATCTGCTCCAGCTTCTGTAAATTTAAAATTTGGTCATAAATTTCTTGTTGTAACAACGGCAAGTTACTTGGGTCCTCGCAAGTTGTTGGAAACCATAGATTACTATATTTTGGCGGAGGTTTCATGGTTTGGCCTGGTTTCTGTTGGGTACAGTCTTGGATCAGCTGGTTCAATTCCGTAAAGTAATCGTCTTTATTTATTGATTTTGCTAACGCTTTCAGTTGTGTATCAATTTGTATCAATCGGTCAGCTTGTTCGGCTGAGAGTATTGAGAATCGGCTTAACTCTGTTCGACTATTGATTGTGATTGGGTTTTACCAGTCACATTAAGGGCGGAGACGTACAATGTGTTCTTCCTTCCTACAGTACTTAGAGAGGAAATTAATGCAAATTTGGTTTCTTCTTCGAGAATTTCATTAGGAGTGATTACTCCGCTTTTGTTCTCAAACTGATCAGTTTTATCTAATAGATAGCAATCCAAGAAGATTTGTTCTTTGGGCGGGATTGTGCGCTATTTGTTTGAGTAAATGGGAATCTTCTTATGCCTTACGGCTTGTCATTTTTCATTTACTGGCTTGATTTCATTGATTTGAACTGTCACATCGGCGAATTGAATCAGACCTTGCTTTGGGCTAATCGAAATATCATGCTTGACAAAGAAGGTGTTGCAAAGAATGACCAAGTTGGTTGAAGAAAGGACTAGGGAATTTTCAATAAAGTCTCTGTGGGCAAGTTTAAATTTGATTTCTGCTTGTTTTTCTATTCTCACTTGACTGATGTGCAGTCGGGTTGCTTTATTTTGATTGCGTTCTTATCAATTTCTCTAAGTTCTTGAAGTAGCCTGTTGCTTACAACGTTGGCACAGGCTCCGGTGTCGATTAATGCTCGACGGTTTATTCCGTTATCAAATGTTTTTTGACATAGGGGAGGAGTGATGATCTCAATTTTGGGTTTACATTTTAAAGATCAAATGATTTAGTAGACTGCTCTATGTGTTTTGAAAACTTTTTGCGACTTTCGGGCATTAAGGGTGGCTTTATTAGTTTTTTGATTGTTGGTTAAACGGAAATGAGGTTCCTCTATTGTTAGTTCTACCTCTCTGGGAACATTGACTTGATCGGTGGTTTGGACAACCGCATCTATAGCAAAAGGTACCACTTGATCTAGTCACAGGCATATACGGAGTGATGGGCATTCCAAATTGTGACTGAGGAGTGAAGTTTCGAGGATAAAACACTTGAGCATTAGTGTTTGGGAATCGGGGTCTCTGATTTCTATTATAGAAGTTTCTGCCTCTAAAATTATTTCCTCTGTAAGGATATTGGTAATTTTGACTCGCATAGTTGTTTCTGGGCGTGTAGGGAGCTGCAAAGGGTTGTTCTTGTCTGTTGATTTGTTGCTGGGGAGAGTAGGTTACATCTCTCTGTGTTGTTGTTTCCATCTGGGCAGCCGTGATACGATTATCGATTGTTTGAAGCTTTTTGTCGAGAGAATCTTGTGTCTGGTTCAATTTTGAAAGCGCATTATTTAGATTTGCGGACACTGCGTTATTGATTTCATTGAAAAAGTCTTCGGGTAGTCGTCTTTTCTACACTTACATCTGATTGTCATTTGTTGTCTAGAAGTAGTGCAGAGATCGGTTACTGGCGTGGATGGTGGTTGCTCCATTTATTTTGATCTCAGCCATCCCGGCTTTAAAAAAAATTCGCTTTACTTGCTCGTTTTTTTTGTCCTCCGCTGCTTGTAATCTAGCAGCTCTGCCGGCTGTTTCTCCGTCAAAACGTGCGTGCTCTGCTCTATCACCTGCTCCTCCATCTCCTGGAAGCGCTAGTGCTGCAACAGTGGCAGATTTGGAGTTGGGTAGGCACGCTGAGCCTTTGTTTGTAGGTTCACTAGGAAGTTTTCGGGACTATCTGTTTTTGAGTCAAATCCTAGTTGTTCTAATTTAAGAACATGTACTTCTTGAAGATCTTGATTCGCGAAGTGGTCACTGAGTGCTGTGAGGCTTAATTCAAGATCATTTCTGGTTGCTTCGGGCAACGTTTGAAAATATCGTAGCGCGGCGTGTTGGAGGTGGAGTTGTGGAATATTCGATTGTTGGTTATTGGGGATTGCTGCAACACCAATGAAACCTCGAAATAGGTGCTCGAATTGGCGGAAACTTTGATTTTCGGCTCCACTGTAGGGCTCTACGGTTATTTGAGCGTTAGCGGCCATCTTAGGTTCTTATATACTTAAAACTGCACTGAATGAAATTAATGGTAACGATCTGATTGGGTTGGGAGTGCAATTATTCACGAATTACGATGAGGGGAGTTTCAAAGTCATCTAAATCGATGTCGTAGCCATGGGTCATGAGATGTCTAATTTTAGAAAATTGACGGTCTTTTTGTCGCAAATTTTTGGGGGTAAAAATTAGTAGGGCGCGTTTGTCAATAGCATTTTCATTTAGAAGCACGATTTTTTTGTCTTGTCAGAAACAAAGGCGTTAATGACTGTTGAGGTAATAAGGTTGTTAGTTTGGGGGCTAATAAATTGTATGTGGTTACAGTCTACATATTCCACAAAATGATTTGAAAAGCGGCAGTTATTAATAACAGGGATCATTTGGTTATTATATAAATCGTAAGAAGGCATTTTAGTTTAGCACCAAACTTGTGTGTTCTAAATCACATTTTCCCGGTTACCAATTGAGCAGTATCATTTTCTCTCAGTCTGTGAGTATGTGTCTCTCTGTGCTGTCACTTTGTCACTGGGCGTCACCTCTCTTCTATCTTCCAATCTCTGTTGCATTGACTATTGATAATTGAAATGAGAAACTAATGGCGCTGTCTGTCGTAAAGAGGTAGATGAAGAGTGCTGTCATCAGATAATAAACAATGAGGAAGAAGGTAAAAAATGCTGCAGTAAAATATAAACAAAGTTTGTTGAGAGACATCGATATTGGGCAAATTATAAAGTACTAGTTTTTGTTAGAATCTTCACTTTCGAATATTATACGAGATTTCAGGCTTTCTAAGTCGAGATGCATTTCCCTTTTAATGTGCTTAATTACTAATTTGAAATCATGTTGATTGTCAAATGATACTATTGCAATGAGCCTGTCTCTGTAGTCTTCTGTAAATCCAACCATAAAATTATTGAGTAATTTTTCTTCAAGAAGGATGAAATAAGTTTCGGCGGATGTGTTTTTGATATTAGGACTTCCGTAAGAAAAAAGTTGTAGTGTAAATTTATGCAATTCTCTTATTTCATCTGATGAATATAAATGTGAAAATAATGATTTGAATGACATCAAGTAAATTTCTTATATGAGATCAACTAAAAATTAACAAGTTTCGTTTCGTCAGAGAAAAAATGGGTAAACAAGCTGTCTACACTCTGTCACCATGTAATATACCTATTTCCGGCTATATTATTGCGTTAAGTTTATTGAAGTAATGTTTGTCGGTAATTTAATTAACTACTTATCAGCATAGTTTTACACAATTTACTTTGTTCATGGATTTTATTCTTAAGAGCCTTAGTGGTTTCAACTTTACTTCGGAGCAGGACCGACAGCTAAACAAATCGTTAAGTTAAAGAAAGGTTTTAATTCAAGTATAAATTTCTGATCGCTGTTTTTTTAGCTTGACAGTTTCTGTTGTGTTCTCCAGATTAATACTTTCTCAAGATCCAGGGTCCACATTTACATTTGAGTAATCATAAAACAATTACATCAAGAATAAAGTCAAGATAAAAAGAACTTCTGGCGCGTGCTGGCACGTGCAGGTAAATAAGATGAAAATAGTAAAGTGTACATTGTAAATATAAATAACTAAGTAGTTTTTATGGCAAATATACTTGAGAAAGTTTACAGGATATTAGCAAAGTAAATATTCATTTTCTCATCCTAATAAGGTAGGAAAATGAAGTCTATATATGGCCTTGAATTTATATCAAATATAGCACTAAATAAGACGATAAGTTAAAATGGGGAAAGATATATCCATTATCATATGAAACGTACTTTAGGACGTAATATTCTTGAATTTTGTTTTCTTGTCTTGAAGAGAAGTTTTCGTTCTCAATTCTATCTGTTATCTTTGAGTTTTTGGGGTTGAAAAATGTACCAAACCATTTTTTTTCAATTTTCGAAGGTCAAATGTTGCATTTTGAACTAATACTTAATGTTGATAATTTTGGATTACATGGATTATCTTGTAGAAAAAAGTGCATCTAGATTCAATAGGCATTCTGAGATTAATTCGTTGGTTAAAAGGACATTAGCGTCTGCGGGTGTTACATCATTTGTAGAGCCGAAGGGCCTCGTGAGAAGTGATGGGAAGAGAACGATGGAATGACCTCAGTGCCTTGGAGTCGTGGAAAAGCGTTGGTGTGGGACGTCACAGTTGTGGATTCGCTGTCACGTAGTCGCGTTGGCAGTCCGCACCTTGCTGTGGAGGAGGCAGCGAAGAAGAAGCTCGCAAAGTACAAAGAGATCTCCAACAGCGGCTCTATCTTCCAACCTGTGGTGTTTGACACCCAGGGCAATTACGGGCCTGAGACGTTAAGTTTCCTGGACGAATTGTTGAATAAGTTGATTTCCACAACTTCCGAGACACGGGCACGATCATTTTTTTGTTCAAAAACATTCGATCCTCCTGCTCCGCCTGCATCCTCCTGCTCCGCCTGCACAACACAACTCCGCCTGCATCCTAGGTATTTTAAATGTCGACTCCAATCTGGAACAGTTTTTAATAGCCGCACAGCGATAGCTGGGGCTATTTTTGGCTTTCTCCTGGTTTTTACAATTCAAAGAATTTGAATTGTATTGGGGCGCTTTGTTTTTTTAAGATGTGTTCACACATTTTTCAATGACTTTGATCTTTCAAAACGGGATAAACAAGTAAAGCCCCGCGGTCATTAAGTATCATTAGTTTTTTTGTGAATTTTCGAGTTTTTATTTGATTAGTCTTAGGTTGAAGTTTTCGACTGCTGATGAAGGCCTTTTGCGAGACAAAATTACTCCTTTTGACCATTTGATGAGCTATATGTTTTGTTACTACAAACACAAACACGCAAATTGATACTAATTTTTGTAATTTTTATCAAGTTTTTGGAAATTTTTGACATTTTTGAGATTTTCCAGCTTCTGGGGCCAAAGAATCTCCTTTGAGGTTTGGTAATAAAGCACTTCATAGTTGCTTGTAAAAATGGTTGGTTTTCCACATTCTAGTGCATCGATTTTTTTTGAAAAAATTTGCAAGTTTCTTCAAAATATTTGTGTTTTATTGTTTTTTGCCTCATTAGCCAGGTAGCCTCATCTAGGGTTTGATAGTACGTTATTAAATATTTGTTAGGGGGCAATGGAATGGGTTTTAACATTTTAATGGAACGATTTTCTAATTTTTGAAATTTGAATTTTTTAAAAAAATTATTGCTTTTCGATCTTTGAGCCCATGAATTTTTAGGGCTTAAATTGGCTTACTTTATAGCCTCTCGAGACACAAAAAATATTCTTAAGTTATTAACATCAAGATTTTCATCAACAATTCATTTAAATTTGCAATTGATTTCATTTTCAATGTTTCGTCATTTTCGAGTTTCAAGGGCCAATGATTTTTTTCAGGTCATGCAGATATAATACTGGTCCGATTTGAAAAACTAAATTTGGTCGTGAACATATATTTGAAATAATTATATTTAAAGGGATCAAATTTTTCCTAAGGGGTAAAAGCTTCAAGAGTTTTAGCAATGAGTATATTTTTGTTTAGTTTGTTTGATTTATTTTCTCAATTTTTTGAGAAGATTTTGTTTGTGTTTTGGCTTGCATTGTTCAGTTGATCTGCTGGTTAGTCAAAGTACTTCTAAGTATTTCATTTTGTTTTTTGATTTGTATTCCAGGACTTAATGTTTTTACAATTCAAAGAATTTGAATTGTATTGGGGTGCTTTGTGAGTAGTGATTTTGGTCACGCCGAAACAGGAAGTGGAGCGAAAAAGCGAGTGGTTTTGCGGCGTGAAATTTTTTGGCTCTAATTTTAAAGTAGAGTCAGTAAACGGTGTTTGAACAAAAATTCGCGTTCTCGCTAAATGATTTTTGTTCACATGCGGCAATTTCACTTTGATTTTTACTGTTTTTTTGATTTTTTGAATCGGATTTTTAAATGGTTTTCCCAATCCATTCATAGTCCGTTTTAGATCTAGTTTTCTGTTTAGTCAATGAAAATTCTTTGAATTGTACGTCAGGACTTGTCCTGCTATGTTTTTTTTTACTTCGTCGCTTTACCATTTTGCCGCTTTTTCAGCATTTTCGTGAAATCTTTTTGATTTCTCTAGGCTAGTTTCTCTCTTCTCTCATTCTGCTAAAAGTGAATTTGAACATCAGTTGCTCAGCAAAACAATTCAAAATGAACAGAGTCAGAATAAAAAACCGAAGTCAGAAATAGAAACGGGATAAACCCATAAAGCCCAAATTTAGATGCCCGCTATTTGAACGTCGTTCCTATAAGTCTTCATTACCATCTCTTATGCTTATTGGTATTGATAGTAGCCCTTGTAGCCTCTCTAGGAAACAGAAGTATCTTTTTGATTTTTACTGTTTTTTTGATTTTTTGAATCGGATTTTTAAATGGTTTTCCCAATCCATTCATAGTCCGTTCTTGGTGTAGTTTTCTGTTTAGTCAATGTTTAGTCAAAGTTTTAGTCAATGTTTTCTGTTGAGTGTGTGTCGTCATTTTTTCGCTCTTAGTGGAGCGAGTTTTTTTGTTCTTTCTCGTGATTAAATTTTTGGTCACACTTGAATTACCTCACTCTCAAAAATGACTTCCTCACTTTGAAATTGACTTTTATTTACTTTAAATCAAAGAGATAAGGTCAAATGGGTGTGTGTCACTCTAAATGAAGGTTATTTGAGAGCAGGTAATAGAGACAGCAAAAACTTGTACAGATTTTTAATCGAAATGTTACATATCGGCCTTCAATGGAAAGACTAATTTTTTTGGTCTGTCTTTTTTGACTGTTTTTTTTAGACTGCGGATCTACAAAGCTGTTGCGGCTATTTTCTGGCAATCTGCCAGCTATGTTCTTAATTTAGCTGACTTAATTACACTGACAAGCCCATTTTGGGTGCGTTTTAAAACTTATCTGTTTTTATTCTCTTTTCTCTCTTTATAAATACCAGTTACAGCTTGTAATAATAATGGGAGATATGAATTCTATCTTTTTCCCAGAAAAAACATTTTATGTCAATAACCCCCCCCATCACTGGCGTTTAGTTGCATTTTTAACTTGCTGATATAGATATCGCTTCAATTGTCATTTGTTTCTCAGCCCTGCGACAAGTGCCAGGTATGCCCGTTCAAATTTTTGCGTTGTACTACAATAAACTTTAAAAGAGATGTTGTCCTACCTGAGAATCCTTCCTCAGATGGTTGAAATTGTGGTGGAAACATGTTGGCTAGTTTGGCCGACTTTGCATTCATTTCATGTAAGTTTACAACAAGAGAGTTATAAATTTCTATTAAAGGAAGATTTCTCGGCTGGCAAGCAAGGTAATGACTAAACTTGACTTATTCGAGTCTCAAAGTGATAAACAACATGGATCAGGTATAACATTCATCCGAAAAACTAATAATTCGTTCAAATTATTTCAGGTAAATAGATGTAACTGAAACTCTGCGATATGGCTCGAACGAAACAGCATGGAAGGCGAGGTAAGAACAATCCTAACCGTGTTGAACAAGTAAAAGATGCTGATCAAAACCGGAAACCAGGTGTTGTCAAAATTTCGGATTTCCCGCCCGAGCTACCTGTCGAGTCTTTCCTAAACCAGCTGAGCCCTGTGGCCAAATTCGAACTAGATTTTCGAGATTTTCGTTCACTGTACAATAACAAAATTTTATGTGCCAAATTGCCTTCGGAAGAGCACGCAATTAGAAAGTGGGAGCCTACTGCGGAGTTGAATAAATTGAGGTTGAACCACTCAGTTCTAGTCCCATTCATTTTCCAGCGGAAGGTTCAAGTTGGCAACGACCACAATATTGTCTACCGTGGAGTAACTCTGCGAAACGGTAAAGGCCGATTAGAAGTAATTGGTAAGTCATGTCGTATGTTAAAGTTTTTAATAGCCGCGGTCAGCGTCTCAGAGACTGTTACTTAGGGGCTTTCCTTTTTTACAATTAAAGAGTTTTAATTGTAATGGGGCGTTGTCGTTTTACAACTCGAAGAGGAGTCAATACCGCACGTGCAAAATTTTGCTTTTCTGTTGATCAAAAACGGAGAGTGGTGTTTTTGTTCATACCAGTTTTCAAAAGAGCGCAAAAGTTGGTGTGAAAAAATTGCGCTTTGTTTAATTTCGTTTTTTCAAAATTTTTTCGTTCGAAGTGGTTTTTCTAATTTGTGGTAACAAATATTTGGGTTTGGGAGCAGTTTTAACCATACTAAGCGTATATCCGACTTCTGGATTCTTTTTCTTTTTTCGACAGTTTGACGTCTTAGAGACAACTTTTTAAAGAGATTTTTATTAATAGCCGCGAAGTGATGGCGCTATTATTGGGGACATCGTGGTTTTTACAATTCAAAGAATTTGAATTGTATTGGGGCGCTTTGTTTTTTTAAGATGTGTTCACACATTTTTCAATGACTTTGATCTTTCAAAACGGGATAAACAGGTAGGGCCCCGCGGTCATTAAGTATCATTAGTTTTTTTGTGAATTTTTGAGTTTTTATTTGATTAGTCTTAGGTTGAAATTTTCGACTGCTGATGAAGGCCTTTTGCGAGACAAAATTTACTCCTTTTGACCATTTTATGAGCTATATGTTTTGATACTACAAACACAAACACGCTAATTGATACTAATTTTTGTAATTTTTATCAAGTTTTTGAAAATTTTTGAAATTTTTGAGATTTTCCATTTTCTAGGGCCAAGGAATCTCCTTTGAGGTTTGGTAATAGAGCACTGCATAGTTTCTAGTAAAAATGGTTGGTTTTCAACTTTTTAATGCATCGAATTTTTTTCGAAAAAATTTGCAAGTTTCTTCAAAATATTTGTGTTTTATTGTTTTTTGCCTCATTAGCCAGGTAGCTTCATCTAGGGTTTGATAATACGTTATTAAATAGTTGCTATGGGGCAATGGAATTGGGTTTCAACATTTTAATGGAACGATTTTCTAATTTTGGAAATTTGAATTTTTTAAAAAAAATTATTGCTTTTTGATCTTTGAGTCCATGGCTTGAATTGGCTTACTTTATAGCCTCTCGAGACACAAAAAATAATCTTAAGATATTAATATCAAGATTTTCATCAACAATTCATTTAAATTTGCAATTGATTTCATTTTCAGTGATTCGGCATTTTCGAGTTTCAAGGGCCAATGATTTTTTTCAGCTCATGCAGATATAATACTGGTCCGATTTGAAAAACTAAATTTGGTCGCGAACATATATTTGAAATAAGTATATTTAAAGGGATCAAATTTTTCCTAAGGGGTAAAAGCTTCAAGAGTTTTAGCAATGAGTATATTTTTGTTTAGTTTGTTTGATTTATTTTCTCATTTTTTTTAGATGATTTTGTTTTTGTTTTGGCTTGCATTGTTCAGTTGATCTGCTGGTTAGATAAAGTACTTCTAAGTTTTTCATTTTGTTCTTTGATTTGTATTCCAGGACTTAATGTTTTTACAATTCAAAGAATTTGAATTGTATTGGGGTGCTTTGTGAGTAGTGATTTTGGTCACGCCGAAACAGGAAGTGGAGCGAAAAAACGAGTGGTTTTGCGGCGTGAAATTTTTTCGCTCTAAATTTCAAGTAGAGTCAGAAAACGGTGTTTGAACAAAAATTCGCGTTCTCGCTAGTGTCTTTTTGTTCACATGCGGCAATTTCACTTTGATTTTTACTGTTTTTTTGATTTTTTGGATCGGATTTTTTTCTAAATGGTTTTCCCAATCCATTCATAGTCCGTTCTAGGTGTAGTTTTCTGTTTAGTCAATGTTTAGTCAAAGTTTTAGTCAATGTTTTCTGTTGAGTGTGTTTCGTCATTTTTTCGCTCTTAGTGGAGCGAGTTTTTTTTGTTCTTTCTCGTGATTAAATTTTTGGTCACACTTGAATTACCTCACTCTCAAAAATGACTTCCTCACTTTGAAATTGACTTTCATTTACTTTAAATCAAAGAGATAAGGTCAAATGGGTGTGTGTCACTCTAAATGAAGGTTATTTGAGAGCAGGTAATAGAGACAGCAAAAACTTATACAGATTTTTAATCGAAATGTTACATATCGGCCTTCAATGGAAAGACTAATTTTTTTGGTCTGTCTTTTTTGACTGTTTTTTTTAGACTGCGGATCTACAAAGCTGTTGCGGCTATTTTCTGGCAATCTGCCAGCTATGTTCTTAATTTAGCTGACTTAATTACACTGACAAGCCCATTTTGGGTGCGTTTTAAAACTTATCTGTTTTTATTCTCTTTTCTCTCTTTATAAATACCAGTTACAGCTTGTAATAATAATGGGAGATATGAATTCTATCTTTTTCCCAGAAAAAACATTTTATGTCAATAACCCCCCCCCCCCATCACTGGTGTTTAGTTGCATTTTTAACTTGCTGATATAGATATCGCTTCAATTGTCATTTGTTTCTCAGCCCTGCGACAAGTGCCAGGTATGCCCGTTCAAATTTTTGCGTTGTACTACAATAAACATTAAAAGAGATGTTGTCCTACCTGAGAATCCTTCCTCAGATGGTTGAAATTGTGGTGGAAACATGTTGGCTAGTTTGGCCGACTTTGCATTCATTTCATGTAAGTTTACAACAAGAGAGTTTATATTTCTATTAAAGGAAGATTTCTAGGCTGGCAAGCAAGGTAATGTTCTCGTATAAATTATTTGAATATCACACAATTATGTTTTTAGGTTAACTTTGACAATTGAAGGACTGTTTCGGGACATTTTTTTCAGATTTTGAAAGTTTCTACCTTCTATAACCTTTCATTAATATGGGTAACCGATTTGAGAAGCGTCTGAATTATGACCCCATAATTCAGGTCACTGCTTCGTGTCATTTCTCAATTTCATATCTTGTTAGAACTCTCTCCTTTTAAATGAAAGGGAGCGTTCGTATGTCGGCTATATAAGATTTTGTTTGCATTAGAATATGGTTTTGTTCTATTGATATGATTGAGGAATCATCTCCCTAATACTAATAGTTTCTAGTGACATACAACCCCACCCCGTATTAGTATAAACTTTCCAGAATTAGAAAAGCCCATGTTGAGACGACTTTTAGCTTGGCTAGCAGTACTACAGAATTTAGAGCAAAACCTCAAGTTTTTTACAGTTCAAATAAGTGTTAAATTAACCAATATCTTACATTTTTCACATCTTCAAATTGTAATCCAACTTCATTTAATTCTTTCGTTGTAATGCTTCTCAAAGAAGCTCTTTTGCTCAAAAACTCTTCGACGTCCGTGTAACTTCTAGATAAGTAGTTGAGGTGTAACTTTAGCTTGTCTGAAGTTTAGTCAGGATTTTGGTATTTTATGTTAACCTATTTCAGCTTGCCTCGTCTTTTTATTATAATGTTAGTTTTCTAAAAAGTCACTGGCATCAAATTTCACCTGCTTTTTTGACAGAAAGAAACGAAGGTCATGCATTTTAACGTAAAGGTTAAGTGGTCAGAGTCTTATGATTGCAAGTGTTCTTAGTAATCTAGATTTGCTGTAGGGTTTCTTTTAATACAGAACTGCAAGTGCCTTCTTTTGGATTGTCTTTGACAATGTCCATTCCATGAGACGTCCTGTTGTACAGTTAATCCTAAATCACGCTGGGATGCGACTGGTGCGTGTTTCGTATTAAGTAATTTTGCATTCATGTTGCTCTAATATTAGATATGTGTTTTAAAGTTTTTTTTTCATTATAATGCCTTAAAGACATTTTCGTTTTTTTTCTTTAGGGAAGGATTTAGGGCATTGCACCCATTGGTTTGCACTCCTTTAGAGTCACTGTCCAGTTTAGTTTTGGTCTATTCTGAAATTTGAGATCGGATTACAGTTCCCACATCTGCAGGCTACTCTCCTTGCGCATCTGTCGAAGTAATTCTCTATAAAATTCTGTTGTATTTTTGTTAAAGTTCTTTTATTTAACTCTTTTTCGTAATATTTGTACGCCTTGTAGTTTGTTGAGCAGTAGCTTTGTTCGTAAGAACAATACGTCTAAAGTTTTAGTCAATCGAGTTTTCGGTATGTTGAGTTCACCTCTGTTACATTGTCTGGTCCTATTGCAGGTGGTGCTCATTAGTTGCGTCCGTTAAGACATAAATGAACAGCAGAAATAGTAAGGGTACAAGTATTGAATCCTGGGGAGCTCAACTCATAACATTTTTGAGGGATAGTTTTTCTACATTTATTTGCTTATTTAGTTTTCTGTCGATTAAATATGATTTTAGAACACTCCAAATACTTTTGCCTATTCATAGTTTCTTCAATTTCGCCAAGAGAGTACCATATGGAACTGTGTCGAGCACCTTGGTGAAATCAAGATAACTTTTTTTTTATCAAGGTAGACCTTAGACGCATAAACCACTTGCTACGCCATGATTACAACAACCATAATTATCCTATACCAACAATGGCCGACACAACTGCGCATCTAGCAGGGAAAACGATCTTCGCAAAAATGGATTGCAGCCAAGCTTATTTCTCTATGCAAATGGCGGACAATTTGAGTGTTCAACTTCTGGCCTTTAACTTTGGAGGAAGAACCTTTGCGTTCAAACGACTAGCCCAAGGACTCAGCCGATCACCAACAGCTTTCAGCTCTTGTGTGAGTAAGCATCTACAGTCATGTGTTGCTAGTGATAAGTGTTTTGTTTATTTTGATGACTTGGGAAGTGGCGCAAAAGATGGAAAAACGTTGATCGATAATTTGGAACAGATTTTTCTATGCATTCAAAATTTGGGTTTTAAACTGTCAATCGAAAAATGCCAATTTGGTATTCCAAAGATCCAATTTCTTGGACATGTTGTATCTGCCGCTGGCATTAGTCCTAACAAACCGAAAGTTGAAAAGTTTCTTGAAAATGTTAGAATGCCAAAAACCATAAAACAGGTTCGCCGATTAATCGGATTTATGCAATATTTCCAAAAATTTATACCAAATCTTGCACTTAAACTGCACCCTTTCTTCAAACTGTTGCGAAAAGAAACTCAATTTAACATCACAAACAACCATCACGAATCCCTGGCGACTCTGAAAAATGATTTAATTAAAGCTTGTTCAATGTCGTTAAAATTAGCTCAACCAGGTTGCCAATTCATAATCGTTTGTGATGCCAGCTTTTACGCTGCAGGTTTTATCCTACTAATTGAAGACAATTTAGAATCTGAAGAACCAAGCAAGGATAAAACTTACGCACCTGTTTCCTTTGGTTCCCATTTGTTTTCGCCTGCGCAACTTAAACACTCAATTTATGCTAAAGAATTCCTGGGAATATATTTAGCCTTTGAGTCGTTTGAGCATTACATATGGGGAGTTTCAACTAAACCAGTAATAGTCCTAACAGATAACAAAAGTGTCACACGTTTCTTCCAGACGAAGAAATTACCGGGAAACTTATGGAACGCTGTTGACTATGTATAATCTTTTAACTTTGTATTAGGACATATTTCTGGCAAAGCTAACGCAGCCGCAGATTATCTCTCGCGCATTCATGTTAACCCCAGCACCAAGCTCAAACTGAAACTGAGCGATCGAATTCCTGTAAAAGACATTGAAGTTGAAGTACTAGCACAAACACCAGACAATAGCCTTACAGCTTTAATAACAGCCGTTAACGTTCCTCTTATAACTATTGACAGTGAGGAAACTTGTACCACAATTCATTTAAGCTCCTTCTTTGAGCCGAAAGATCAGAGTTTAAACAAATGGTCGGAAGAAAACCCCTTGGATAAATTTGAATTGAGTGAGTGCTTAAAATCAATTGATATGTTCAATGAACAGTCAAAGGACAAAGATATTCAGAAAGCACTGAACTGGCTAAGGAAAAAGGATTCACCGATAAGCATGTATGGTTCATATGACCTACAGAAATATCATAAGCAACTTGGTCGGTTAATCCTTGATGGAAACATACTTTGCCGAAAATTTTATGACCATTCAGGCAAGAATTTTATCGAACAGATTGTCATTCCAAAACAACTGCGAACAGAACTTATATACCGAATTCACAACTCTAAGCATAAAGGACATTTAGGCATACAAAAGACCATTCATGAGTTCCGAAGGAAATTCTATTTCCCGGGCTACACAGAATTTCTTATTACTTATATAAACAACTGCCTAACATGTTAACAAGCTAAATCTCCCAACATGAAACATTAACTATGACATTATCTCCCGTTAGTTCTAATACTAGCCTACCCGCAGATATGCTTCAAATCGACATAGTCGGTCAATTACCAAAATCAGGAGGCTACTCGTATATACTAACAGGAATGGACGTATTTTCGAAATATATGTTTGCACAGCCCTTGTCTTCAATCTCAGCCGACACAGTTTGTAAATTCTTAATGCAATGGTTTATGCGGCATTCTTATATACCATTAGTCATACTTACAGATCAAGGCTCGCAATTTACTTCGCGAATGCTAGAAGAGCTTTCAACGCTTTTAGAATTTAAAATCGAACATGCGACTATTAAACACGCTCAAACAATCGGAGCTTTAGAAAGGTCCCATGGCCCGCTCAAACGATACTTACGAATTTATGAAAACCAACTGCCAAGGGACTGGCATAAATACGTAGATTTAGCTGTGTTCCAACACAACACTAGCTACCATTCTACATTAGCTTGCCCTCCAACTCTTATCTTTCATGGCAGAATACCGCAAAACCCTTTAGATCTACGCTTCAGTAACAAAAATATATACCACCAGCAATGCCAATATGACTATATTTCTGATATCCAAAGCAAAATGGCGACATTATTTAGCCAAACTAAAGAAAACTTAGTTAATTCTTTCAACAAATATCGCGAAGATTATGATAGAAAAGCCAAAGCTGCACCATTAAAATTACATGACTATTGCATATTGCTCAGTCCAAAACTTTCTACAGAGCATGAAAAGATAAGTAACTTAGAATGCAAATGGACAGCATTGTTCAGAATTGAAAAAGTTCTAACTCGAAGTAACTATATAATAAGAAGAGTTAACACAAATAATACGCAAATCGTCCATAGAGTCAGACTCAAACCCATCAAACCACAATATAAAATTCAAGATCTGCAGAATATTGATGAAAAACTATTTAAAGCAGACCCAATGATAGCCGAGGCATTGCGTGAACCAAACCTCTTTGACCATGCATTAGAGGAATTGACTTTTGCTTACGACAAAAATCGACAAGCTAAAGTTTACTCCAAAATAGCAACAGAACCTGAGTCAAAAAGTGTAACGGAAATGGTACAAAATACGACTGCAGAAGAGCCCCCACGAACACCTGAAATGGAAAACAGGGAAAACACAGGGGACACTTCTCCGTTTTTTACACCAGAGTCGGAAAAACTTTCCAGCAGATCGCATACTCCGCAGTCCAGTCCTAAGTCTGACCAAAATAATGATATAGTTACTGAACCTCCAACAACATCAAGCCTACCAGTTTCAAATCTAGCTAAACTGTTAAAGGAAAAGCGGCATGAACGTGAAACAGCAAAACAGCAGGCAGCAAACACAGCTCCTACACTCCAAACACGCATACCACAACCACAAAAACCAACATCATCAAGTTCCCTACAAGTAGCAGACACAGTCTCGCGATACGGTCGCATACGAAAGCAAACGCAACATTTCCAGTCATCTTAATAGTTTACAATTCCTTAATCTTTCTCCATAAGTTCATTACCTTTCATTATTTTATAATTATTCATTCTCTACTTAAAATTACTTTACTTCTGCCAAAAACCATTTCAAACAGTGGCGTTTTGCTGCAATGAACAAATCATTCCAAATTAGCCTGAGGGTAATTTGATTAAACACGATTCAGATCAAAACCAGACCTAAGTTCATGAATATTTACGCATGAACAACAAATTTCTCAATGTTAATACATTAATTAATCAATAAATGCTAATTATTCAAAGCCAAAGTCAAAAATCAAAAAAGTACATCCTGGGCGCTTCTTGGCACAACCTTAGCATTATACTGATATAACTTTCAATTATATACCACTTCACACGGACAAGCGGAATTAGGATTACTAACTACATTAGCAGTTCACATGCTGGACTTGCAGTCCAATATTGTACAAAGTTCTGTTATTTGCCATTTTGAAACTGCTACACACATGCTCCTAGAGTTAACCCGAGCATTACACTGCTCGATACATTGCATTTGTAATAGCTGGGACAAGTCAACACTTTGGGTAGACTCACACATCCTCCAGCTAAATTTTCTTAGACGCTTCTTCCACAAATCTAAACACCAAATTTCAGATAACATTAAGAAATATTATACTTGTTGAATTCGAGTTAGAACCTTCTTTATTAGAGCGTCCTTCGAGATATTTCCTCTTGTTGTTGGGAAATCTGAGACTACGCTGTAATCTTTTACTGGCACCGGCAATACCAGACTTTCGCCCACATTTACTTGAAAATTGGCCCTCAGAGTACTTTTGCCCAGATTGTTGAAACGCATATAAATGTTCGGAAAGACCACTGTGCCCAGAATTGCGTGATTTGTCTATTTCTTTGCTTATTTGCAATGCACCGTCTAAGCCAGCATACTTCAACAAATTCTTATAAACACCGTGCTCAATACCGGACGCGTAACTTCGAAGTGTACGATCTATTCTTTTTGTGTCATTTAAATTACAAGCTTCCCAGCCCCAAACGAAAGAAATACCAATTGTTGAAGTTAAAACAGCATTAGATGCTAAGCTAGGTTGACAAAGTAATATATTTGGTTCAGGAATATAAAAATTAACATTGGATTTAACTAATGAATTGTCTGGACCAGCTTCAATAAATGACATAAAATCGTCAACATTTCGTATAAACTTCTCAAAATTAATGGAATGAGTTCCAGGAGTACAGATAAAAGAAAGTTTTTCGCCCATCAAAGTTACCGATATTGAATCATCGCCGCCCGTCTCAATATGGCCATCTGTAAGCCAGCTATTAAACTAAACTATTCCGTCGATTTTTGTTTGTTTAAGAGTTTGTGGAACAGAAAATTTTACCAAACTTTCTACGGATAAACTGTAACACCAGGAATATTTGTTTACTTCGTCATTGGGGGAATAAAGTTTCTCATAAATTCTGGACTCTCGACCACGTGGTATTACCTTTGATTTGACGTGAAAATAATTATCCAACTCGGCTTTAAAATCGACTTCATTATCAATTTCTCTCAAAGTGTTTACAAAATTACTGTCAAAATTAAACAGCTGATGATTTGATAGTGCAATTGGCTTAACGACCCAATCGTTATGTACGAACTGCGAATAACCAGATGACATTAATACATTCGTAGCATCAATCCAGGTTGCTGCCAATTTTACATCAATTACAGGAACGGGTTCCCAGCCAAGTGATTTCAGCTTCTCTGGATTACGATATATTGCATTAAAATTTACTCTCCTTTCATGAATACTAGCTAAATTAGATTTAGCCCTTCTTTGCGCCATTATCTAAAAATCGTCAAAATTCGTTAAAAATCAATTAAAAATCGATTTAAAAAAAATTATTAATTCTACTATTTTTTTCCTTTTGAAAAAAAAAGGAGTTTAACAATATTTATTAACATTTTGCCATTATTACAAAAGCAACAAGGCAGGGCAAACAACAGATACAGCAGCCAACAGCAACTGCTACCAACAGAATATAATGAATGCTTTCACCAACGTTGACGTTCTCCGGACAAGGATACTCGATATTGAAGATTTCATATACCACAATACCTTCTTCAATAAATACCATTCTATCAGAACAGCACAGAACTTGAAAATTGTCAGATACCTTTTCTTCGATGCATGCAGAACTCAAAGCGAAGAGAACACAAAATAACAGAAACTTCATTCTCATACTAAAAATATTCTTACCGTGTTAATCCAATATTGGATTTTAATTATACATTACCATTAAACAGAATATGCATAGTGCACAATTCAAGCGCACAACATAAGAGCCCCTAAATAATCAAAATCACTCGAAAAATTTTAACATTGAAATAACCTTGTTCATGTGCCTCACAAAAAAAATGTGCCTCTACATATTAGAAATTTTTTTTTAGTTCAAGTTTTGCAAAGATAGTTGAAACTTCAGTTCAAAGTTAAGACTTCCCATGTTCACGAAACTAAATATAGAGCTCCTCAAGCAAAAACAGGGTGGCTTGAGATCATATGACTCCTACATGTCGGGATGTCTCAGACAAAGTTTGTTAGTTACACAGTCGATTAAATACCGACAAAACATTCCTTAAGAAAAAAACACTTGGCTTGACAATAAAGACTGCCAGAACAACATCGTCTGAGTTTTTGTCTTTCAAAAACGCCTCTTTGGCTTCCGGAGTATTATTGCACCCAGCAGCAGTCATAAAAAGTTTCCTAATATTGCCTCAAAATGTTCAAAAGCCACGAAAAAGTGAAAATTATTGCCTACTTCTTATTTAATTATGTCTATTTCTACAGGCATAAAATATTTTTAGACTGGCCACCTGAAAGTAATTGTAAGCCCTGTAGCCTTCAATTTCTCGAGAAAAGACTTCCAAAATGATTTCTTGGAAATACCTCATATTTCTCGCAATAATAGTGCACATTTGTTATAATGACAAAATGGAATCACAGAAAGGTATTGATTTTATATACCAGCAAAAGCTACTAATTGCTGAAAAATTCATAAACATTCAATTTCTAGTTCCCTTTCCAAGACTGAATGTATCGTTGGAAAATCAATTCAGAAATCTTTCGTTACTTTTGAAAAACTCTTGGAATGACTACTCATTTGGTTGTCAGCTGGATCATATGAACACAAACGAATCGAGCTTAAACTTTGACTACCTCCTTCGTCATACGGAAAACGAATTGCAATCAGTTCAACTAGATATTTTGAACATGAAAAAAGAAATCCAGAGAACATTTGGAACAAAAGAGCAAACAACTAAACAAACTGATAATGAACGGACAAAAAGAGGAGCCGGCCTAATTGCTTTAGGCGCATTAACAGCCGTAACAGCAGGAGCAGGAATAGCATGTTCTCTCGGTAGCATTTTGAGGTTGCGGAGGATCCAGTCAAGATCGTGAAGACATCGACTTGGCTTTATCACAGATTGAATTGAACAACCATCGGTGGGTGGAAGTTAAAGGCAAAGTTAACTCAAAAATGTACCTAATTGCTGAGCAACTTGAAGATGTAAACTCAGTGCAAAAGCGAATTATTCAAACGCAGAAAAATCACACAATGGTACTGATGAAAGCAGTGGATATTATCCAAAACAATTCAAGAGCATTAATGGCATGCTCTCAACTGTTTTACGCAAGGGACCAAATGCTTCAGGTACAGGCAAGTCTTCTGGGATCTTTTTCAGCTTTAATAAATGAACTAAAAATGTACCGTGTCGCCATATACAGTTATAAGTTAACAATTTTGAATTCAGTAATGATTATGGTGAACAAATTGATTCCCATGGCAATTCTACCAAGATCAGATTTAGAGGAAATACTTCGAGATGTAAACTATTGGCAATCAGACACGAATGAACGTCTTTCATTGGCTATACCAATAACACAAATTCTAACTTACTATGAAACAAAAGTCTTGAGAAATGTCGACATTGTTGACAATGGGATGTACTTCACATTAGCCATTCCATTTACCGCAGCGACAGTTTTAAATTTATATAAAGCAGTACCAATGCCCATGCCTAATGACGGAACAGACGGACACGCATCACTGTATGCCATTGAAGCTGATTTTATAGCAGTGTCTTCTACTCAAAAAATAGCATTACTTTCACAAGATGAGATTAATAGATGTGTCGGGTCGAGTAGCTTATCCGTGTGCATAAACGGTTTCTCTCTAGAAACAGCCCAAGATACATGTCTCGGATCACTACTTATTAACAATCATTTAACTGCTCTGCAAAAGTGTGAAATCAAAACTGTAAAATTACCATTAAAAGAAAAAGCGAGAAATTTGGGAAATGGGAAATGGTTCGATAACATCAGCATCATCGAATTTCAAAATGTATTTAAGCCAAACAATAAACATGATCCATTGAAACGAACAGCTTTACCAGGATGCCAAGTTTGCATTATTGAACTCCAATGCGGAACTAAACTGGAAACTAACTTCTTGGAAATTCGAGCAGACATGTTTTCGTGCCATAACACATCGCTTCAAAAACTGGATATTAAACTGACTGATCCTTTAAAACATCTCTCAAAAGTTCCGGCAATCGACAACTTACCACATTTTGCTACTATTACTCAAGCGAGACAACAGTTCATTGAAGAAATACAGATCCAGATGTCAGAAATTCCGGACCATCAGAGACCCTCGTTAAATAAATTAGATGAAATTGCTCAACCAATTTTAATGGACATGCAGAGTATTAGACCCAGCCTAAAGAACCGTTTCACACAAAGTGACACTTGGAAAATGTCTGTCATTATCGGCACAATCTCTTTCATTATCTCAGTGATTTTACACTCACTCATAAATTATGTTTGTCAAAAGTACGGTCGACGATATGCGAAAATGAGAAAATTTGTGGTGGGCTCTTTCGGAATTCATCCACGACGAATACTTGTTGTAACAGAAGATGAAAAGCAAACACTAATGCTTCAACCTGGAAATCGACTTACAGCCGAGAATATTGTCATCACGGACAAACAATTGTCAAAAATTCTTGGACCGACCGCTCCACAACGAGAGGAACTCAGCCACGTGATTCAACCATCATACGACGTTGACTTTTTTTGTCAGCACTTGGCCAATAGTCTCAAATCAGCCTAACAAAACAAATAACACATTAAAGAAGAATTTATATAGCTCACATTAAAAAAAGGAGGTTGCTGCAAGGTGCTTAGTGATTTAATATTAAGCTAGTGATTTAATATTAAGCTTGCATGAAAAACTTAGAGGCGCAGTGTTCTTTTTGAGAGGCACTTTGTTCTTTTAAAGAGACCTATTGCTATATTGTTCTCTTAAAAGAGTCACGTTGTTCTTTTTATAGAGGCGCAGTGTCATATACAAATTCCTAATCCAGATTTGATATGAATTACACTTTTTTATTGGTTGAAATTATGAATTTGTAAAATGAATATTTAGATTGTAGAAAAGGCTTGTGATTGGTTTATTAGATTGACTTACTAAAATAATTGAAGAAGTAGTTGCATGAAGGAGTTGGAAGAGTTTAACGAATAGAATAAAGTTGCAAACAGTTGTTTTGAATTTGAGGGAATCTGCTCAGAACCAGCATCTGAAATAGATAAAGGATAGAATTAATAGTGTTAGAAGAGTTAAGACATAAATGAACAGCAGAAATAGTAAGGGTACAAGTATTGAATCCTGGGGAGCTCAACTCATAACATTTTTGAGGGATAGTTTTTCTACATTTATTTGCTTATTTAGTTTTCTGTCGTTTAAATATGATTTTAGAACACTCCAAATACTTTTGCCTATTCATAGTTTCTTCAATTTCGCCAAGAGAGTACCATATGGAACTGTGTCGAGCACCTTGGTGAAATCAAGATGCAGTACATGAATCAAGATACAGTACATTCAAGATACAGAAATTTTACTAACTGAAGTGTCGCTGACCATATTGACTGGGTTGGAAAAATAGATGTATATTTCGTCAAATATGATTTTTTAAGCGGCGGTATAGAAGACTTATGGTTCTGTAGCATGATACGTGCGATTGATTTCCCTCTTTAACGTTTGGCGTTTCTTGACTTTTTCCAATATTTGTGAAAATACTCTTTGTTGATGCATGTCTGGAACAAAAGTTTTAGTGATTTGCTAAGTGTGTTGTGACATCTTTTGAGTAATAAGTAGCTAATATGATCTGAACTTGTGGATTTAATAACTCGCTGATTTGATTTCCATAGCACTTCATTGTATTAAGTTCCCGAAACTCAATTTCACATGCTATAGTTTCGGGTTTCCCCAAAAACGGAAGCGAAATATTCGTTAAAGAACTCAGCCTTTTCGTTCTTTAACTGCTTTTCAATCTCTATGGAGAGTTTTGTTGTTTTTTAGTCCACCATCCACTCTTTTCTAGTATCTGTATCCCCTGCCTATAATAACCGTTGCACCTCAAGAAGGCCAAGTAGATATCCGGGAGAGTTTTGGTGTTGAGTTGACATTTTTATTTCAGATAATTGAGTGAACCGATACGAGTAAGTGCTAGCGTCAACATAGAGTTGATTAAAAATGTCAGAAAAACATCAGAGGGAGGGTTTGCTTTGTGGAAATTTTAACATCGACTCTGTCACTGGGGGATTGAAGTCTGAAATCATATCTCTAATGGGACCCTCAATGACAGGAAAAACTGAATTGTCGAGTTTGTTTTGCATCGGTAAAGATGTGCAATCGGATACATTTTGCCGCTAAATGTTTTCAAGTTTCTGAATACAACGTCTGTTTTAGATGCTCTTCTAAAGCATCAGAGTGTCTGTTGGATTGATACAGAGGCCAATTTGGACATTGATTTTATTTCATCAAAACTACTGATGAAAAATCAGAATTCGTGCGACTTAGAAGATAAGCTAAGTAGACTTCATTGTTTTGAAGTCACAACACCAGAGGAGGTACTTGAAACCCTTGGTTTTATCGAGGGTCAATCTTCCCTAGCTCATAATAAAGTGGATGGTTTATATCAGCTCCTCATTATTGATTCGCTGAGCCAACATTTGAACTCATTTTCAGGTAGCGATGCATGCTTGGAGCAAAGGATTTTCTTGAACCATCTAAAGCAATTAATCAGATCTATTCAGAGAAATACAGAATGTTCATGTATAATTACTGCGTGGCTGTCGCACTTCGCACCACCAGGAAAAGACAATGAAATGATCAAGTGCTCTTATTTGCAGAAAAAATTATGGTTTTCTTTATCAGATTATCAGTTTTATCTTAATAAGAACACTGCAGCATCCGTGATTTGAATTTTTTGTATTGTTTTGTTGCTGCATTTGTTGTTTCATTAAGTTGTGGAAGAACTTTTTATTTGTTTTGTTATGATTGTTTACGAAAAATGAATAGCTCAGACAATTTAAAATCGATTTCTGATTTATCTGGATTTTTAAAATCTGACTCTGAGCGTCTGTTTTCCCAGAAGAATCATGGTAATGATGGCTGGTGAAACACGAACACATGCTCTTGAATCCGGGAAGCAGATACTAGCAAAAATATGACTGCTTAAAAAGATATGCCCTCTAAAATGCTGCTGTGTGTGTTACACAGTCCTCGGGTCCGGACTTTCCGCTTCAGTCGGGATATTTTCTGTCTTTTCACTCCATTTACTGAAAATTTTCAGTGCCTCATCTGGGTCTGTTCTCAGACACAAAAACTCCAGTTCGGGTAGGAGTCTCATCGCTGGGCACTCAGTCATGATGTGTTCGACCGTCTCTTTTGTGAGTTTGCAGAGTCGGCAGCCGCTGTCTGCTTCATCCAGAAGTCTCATTTTAGCTCTGCAGACTCTTAGCTCTGGGTGATGGCCACTTCTTAATCTGGAGATTGTCGTTTGTTCTCGGCGGGTGAAATTCTTGTCTCTTAGGGTATTTCTTAGCCCCGTCGTTGTCAAGATACACTGCATCTGTATCATGAGCTGGTGAACTTCTCCATTTAGGTTTCCTTTTGATCACGTTCTCAGCAGAGTCGAAGGGCACTTCTAATTTTGCTTGGGGTAGATGGCATACATCTGCAGCCTTGTCTGCAGTTTCATTTCCATCTACACCACAATGGCTGGGGCACCACACTATTTCCAATGGGTCCTTCACTGAGTCTCGTAGTTCAACGGGAGTTTCAAAGACCTCTTTCTCGGCCCAGTTGTTCCATTGTTTCACATTTTCTACATATTCCGCTGTATTATCTGTCTAAGTTTGACTCGGAACGAATTCGTGGTTGACAGGCTGCAAAGCATCATTTTACTGCATTGGGTATGTAATCGAAAAAGGAACTGATTCATACAATTCATCCGGTTTCAATAGCCTGTAGAGCTATGTCAATTTGTTTTGACCTAAACAGGTTTAAATGGAAAAAAGATGTACAATTCAGAAATTGTGAAAAGTATCATCAGAAAGCTTGTTAAGCGTAGAATTTCAAATTTTTTTTTGATTTTTTGCTTTTTCCGAAGTGTTACGCGGGTTAAAAGCGTTGGGAACGTTAGCCTCAGATGTTTGATTACCGCATTTTTAGAAATTTTGATCAATTTTGCCTAACAATATAATGAAATTGTTAACAAAATTGTTTTTTGTTTTACGTTTAAAGACAAAAGTGAATTGTTTGAATTGTCTCTTTTCGTCTAAACCTCTGACTAAATATTTAAGATCTTTGCTTACTCAGATGACAGCTATTTGTGCCTCCGGTTCATAAGAAGGTGTTCTGGAACTAAAAATTCGGCGGCCTGATGCTAATTTTAATTCGATGCATATAATTTTGATTCACTTTGATTTTCGTTTGCAAGAAATCTGTTACGCACCCTATTGGAGATGATTACTTTTTTTGACAGCTGGACAAAGATGGCATGGCCAGTTTTGTTCTCAACGTTGATCTTCGCGATGAAAATGATTGGGATTGTGCTTTTGCGCTGTCCTTTTTAAAATATTTCTGCATTTTAAAATTCAATTTACAGACAAACCTGTTTTCCTTCGAAGGTCAAAATTGAGATCCCATGCTTTTTCTACTGAGGCCTTTTGATTAAACGTTATGTTTTCTTAAAAAAGCTCGTGGTTTTAAATGAGTTCTTGAGTTTTGTCAGCATTTTTTATTTTGTGTGGTGTCATAACTGAGTCTAATTAATCCCAGGTGTAATTCGCTTTCTATGGAGCAAATAGTAAAATTAATTTTTGGCTGATATAACTCGATAAATATGCAAAATTGTCCAATTTATTTTGATGTTTTGAATGTTTTTGTCAAATCAGATATTTCGCTACTGTTTTGAACATTTTCGTTAATGGAGAAGCCGGACTGGATTTGTTTAATTTAAGGATTTTTTAATCAGGAACTTATTCCAATTGTTTATTTAAAAATAATTTGTATGTTTTGTTAATTAAAATTGGAATTATTTTAAGTGAGGGCTCAATTTTTGATCGATCAATTCTACTTGAAATTATCTACCAATACAAAATTTTAAATTCGATAAACAATTTTAGGTAACCAGTGTTAAAGACAAAAAACTGTTCAAGCATCATTGAAATTACAACATATGTTCATTGGCACTTATTTTCACGTGAAATTGGTCGATCATTAATTGAGCTTTTATTTGAAATCATTCTGATCTGTAATTAACATGAAACAGAAAAAGGAACATTTTTTTTTCAAAAAAGGACAGCGCCTCAATACAATCCGATAATGAGGCGCTGTCCTTTCTCTAAAATAATTTGCCTTTGTTTTATTTTGATTAAAGATCACAATGATTTCAAAGCAAAGCTCAATTAATGGTCTATCAATTTTACTTGAAATTACCCGTGAACACATTGTAATTTCAATAAAATGCTTTAACAGTTTTCATTGTTTTTAGTACGTTTTCTAAGTTTGTTTATTAAATTTTGATTTCTGGTTTTATTGGATATTTTTGTGGTCTTTTGACTTACTTAGTATCTTCTAATGTCCAATTGGATTCCTAAGCGGCTAAAATAAATCATTTTTGTTGTTTTTAGTTGGAAGCTTAAGGTTGTTATTTTGCGAAAGCAAAAGATTTTTGAGCTTTGCAACTTTTATCATATTTTTGCCACCTTGCAGCGTAGGCTCGGAAAAGATAGATTTAACAATTTTTTTTCAGATGAATTAGTGCAGTCCTCATGCTGGTTTTTTAATATATTTTGTTTTTTGGATTTTAAGAATTTTTGCTGTCTTGTCGAATTATCACATTAACAAATCAAGTATCACATTAATGCCGTTGAAAAAAGATGCCATTGATTCAATTTAACGGTTTTAGTGAATAGATTGATTTTAACAGCTTAGACACCGTTTTCTTGCCTCGTCACTGATTTTTGATGCCTGTTTTTGGTGTTCTTTTTTTGTCTCTAAGCGCATTATGCTTAATGACAGGTTTCATTGGTTTTTGGAGTTGTAGGGTAACCTACTTAATGCCTTGATGTGATAGCTAATGGTTTTCGTGACTTTGAAATTAGTTTTTCTCTAAAACTATAAATGTATTTTTTGCCCTTTTGGTTTTCGGTCTTCGTTATTTATTATAGATAGACAGTCCCGTATTTCTTTGATGAAATGAATTTTAATTTTAGGTTTTGGTCGTAATTAATCGTTATTCTTATTTGATTTTGTTGTTTGTCTTGTTTCTTACTCTCGCTAATGGAAGTTTAATATGCTCCCTAATGAGGCGTTACCTGATTCGCCTAGTGGTTTGAGTTCAAATTTATTTTTTAAATGGAAACACCAATTATTTTCAAACAGTTCATCAACAATTTTTAAACGTTCCTGATCTCTTAAGCATTTGGTGGGTTTGGAATATTATGTAAAAAACGGTATTTTTAATAGCTGCGATAGCGATTTTTTTTGACCTTCTGTTGGTGTTTTTGTCAACATTTTGCTACGACAGATGACGCCACGCTCACTTCAAATCGGCTTTTTGTTTTCCGCTCATACGATTTTGTGAATTGCTTGCGTGACGTCATTTTTTGCTCTTATTGGAGCGTTTCGCTGTCCTTTAGTTTGATTAGGTTTGTTTACGCGTAGCTCACTCTCAAAAATGACTTTACTCTCTTTCAGAATGACTTTTTGCTTCAGTTCAAGGAGATGCGACCAACTGAGTTTGTCACTCTAATTGGAGATAATCTGAGAGCAGCTGTAAGAAGCAGCAGTAAATTATACATATTCTTATTTGGATTACAACGCCTCAGTAATTAATAAAATGTAATGAAGTTTGTCAGTTTTTGTACTACCGAATTTCTGTCTGGCATTTTTTCGTCTGACCTATATTCACGTGACTTTCAAGCTTGATTTCCAACATTTAAAAAAGCTCAACTTAGTTGATTGCCTGCTGAACGCAATTTTCCGCTGATGCCTCAACCCCGGTTGCATGAAAGCAATTGATCCGTCACATGTTTTTACATAACAGCTCCTGTAAAAATTAAAAAGGAAAGCTATGTTTTGGTTTAAAAACTCTGGGAAGTTGTCTAATTTAAATAGTGTAAAGAAATATTTCGCACATAATTTGAAGTTCAGTGATTATAGAAAAGCCCAGTATGGCGTCGGAGGTTATATAGAAGAAATTATACTCAGTAATAATTTCATACTCTGCTATGTGTTTTTCCAATAAACAACAGGAACGAAAACCCCACACATGCCGATAATTAGAGAGCTTTTTTGTCAAATCAGATATTTCGCTACTGTTTTGAACATTTTCGTTAATGGAGAAGCCGGACTGGATTTGTTTAATTTGCTGATTATTTAATCAGGAACTTATTCCAATTGTTTTTTATTTAAAAATAATTTGTATGTTTTGTTAATTAAAATTTGAATTATTTTAAATGAGGGCTCAATTTTTGATCGATCAATTCTACTTGAAATTATCTACCAATACAAAATTTTAAATTCGATAAACAATTTTAGGTAACCAGTGTTAAAGACAAAAAACTGTTCAAGCATCATTGAAATTACAACATATGTTCATTGGCACTTATTTTCACGTGAAATTGATCGATCATTAATTGAGCTTTTATTTGAAATCATTCTGATCTGTAATTAACATGAAACCGAAAAGGGAACATTTTTTCAAAAAAGGACAGCGCCTCAATACAATCCGATAATGAGGCGCTGTCCTTTCTCTAAAATAATTTGCCTTTGTTTTATTTTGATTAAAGATCACAATGATTTCAAAGCAAAGCTCAATTAATGGTCGATCAATTTTACTTGAAATTACCAATTAACGCATTGTAATTTCAATAAAATGCCTTAACAGTTTTCATTGTTTTCAGTACGTTGTCTAAATTTGTTTAAATTTTGATTTTTGGTTGTATTGGTTGATATTTTTGTAGTATTTTGACTTACTTAGTATCTTGTTTGGGAACAAATGCTTCTAGAGACGTATAAAAAGTAAAAAGTTTAAATAACAGCCTTGTAAAAGGCTGGCGATGTTACCGTTAGCAGTTTTTCCAAATTAACATTGTTGCCCACCTTAAATCGATAGCATGTGAAGTGACTTTTTAAATTACTACTTTGAACACAAATTACTGCTGGACTGTTCAACTTAATTTTTAAAATTTCCTTCGAGTTTTGGTAATATTTTGCAAAGTTTGAAATCAGAATTAGTTGTGGATTTGCTTTTCAAAAATTATTACGTCTAATAATTTTTTCTGGAGAAAACGATGCTCTCTAAGGCAAGCTAAGGTATGCAAAAATGATTACCCCGAAAGTTTCATTTTATAAAAGACGTACTTAATTCTTCATGAACGTACTGCTGGCAACAAAATAATTAACCTTTTAACATTGACCTGCGTCAAGGAAGTTTTTTTTCATCCAAGTGCTTTCAAAAAATTTAAAAAGTTACAGAAATCTGTTGGTTTTAAACCTTCGCTAGGCGGAAACCATCGTAGAAAAAACATCGTTTTCTGATGCCAGGGAAAATCGTTTTCTGATACCAGGGAAAATTCAAGCATTCGATTTTTCCAGTAATTTTGCGCATGAAACCTTCTGGAAACAAAAATCGGGCTGATAAAGCTTTCCTTTAAGTTTAGGGAATTTTGACAATTTAAGCTCTAACTATAGCAGATAATCACAGTTAAAAAGATCAATTGTAACGAAAGTAATTGTCGTTTTTCTGACACCAGGAAAATGTTTCAAGCATACAAAAGATGTTATACGAGTTTCTCGTGAGCCTTAACTGCTGTCAGCGAAATGGATGTTGATAAAACCAGTTGTGTTGAGAAATTTTTGACCATCTAAGACCTCCTTGTTGACAAAAGCACAGCGAACATAATAAATAAAAATGGCTACAGAATGGTTTATAGTAATTTTCATTGCATTTGCGTTCTCTTATTTCTTCCTTCAAATATCCATATTGTCGCAGCAGTATTCATAAAACAAAAAGCGAGGAGAAGAGATGAATGCAGACTATATTAAGATTTGTTGCTTAAAGTTGAAACGGTTACCAGAAACAGCATTATCGAAAATTGTATATTTTTCTTAAAAACAAATAGTCTATCTGTAGTCAAAAATATCTGGGCTTTGGAGAAAGAAACTATGTTGAAACGGAACAGTCAAATCTTGCCCATTAGATAAAAAAATACAACAAAACCGCTTTTATTCCAAAAAAGCTGCATTTCATCTGATTGGTGAACATTGTATTGGTTCTATTCGTTTTTCTCAAAGTTAGCTCTAGATGAGACGAACTGATTGTAATCAAAGAGTCAAGAGGACTGTTTTTAGGAAGTCAGTAGTGATTTGATAACACAAAACTTCAAAACTTACAGCATTATCAAAATTTGAGAAAAACTTATTTAGTTTTTCATGAAATTGACTGAAACAATGATAACTAAAGGTTAAATTGTTCTTTCAAATTGTTATTTGTCTCATTTTTTGATATGATCAGGTAATATTTAGGGGCCGTTTGAATATTCCCAGAAGAAAGCAGGAAGAATTAAGAAAATGTATTTTAGACCTTTTCGTGAGGCGTCTAACTGCAAAATGACAACCAATTTTGCTTTGACTTCAAAATTTTCTTTTCTGTATACTTAACAATATAGAAGTCTGCTGATCAAGAATTTTTAACAGAGAAATGAAGTGTTTAATTATTGAGCAAGAAGGAGGATTGCGAAAAAGTTTCTAACAATATTTATCTAAATTTTGTATGGAGCCCTGAGGTTTAGAAGATAGCTGACTGGTTCAAATAACTGTTGTCCACTGAAAACTGAGCTTGAAGTTTAAACTGAGTTTCATTTGTTCGTACTTTGTGTCAAACATCAATATGGCTAGGAGTAGGGATAAATATATCATTGTTCTGACTCTCATGGGGTGAAAAGAAACAAAAATAGTTGCAAGAACCTGCCAAATTTTGAGCTCAGCGAGACGGTTGGCGAAATTGGTTCATTGATGGCAAAAATTTCAAAAAGAGGATTTGTTAATTTTTTGTAGGATAATTCCAGATGCAGAGAGCTTTAAAAATGCTTCCGCATATGTTGGTGTTGGATGCCCTCAAAAAAATTTGTCTCAACAATAAGTTTGTGCTAGCAACAATGAGAAGGGAATTTAGTACCCTGAATGTAAACTACAACTCAGTCCCACCAACTCCTAAACTCTGCTAACAAGGCAGCAGAACCTTACAGCGCTTTTTGTGCCGCAATTCAAGTGTCTTGACTAAACTTGACTTATTCGAGTCTCAAAGTGATAAACAACATGGATCAGGTATAACATTCATCCGAAAAACTAATAATTCGTTCAAATTATTTCAGGTAAATAGATGTAACTGAAACTCTGCGATATGGCTCGAACGAAACAGCATGGAAGGCGAGGTAAGAACAATCCTAACCGTGTTGAACAAGTAAAAGATGCTGATCAAAACCGGAAACCAGGTGTTGTCAAAATTTCGGATTTCCCGCCCGAGCTACCTGTCGAGTCTTTCCTAAACCAGCTGAGCCCTGTGGCCAAATTCGAACTAGATTTTCGAGATTTTCGTTCACTGTACAATAACAAAATTTACTGTGCCAAATTGCCTTCGGAAGAGCACGCAATTAGAAAGTGGGAGCCTACTGCGGAGTTGAATAAATTGAGGTTGAACCACTCAGTTCTAGTCCCATTCATTTTCCAGCGGAAGGTTCAAGTTGGCAACGACCACAATATTGTCTACCGTGGAGTAAGTCTGCGAGGCGGTAAAGGCCGATTAGAAGTAATTGGTAAGTCATGTCGTATGTTAAAGTTTTTAATAGCCGCGGTCAGCGTCTCAGAGACTGTTACTTAGGGGCTTTCCTTTTTTACAATTAAAGAGTTTTAATTGCAATGGGGCGCTGTCGTTTTACAACTCGAAGAGGGGTCAATACCGCACGTGCAAAAATTTTGCTTTTCTGTTGATCAAAAACGGAGAGTGGTGTTTTTGTTCATACCAGTTTTCAAAAGAGCGCAAAAGTTGGTGTGAAAAAATTGCGCTTTGTTTAATTTCGTTTTTTCAAAATTTTTTCGTTCGAAGTGGTTTTTCTAATTTGTGGTGACAAATATTTGGGTTTGGGAGCAGTTTTAACCATACTAAGCGTATATCCGACTTCTGGATTCTTTTTCTTTTTTCGACAGTTTGACGTCTTAGAGACAACTTTTTAAAGAGATTTTTATTAATAGCCGCGAAGTGATGGCGCTATTATTGGGGACATCGTGGTTTTTACAATTCAAAGAATTTGAATTGTATTGGGGCGCTTTATTTTTTTAAGATGTGTTCACACATTTTTCAATGAATTTGATCTTTCAAAACGGGATAAACAGGTAAAGCCCCGCGGTCATTAAGTATCATTAGAGGCCCAAAGTGGGCTTTAGTATCCCCTCAGGTGCTTAGAGTGGTGCAGCTGCTGGGATGACCTTAATTTAAGGTTGAAAGGTCATTTTTAGGAGTTTTTGGGCTCAAAATGCTGCAATTTTTTGTTTTTTTTTGTGATTTTTTGAGTTTTTTATTTGATTAGTCTTAGGTTGAAGTTTTTAAAAGTTGATGAAGGGCTTTTGCGAGACAAAATTACTTGTTATGACCATTTTATGAGCTATATGTTTTGGTACTGCAAACATAAACACGCAAAATGATACTAATTTGAAAAGTTTTGTCTTTTTTGAGTTTTTCCAGCTTCAAGGGCAAGGGAATCTCATTTAAGGTTTGATAATAGGGCACTGCATAGTTTCTAGTAACAATGGATTCGTTTTCAATATTTTAGGCATTTTTTGGATTAAATCTGCATTTTCAAGGATTTCCAAAGTTTTTGTCGATTTTTGATATTTGTCCATTCTCAAGTGCCAGAAAACCTATTCCACGGTGTGATCAAAGTTAATGCATGGTTATTAGTTTCAATGGATTTGTTTTCAACAATTTAATTTTCGCCTTTGAGAAATTTTTGATAAAATTTGCACTTTAAGTTTTTTCAAAACATTTGTCTTTCAGTTTATCTTACCTCAGTAGCCAGGTAACCTCGTCCAAGGCTCGAGAGTATGTTATTAAATAGTTGCTAGGGGGCAATTGAATGATTTTCATCATTTCAATGGAGCGAATTTCCATTTTTTGAGATTTGAATTTTCAAAAAAATATTGCCTATCGGTCTTTGAGCCAATGAATTTTTTGAGACTTAAAATTAGGTTACTGGATAGCCTCTAGAGAGACAAATGATTCTGAAGATATTAATATCACGTTTCTCGGAAACATTCATTAAAATTTGCAATTAATTTTATTTTTTCAAATTTTTCGGTCATTTTCGAGTTAATAGATCTTCGAGGGCCAATAATTTTTTCAGGTATTGCAGATATAATACTGGTCCGAATTCAGAAACAAAAATTGATATCGAACATATTTTTTAAATAGGTATATTTAAAAGGATCAAATTTGGCCTTAGGGGTAAAAGCTGCAATCGTTTTAGCAATGAGTATTTTTTTAGTTTGTTTGATCGTTTTAGTTTCTCAGTTTTTTTGAGATTTTGTTTGTGTTTTGGCTGTCATTGTTCAAATCATCTGCTGGTCGGGTAGTTTACTTCTAAGTTTTCATTCAATTCTTTGAATTGTTTTTCGAAATTTGTCCTGCTATGCTGTTTAAATCGTCGTCTCCATCGATGATTCTAACGACCTGACTTCTTGGAATTGACTTTTTCAATGACTTCAGTGACTTCTACTGCTTTGCAGTTAAAATGTGTGCGCTTGACGTCATTTCTTCTTTTAGGTCACTTGCTTGACTTACGTCACTCAAAAAAATGACTTCTGAACTCACTCATGGTTCAAATTTTATGAACAGTTACTCGTTAAAGATCAATAGTGTGTATCTAAGTAATGCCAAACGTATATGCCCTAATTCTTGAGTATTAGTTTTTGATTTCAAATATTATTTTTGAAAATGCTCTTTCAGGGATTTTTTCCTTATAGAGCGTATGTCTCATAAAAATGACAGTACGTATCTAACCCAAAAAATCTAGTCTACTAAAGGACTTTTGGTCAATCTGCCTATCTTGTTTCTTTAGTTGTTTCAATTCATGAAAGGCCACAGGCGTCTATCGCGGCTATTTTCCGGCAATCTGCCGGCTATGTTGTTCTTTTTTAATGTCCTCAAAATGCTTTTAGTTCCGATTAGACCTTTCTAAAGCTATGGAGATCTGTTGACTTGGAAGCTATTGTTTTTCATCTGGTAGTTTTGGCTTCACGGTTACCTCTTTGCCTTAGTTTTTTTTTGAAATTTTGCGTGATCTAGATTGCTCTCCCACGTTTGACTTCAAGTTATTAAAGTTCATTCGCAGAAGTTTACGCCTACCATTGTAATGTGCTTAGAAATGATTTTTATTAACAATTCCAATTTAATATTGTAGTTCATGATAAACTATAATATCATTTGACACCTCGTAGGACTGGCTCCCACTGAACATGTCGCCTGAGAGCAATTTGTCCGACTAAAGTAATACGCACCAGTAATAAACGCCAAAAGTGCGCCAAAATTGGCTTTATTATTAGCCGACCTCATCTTCGCAGCCGGCTTCTTATAGCGCTCCTGTTTTCAATTTTTTTTTAAACTTCGTCGAACAAAAATGTTTCGCTTTACCTCATTTTGCAGCTTTTTCGACATGTGTGAAATCTTTTTGACTTCTCTAGGCTAATATCACTCATCTCTCATTCTGATCTAAGTGATTTTGAACAGAAGTTGCTCCACAAAGCAATTCAAAATGAACATATTGTAAAAAAAAAACGAAATTCGAAATAGAAACGGGATAAACCCATAAAGCCCAATTTTAGATACCCGTTACTTGAACTTCGTTCTTATTTACCATCTCTAATGCTTATTGGTATTTATGCGAGCCCTGTATCCTCAGTAAGAAACAGGAGTTTGATCAACTACGAATTGATATCAAAATAGTTTGCACTTTAAAAATGCTTTTTTACAAAAATCAATTTTATTATTTGCTGTTCTTTCAATCTCAATCGTGGCTATGGGAATCAACGGTGGCTATTTTCCAGCAACCTTTTGGGTATGGTTTTTTGTTTCAACATAAATCATAGCCGCATGAAGGACTTAGTGTCCTGGCATGAGTGTGCTTGTGCTCGTGTGCTGGGTAACAGGCAAAGGGACTGATATTTGTTCTAACGTATTTAGAAAATCAACGGTTAAAAAACTGGTGCTTTTTGTCAACACTTGAGAAAAAGTCAAAATAAGGTCTTACTACTGCGAGAGGGCGACTAAGCAGGGCAAGCGAAATTAGCGAGAGCTGCTAAGGGGGCTCAAAACAAATGCTCGGTGAAAACATTTCTTTTGCGTACTTATTTTCCACGTGCATTGCTAAGACTTAATTGCAAACTAATCGACTAAATTGAACTGCCTCGAGGTGTTATTTCTTGACAATTTTTACCCGCGAATCTCTAAACCTTCGTACTGGTCTATAATCAGTTCTAATACTATCGTTTTAATCCCCATATTAGCCTTATACATCCGGAGCTCAAGCTAAACAGAAATCAACGGTTTTATATAGTTTCTCGTTTCAGCTAAAGATAACGATACAGCAGTTCAGGCCCTTGCATCTATGGTCATAGCAAAAGTGTTCGAAGAAGGTGCGCTGGCCAGATTCTTGTTTGAAAATTACCTGCATAAAATGTACCACTTAATCAAGAAAAAGCGAGATCCAATTGAGCTTTTTGAAGTACCAGAAAACATGGGGGATTTGGTCAGAGATGCAGACAAAGATAAACAAGCTGAAATTGATGCGAATAAATTTAACAAGCCAACAAGAAATGTGCAGAAGAAAGGACTGGTTGTCACTTCAATCGATTCATTTCTTGGCCTTGTTGACGAACAAAAGGTCGGAGCTGTTTCCTTTTACCCCGCTAATAAATTAATGTGTTCATAAGCCTCCGCGAGGAAACATTTGTGTTGTGGTATTCAGGTAGCCTGATAAGATGCGTGACTCGTCATTATAATTAATGTAGCTTTATGAGAATTAGAATGGTCGTATTCTACCGAGGAAAAGGAAACTGTTCCCGAAGGTTGACCCACCAATCGATGAAGAATATCTGTATGAAATGAAGAAACCGCAAGACGCTTTGTTGTCTCTTGGGGGAAATGATTGCATTGAGTCGATAAAAAGCAAACCTATAGAAGGAGAAAAGGGAATAGTTGAGAATAGACATGTGTTTGAGGCGTCTATAACCTTGACGGGAATGGAGACAGCTTTCAAGGCATTGGGTGAGTTTGATTATCTTAAGCAGCATAATTGATATTCGAGAAGCATACTATATGATTGAATATTTTGAAATTAAGTAACCGAAATTAAAAAATCGTGCACAAGAGCTTATTTTAATTGTTTTCCATATCTTGAGTTGCAAAGATTGTAGAATGTTTTTGTGGTCCTATCGTTTTCATCCCCCCACCAAGATAAAAATCCACGCGCCAAAACCTATGAAATAGCGCTGTGATGAATTTACTGTGAGATATTTAAACTGGATCCGATTAGTCTAAGTTGGGGTTCATAAAGAACCGTTACCTTGAATATACAAATTTTTTTTTAGCAAGTATAGACAAATACGCAATCGAAGCGTGTGCAGCCAGTATTCTCTCTGAAGTGTTCGAAAAACCAAAACTTGCTGCAAAGCTTCTAGACAAGTTCCAAAGTAGTTTCAACTCTTCTATGCCGATGCTTCCTGTATTGTACGAGGACTCAAGTACAGACGAGGGCCTGCCGAGTGACGTCTTGATATGCAGAGACAAAGGTCCCTGTGGGTTGATAGATGTTCTGCTTGTCAGCCATGGACGCCCATCCTCAGAGCTGTCACGCGACAATTTGAACAGGTATATATATTTGTTAATTTCTTTCAAATTAAGTTTGCTGCAAGTATTTGTGACCTGTTTGTCCTGAGATTTTTCTCCTTTCTTCTGAGGGACTTCAAGTTGCTATGCAGTTTTTCTAGCCACCACCGAAACATTTGAGAAGGCAATATTTCAGTGTAATGGGTAGTTTTGGTAGCTGTTGTCCCTAAGCTTTAATTAGTTAAACTAATGCTTGACCTGTAATTAAACCTACAATTTTATAGGATGCGTTAGAATTTCTGGGCCCTCTCCTTTTAGAGGTTCAGGCCGGGAAAATGGAAATTTAGAATGATTTATGATATACGTATAAGTATATGTACGTAAAAATATCATAGATTTATCAAAATTTTGTAGCGTTTACATGTTTACGAAAAGTCAAATGAAAAGTGTGTCGAAATTGGTATAATTTTTAAATAGCCGTCCTCGGCTTCTCAGCAGCCTATTTTTTTTGCTCCTTTTTACAATCCAAAGTATTTGGATTGTATTGGTGTGCTGTATTGGTAGCTTTAAAGATCTGTTCACTTTTTGGGCTTTTTCACCTCAGTGAGAAGTCAAATGAGTGGTGATTTTAATCACGTTCGAGTAGTAAAGGCAGTAAAAATCAAGTAGGTTTGCCGCGTGATGTTTCCCAAGTACCTCTAAATTGGAGTGAGAAGTTGGTATTTGAACAAATATTAGGTTTTTGAAAGCGAATTGTTTTCACGTGCGGCAACTTGATTGCTTTTTTCAGCGTTTCTCCTTGATCACTCTCAATATGATATATATGTGTTCTAATGACGACTATTTGCAGTTGACTGAACTCATCGACGGGCAGCAAATGCTCTTTTACTTTGACTCTATTTCTCCGAAAATATTCCAATAGCTAATGCTTATGAATTTGACTCTCATTGTTTAAGAAATATTAAATAAATTTTTGAGGTCTACGAGATTTTATTTCGCAATTTGTTGTCTTTTCTGATAGTCTCCTTAACGACAATTGTCATGGGTGGCTAAGGATGCCTAAATTAATCGAATTAGTCGTTTTGTTTCTAGCTGTTTTTTTCTTTGACTTATGAGCTGTTTTCAAAAAATTTTACTCCGTTTTTGAGTTTTATTAGTTTCTGTTGTGCTTATTGTTGTTTCATGACTTAATCTCTGTAATTGCAGATTTCCTTGGTTAATATTGAGTGGTAGGTGAATCTGATTAGTCGCTTGAGTTCATAGCAATCGTTTTAAAGATTTCGACACCTGGTTTTCGAAGTTTGATTCTTCGATCTTTCGTCTGTTTTTTGTGGTCTTTTTGCTCAGTCTCAAAAATAAAAATATATTCTTCTTGGCCTTCTAGTGCGGTTTTTTTACGAAAGGAAGGAAAGCATATAATTGTTGATTTTCTTGTTTAATTACGTTTGGTGATGATTTTTCTTCTCACAGATGTATATTTAGTTCCATAGCCGCTGAGGAAAATGCCAAATGAGTTAATGTGTTATTAAAGCTGCGAAGTTCTAATCTAGGCGATGTTTTCCGGTGATTATTGTATTTGTGTTTGCTTTTCGGTCTGATTTTCTTTTTCACGAACCTAAAAGGAGCATGTTTATTGGTCTTTTAATGCCGCTGTGTCATTGATTCCTTCCTGTTCTTTTGCGTGATGTTGAAAGGACTCATCTATGATGAATGCAGTTAATAATAAAGCATGGCGCATAAAATAAATTTGAAATGTGAATTTTTATTTAAATAAACTGAAGTTAAATAGGTATTGTATGTTGCATCAGCAACACCCATTCAATTTTCCATCTACTGCTATCTATATTCTACGTCATCTAAGTCGATTTGGCAGTCATTTCAAAAATCTGTCGTCTTTTCTCGTAGAGTTTAGTTTCTTTAAATCTAAGTGTCGACAGTTCAACCAATAAAGACAGGAGTGTTTTGATTGGTTCGGAAGAGATCCAATGTGATGGCATGGATATCATTTGAAATCGTCGTAACTTTATGGTGAGTACGAACTGTTTGTACAGCTGTGATCAAGTCTATGATTCAGGTGTCTAAGTCCAAGAGAGGCTTTGGAGAAGCTGATGGTTGTCTCTTTGGAGAAGTTCAACTTCTTCAAGTACAGAATGGCCAAGGGAAAAGTAGATGTGATTGGATGTGTTCACAAAGACGTTAAGAAACACACAAAGCATCAGGCCTACTGTAAGTTATTTTGTAATCTATATTACGAAAATATAAACAATATTTACATATGGTTTAAATAAACATTCTTTAGTTGCTCTTCATAAATTTCAGCGAAAGCGAATCATTGTTAGGTGTGATGTGAACCGTTGTTGGACATTTTACCAATTCCTTGATCTTGGTTCAGAAATATGACAATCCAATTAGCACTTTAATTTGTGTAAATTTTGGGTAGTTTAGCACATTCAATATTTTAGCATTGGGTAACTCCTCGGGGTCTTTAAATTGGGAATGATGATATTTCAGCAAGTAGTGCTTACGTGGCGTTACAGGGAGCGTGTGCCAACTATTTGTCCCTTCATTTCGGAGATTCAGATTTGGCAAGAGAGATGCTGTTTCGCTTTGACAACACATACTGCGACAAGTATAAGTTAGTACTTTTTTAATGGCTTTCTACGGAAGTTTGAAGCAATTATTGTAAACGTATGTCTTTTTGTTCTCCAAAATTTTTGGTTGACCGTTTTGACTATTGCGCCCCTAACTTTTTGCGTAATCTGAATTTCTCCCTCATTCGCAATTTTAAGCTGTTGAACTCAATTGGCGACGGTTTAATAGTAGTAAGTATTGTTGGTACAAAAAGTAACGAAAAGTGTACCAAAATTGGTGTCAGTTTTTCGCTTTAAATTGTTATAGTCGTATATAATAATCTCTAATGACGTGATTTCAAGTACGTTAATGAACTTCTTTAACGAATTGCTATGCAATGACGCAGATTGTGGATGTAACATCTAGGGCCTGTAAACACGGCTGTAAATACAGAGCTTGAATATTGAATGGAATTTCAGTTGTAATTAGGTGCTGTCACGTCTCAAAAGTGATGATCTATTTTTCATCTCGCATTTTTCATGAAACATAATGGAAAAGTCAACGCCGCAAAACTTTTGATTCCCAGTTGAAGACAAATTCGACGTGTTGAGAAGAATAGGTTGTTTTTGTTCATACTAAGTTTGAAAGAGTAAAAATTTTAAGAAAGGTGTTTACTCCCCACAGGTTCAAAGCAGATTTTGTCATTCGCTCCTTTTTCGTACAAATTGATTTTTCAGCATCAATTCTCATCTCATTTTTCAAGGCTATTGTGTTTCTAGATTTTTTGTGTTTCTAGATTTATCTCACTTAGAGGTATTGTTTAATAATTACGACAGGCAGTTATATATGGCCTTCTCTCGGGTGTTCTTAATTTGTCAAGATTTTTATGATGATATGACGTCATGCTCACTTCGAATCTGCTTTTTATTAAATGATTTTTTGAATCAATTACTAGTCTGTCCTTTGCCTAATCTTTTGTTTTGTCAATAAAATTTTTGAAATTGTTTCTCACGATTTTACCTGCTATGTTTTGTTCTCTCGTATGGTTAAGTTTTTGGTCTCAGTGACCTACCTCACTCAAACATAAATTTTTAATTGCTCTTGAACGAAGTTCATAGCAATTATTGTAAACGTGTGTGTCTTTTTTTATGCAATTTTTTCGCTTGACAATTTTGTGCTTTTCTTCTAGAACATTCTTTGACTTCTCAAGTGACTTTTTCACGCTTTCGTTCTTCATTTGTGAGTGATCTCTAGTGCTCCAAAGTTGCTAATATGAAATCGGTTGCAGCATAGCAAAATTAAGTGACTCATAGCGCAGTGGGTAGGGGGGGGGGCATGGATCGAGAGGTCAGAGGTTCGAATCACGGTGGGAGCGAAGGTTTTTGCGCCCATAAAGAAAAATTGATCTAGACTAAAACCGTGAATTAAATTGCCTCGTCTGTCGTTCAAGAGCATTTCTTCCGACATTTGTCGGTTTATGCTTTCACTTTCAGAATGACTATTGCTTTCCCTAATTGAAAGAGATTGATTGTATTTCACTCTAATAAAGCTTAATTGAGTGCAGCTAATAAAATTAACGCGTACGTTATACAGTTGCCTCCATATTAAAACATAGCACATCTACATTTTGTAATAAAATCAAAATTTCTTTTTGTTTTTTTTTCAGATATCTGCTGCTACGTTGGACATTTTGCGGGTCGGGCCCCAATTTATTTAATTTGTATTTATTATTAGCCGCCATCAGCCTCTAAACGGCTAATGTTTCGTGCGCTCTTTTTTTAAATTAGCTATATCTTTTTTTCACGTTTTTGTTTTACAGAAGTCACAATTTTCACGCTTGATTTCTGACTTACCTCATTCACTGTTTTCACCGAATGGATTTTAAGTTCTTTTACGCATGAAGTTACAGTGTACTGAATACAGTCAAAGTCTAAAGAGCAAAGTCAAAAGCAACAGGATGAACCGATAAAGCCCGATCGTTAAGTCGTAGTGCATTCACTAGAGTGATTGCTAGCTGACATCATTTTTAAGCTTAGTAGCTTTCAGTTTCGTGGCTGAATTACTTATAATTTAATAATCTAACACACTGCATACCAAATAAGAAAACTTTTTTGAAAAAAAAACAGACATAGGGAAAAAGTCAGTCAATTTTTTATCTCTTTGTTTTTCTGTTTGAATCCCGATGTTTCTGCGGCTATTTTCTGGCAATCTGGTTGTTATGTTTGTTTTTCACCACTTTTGACTTTAAGTGGGTCTAATTGATTGCGGTTTGTGTGTACTATTTTGTCTATGTTTTGGAAGTTTTCTGCAAATATTTCAGTTATTTGTTAATTTTTTTCTGATTGCTCTGAACAGATTGTGAGGAGCCAGAAATTTCTAAAGATCGGGTAATCAGTTTTGCTATTTTGGTTGGTATTTCAGTTTTTGGTTGGTCTTCGTTTCTTTTGAAGTAGGTAATTTTTTTAGTTCATTTTTCTTGTTTTTTGTCTTCTTGCCCTGTAAGAAAAAAGGACTGCTCAGGAAATAACGTCATAATAATGTTTATAATGGAAACAAAAAACGATTGGCTTTTTTAAAAAAAACAATTGGCTATAAAAGTTCATGCCGCACTTTCAAAAACATGTTGATTTGAATTTTAGTTTTATAACACTTAAATAACAAAAATGTGGGTACTATGGTCTTTTAAGTAGTTCATGCCAGTAGCTTGAAATGACTTTTAATCTATAGTTTTCAAGAATTTTCGGTTTTTGAATCTTGCCGGTTTTTGGTTGCCTTTCGTATAGTATTCTTGCGTAGTCTGAAAAATTACAGTTGTCAGGTGCCTTCTTTTAGAGTATAATTGTTTTCAATTGATTGGCTCCAGTTTTTAGCTATCGCTTAGATTGACTTAGACACCAAAATTTTTCAGTTTTGCACGTCTTATGGGTTTTTAAAATGTTTTAAAGATATTTTTTTTGCGCATATATGGTCTTGTGCTTTGTTAATTGTCATTCTTTGATGTTGCTGGAAAAATTTTGTTGGTTAGTTAATTAAACAGCTCTCTAGATTGTAATTGAGGTCTTGCTCATACTGTTTTTTTTTCGTCATCAAGATTTTTACTACATGATTTTACGATCGCTTCAAATCTGCTTTTTTGCATTCGTTCAATTTCGACTGAATGGCGTTTGTGTGACGTCCTCTTTCACTCTTAGTGGAGCGAGTTGTTTGTTCATTCGAGTGATTAAGTTTTTGGTCTCTCAAAAATTACTTTCCTCACTATAAAAATGACTTCTTTTTTACTTCAACTTAATGAGGTAAGGTCAACTGAGTGTGTTTCATTCTAATTGACTGAAATTAAGAGAACACTCCGTATTCAACTACCCGAACCCTACTGTTATGCCCGCTTTCATTTTATCCAGTGGTGTTAGCTTCCCTGAGCTTAAGCTAGCGATAATCACAATCTGCCCGTCAAATTGTTTAAGAGCGATTCTCTCCTCAGTCGGTTGTTTGTTTTCTTTAATGTTAAATGCACATTCGGTTAATATGCTGAAATGAGGTTGCATGAAAATGTTGTCTTTAGATGTTATCAGAAGATGAAAATAAAACAGTTTGCGAGCCAGTGTCACCAATTTGCTATTAACGGACAAGAATTCCAATCTGAAGTTGACAAAGGCGAGGAAATTTTCCAGAAATGTATTGCAAACCTAAACAAATCGCATTTTGACACCCTAGAAAAGATGTACAAGGTGCAAGTCATGCGGATGTTCTTAGCGGGTGCATTGGAAAATTCTGATGATTGTTATTCGCAATCGTTTGAACAAAAAAGGCGTCGTATGAACAGTTCCTGTCCCAAACCATACATTCCAAAGTTAGACCCGATCGCGGACCAGAAAATTTTGCCCGATTTGTCTAACTTTACCGATTTGATCAGTGATTGCAAATTAAAGGCGCTCGAATGTTATATGGAAAAGAGCGATAATCATGTTTTCATGGTAAATTTGCGAGTAAATGATTGCTTTAGCTTCGCGGCTCTGTCCGAAAATTCTGCTCATGACGCCATGTTGATTGCATGCAAGAAAGTTCAAATTGGTTTGAACAGTGATGAAAATAGTGTGAAAGAAATTCAAAATGATTTAGCAGCTATGTTGAATTTGCTGAGTGAAGATCATCAAGTTTCAACTGAAGGATTAGGATTTAAAGCGGACGTGCAATTTCTTGAGGAGTATGAGCGCTTTGAAGCTACTATGTGGTTCAGAGGACAATGTTTCAAAGCTTTTTCTGACTTGAACAAAACGGACGCTCTCCGAGGTGTAGTGGCCCAATGTTTAAAATTTGCAAATAGTCAGATATAGATTTTATTTTTTTAAAGGTGCCAGAACTCTGTCCTAAATGATGGTGCAATTGATTTAATGGATATATTCTGCCCAACCCCCCCCCCCCCCCCCCTCCTCCCCACCCCACTTACACACACACACGCGATTAGTGAGTATATAACTTTTACACAAGTGCAGGTTCTATTTTACAAAGTAAACGCACTATAACAACACATAAATTGTAATTGGGGGTCATGAAAAACAACGGGGCGTCGAAACAGAATAGATTCCATTTAATATATGTTGATGCAGTTTAGTTTGAACACTGAAAATCTGATATTTGTGTTTGTTAGTAATCGTGAGCTAAGCTCATTGCTATCTTAAAAATCTATTTTTGTGTTCTTCTAATATTTCTTTTCCTCAAGCCATCAAAGAATTCGTTTAGTTTGTAGTTTTGTGGAAACAATCGAGCTCCAAAAAAGTAATTTCGGTGTTGTATTTAGATGGGCTAAGGATGGCTATAATCACAGATTGATCTGAATGTTAAAAACGCTGCTGATGTTGAGTCAAAAATTGAAAGAAGTTTGTTATCAGAGGTTAGGTAATATGAATATGGAGACAAAATATGTTAAATTAATACTTCACCCGATTTCGTTTATTTATCCTTATGCCAAAATAAAAAAGAATAACGACTGTTCGGAAGATTGACCTGAAACCTGCAAGTGAATCCAATTCCTACGAACGATAAATTCATTTAAGCTTTTAGATTTCAGGAAGGAGAGGAACGTGAGATTTCAAACATAAGATAAATATATTTTAAGTAAAAATTACGATATTATTAAATCTTCAAGGTTGATTAGAAAAACTGCCCTCTTAATGGAAATCTGCTTCCTGTAACCAGTATTCTCTATGAGAATGATATGGTCTGAGTTAATAGAAATGGACTGTCCATTGTTAAATGCTTCTAAAGAGTCATCTACTTGCTGGCTGACAATTAGCACTTCTTGCCAATTGATAGTTCCCAATTTGGACTTATTTGAACACTTGAAAATTATAAAGTTTTACCTCTTTTTACCCCGATTTTTTTCACCCTATAACAAGCGATTGTGGTACGAGATATCATGGTTGAGGGGAACAAGTCCATTTTTAATCCCTATATTGAATCAATCTAAATCATTTCAGATTTTTGTTTTGTTTGCAATTGGGATGAGTTGATCTTGTAATCTGTGCATTTGACTCAATAATAATTGGCTGTTCAAACAACCTTTTGATGTCAGAATCGAAATGGCCCACGACGCCAAATCAATTCTATTCACTTCGACTCCCATTACAATTACTCAGTGTTTAAATTCGGCGCGTGATCGGTACGAACGCACGAAACTGGCTACTGACAGAAATATACCACCCGAGTTCAAGCAGACCATCAATCCAATTTTCTCTGGATCACCTTTGGAAGTTGCCAGCCATCTAAATGTTATTTCATCAACTCTTTACTCTTACGATTTTGTCAATTATCGTTTGAAAGACTCAACCAAAATATCCGCTCATTCAACGGATGTAAGCAATTGTGGCGCTAGTATTGTGTATGGCTGCTTTTGCAAGAGTGTTGATTCCAGATTACCGAGTTTTGAATCGTTCGGTTAGTTGAGCTCAATTAGTCTTATTTGAATCTATAATTACAGTTAAAAGTTGATTATTTTTGGAAAAGTTGAAAATTGAACTGAGATTTTTCATGTTAAAAGCGTTCGTCAAAAACGTCTTACAATTGCTCTCAACTCAATTTAAAACTACCCTAATTTAAGCAGCGCTCTTAGCTTTCTATTTTGTTATAATGATACCGATTTTTTGTCTATTTAGATCGTTTTGCTACATAGCAATGCTGCGTTTGTTTCTGTTTGTCTCCAACTTTTTTATTTATTATCGAAATTTTGTGTTGTTGAATTTAGTTTTCGAGCATCACTATTAGTTGTTGTTTAGTACAGGTTTGTCCTTTACTGTGGTCGTTTTTGGTTTTGAAAAAAATCGCCCAGATTTAGGTCCGAAAATCAAGCCATTTTTAATTGCTCTGGAACAAAGTTTGAAGCAATTTTTGTAGTAGTCTTTTTGTTTTTATGCAATTTTTTTTTGCTGGAGAGCGTCTGTTCTAGAATGTCATTCGCTTGATCAATTTGTCAAAATTAGTAGGCTCTAGGCGGACGCTTCACCGAAAGCTGCTGAGCATGCAGACTTCATAGTGTGTAAGGCAAAGTTTATTTTTGAAAGGTGATTTAAGCATTAAAGAGACACTGACTTACAGTCGTGTATTTTTTTACTATCTTGAATGGTTCAGGTCAAGATTGTTTCGCCTACTTCGTATCGTTTCTCAAACTCTGCCGGGCAGTTCTTTTTTAGGTCAACTATTATTAACCCTGGAAGTTATGGAAGCGACCAGGGAATACTGTTCAAAAAACACCTCGAGCGAACACATTTCGAGAGGCCTAGAAAATATAATGTAGTTATTTTATTCACATAATTTTGGGGGAGAGGCAGATCGCGAATAGGTGTGAAGGAGCAAGCAATTTTCACGTGCGGCTTTTTAAAGGAGGCCTTTTCTATGTTGAGAGCTTTTTTTGGACGAATCAATGTTTCTAAGATAATCCACGTTTCTCTGCTTCTAAAGTTTGGTGCCCTTTCAAAGTTTGTTAGAATTTAAGATGCAACTCAAAGTTGTTCTGTAATTTTTACATTTTGGGCGCTTTTAGTGGTTTCGTCGAAGCTGTAGTAGTGTAATTGTTTTCACTGCATGTTTAGTCTTCAGTATAATTTTGTCCGACTCATCCATTTGGGCATTTTCATTTAGAAGTTTTTCAGTCTCAGAAAAATTATACGTTCGTCTTCTGAAAATTATCTGCCTGTATTTTGTTTGTAGATTGTTTGCTGAGAATAGGCAATTGCGACTGCTATTGGCGCTAATGTCAAACCTCAACCTTTTGCTCTTGATTTTGCTGATGACGTTGCTGCAAGTTTTTCAAAAAGGGATTTTCTCAGTTTTGACCGCCTTTTGCTTGCGGTTATACTTAGTCTTTCAGTCGAAATAATAAATGGTTGTTTGTTTTACTTGTTTGTAATCTAAATTTTGTTGTCAAATGGTTTTTCGGAAACTTTTTTCATCGAACTGTTAATGCTTCAAACTGCTGTAATTTAATGCTTTCAAATCACTCTCTAAGCTAACCTTAATTGTCGAGCGAGCTAAAAGTTCTGGAAGAGCTTATTCAAAGTGACAAAAGCAGTTTGTGAGCCTTGATTTGCTTATTCACGAATTAGTCTCTTCTTGAGCTAAGTTGATAATAATTGTTCGTAGTGCCGTTTTCATAAAATAGTAGCAAAAATTCCATACATTGTACATATACAATCGCTTATAATTTGGGACACTACAAGGTCGCCATTAAACCTATCTGGTTTGTTCTCAGGCCCCTCACGGAAGGGTTGTGCAATTTTATTTGAAATATATATATATGAAAGAAAATGTTTAAGGTTGAAAAATTATCCTTTCTAGTAGAGGTGAACTATTGAAGAAACGGTATTTGTTGCAATCGATGATTTTGCTCTAACGGACATGAAGGAATCTGTCTGGCAACTCCTGGTTACCAATTACATGAAGTTGCAAAAATGTATGGCAAAATCTATCTTCTAAAAGAATTGTTATTTCAATAACATTTTTAGCATCACGATAACTTTAGATTTCAACGAATTACTATCGAACCTTTTTCTCCCAATTTGTACATACTGTCCACGATTTCTTATGATTTCATTAAGGTCCGAGGCCGCTAAGATGGTTGAAAAAGCTTCGCTTAGCGATTGATTTGTTGTTAGTTTTACTAGTAGTTTGAAGATTTCAAAAGCATATAACTCTGAGGCGCTGCTTGTAGAATTGTGGACTCGTATTTGCTCGATTGACTCGTGTTTACGTTTCCAGAAAATTGCTTCTTAAATTCTTTTAATCAAAATGTTGATTGGTTTTTTAAAAGTTTCATCAGTAGATCCGTAGATAAAAATTCAGTATTGTGCTTTTGGTTTGACATAAATTTTTAAAAGCTGTGTTCTCGTAAAAGTAAGGCATATTCGGTGTATAAGAGACGAGAATTTGAAAGCCTCTCTTTGACGTAGTTAATATGATCTTTGAATTTCAACTGGTTGTCCAATATTAATACTAGGTACCTAAAAGAGCTGGTTTGTTCAATTTCTGCTCGATCAATTGTTGATTTGTGCTGGTTTAGATTGCGTCCATTTCTAAACACCATCCGTTTTGTTTTTGTATAAATTGTTAATTTCTCTTTATGAAACCAGCTCCCAACTGCGGCTAGTGTGGCATCATGTTTTATTCCTTTAATCTCAGTACTACCTTTATTAAAAACAACTATCGTCAGCAGAGAGAATTTTCTTGATTTCATTTGATTTTTGAGATGGAATGTCATTTAGGTAGATAAGGAAAAGCAGTGGATCAAGAATTGATCCTTCTCGGACTCCACATTTACGCTTTTCGTTGCAGATTCAACTTTGCCTATTTTAATATGATTGAGTCAATCTTTCAGATAAGAATCAAGCTTTTTCTGTACCATTCCCCGAAGTCCGTAGTTCACACTTTTTCAGCAATGGCTCATGGTTCACTGTATCGAAAGCTTTTTAGATCAATGGAAGTGTATTTAGTTAATTTTTTTAAAATGTAAACTAATTTTTCCTGATTTCTTCAGTTAGCGAAGCTATGGCGTCAACAGTACTTATTTCGCTTCGCCAACCACATTGATTTTTTGAAAATATGTTGATTTTGTTCAAAAACGTGTGAACCTTTCATATAATATTTTTTCAAACAATTTGCCAATGGCTGGAAGTAGTGAGATTGGTCTGTAGTTTGTGGTTTCGCTACGATCGTTGCTTTTGAAAACAGGCAAAATTTTGGCTAATTTCAGGCATTAATAAAATAAGCAATGTTTCAGATAATCATTTTATGTGTCAAGTAGTGGACTAACTGCACGAGATACTTTTTTGAGAAAAAGATATTTCATGTTGAGGCAGTCTAAACTAACCTTCGACGGAAACCATCGCAGTGTCTGTAATTTCGGTAATGGTTATTGGAAAAAGGAACATGGTTCTTGTGTTAGTTTCGATTTGATATCTCTGCTTTGTGTCGAATGTTTTTGCTCATTACTATCTAAATTACATAATAAATTTGATGCACATTACTATCTAAATTAAATAATAAATTTGATGCACATTAGAAATTTTAGAATCTTGCACCAGAGAAACAAAATTTAGGCGCCAAATTTAGGAGGAAAAGGTGTTTGGATTCAGTTCACAATTCTATATTTTCAATATATTTCGATAGTATTTTCGATACAGTTCTTTCTCTTTTTTTCGTTTTTTTTAAATTGCTCTCGAACGAAGTTTGAAGCAATTATTGTATACGTGTTGGTCTTTCTGCATTTAAAATTTCTGCTTGACCGATTTGACTTTTGAGTGACTTTGACGCCCTTGACTTTTTCGTCTTACGTGATCTAATTTTCTCTCATTCAAAACAGCAGCTGAACTCAAGTGGCGGCATTTCACTACTAAAAGTCAAATGAAAAGTGCGTCGAAATTGGTTTTCTTTTAATATTATTAGTGGTTATAATGGTGTATAATAAACTGTAATGACATCATTTGATGCCCCTTCAGGGATTTTAATCCCCCCCACCCCATCGACTGAAACAGGCTGTAATAGACTGGAGCTCCCACTAGTCGTTCGAGAGCAATTCCTCTGACATCAGTCGGTTATGTGTGCCTATATTTAGGATGTATTCTGTTTTGGTCAACCAGCTTTGTGGGCATATAATTTTTACGCTCACAGTTCAATATAACCGCCCGAAATTTGTTAGTGAAATGCAAAACAGTGGGGCGAAATAGAAAATATCAGATTTTTGTTCCCATTTTAAAATGGGAGAACTATATGCTATCCCCACTTTTTTCAGACAACTTTTGACTTTTTAGGGCATAGCAGGCAAGCATGTGGTATCAATTTGAAGCTCTCTGCGTCTAGAATTCCACTACAAAGGGTAATTTTTTGGAATTTTGTTTTTTCTTAAAAATGTTTCCTCGTTTTCTATGCACAATTTTAGGCAATTTAGCCTAACTTCTGATCGAATTTAGCTTAAAATTTGTTCAAAATTCAACCATTGTCACAACTTGCGGTTTTTTGAGGGGATCTTTGAAAAAAAACGTATCGTATCGTTTTTTCAATGTTTCCATAGAGCTCCGAAATACAAATGCCGTTTTTTGAGAAAAAAAATAGCGCCAAATTTCCAATCATACTTTAGACTATTTTATGAATTTTTGAGCCTACTTTGATCTGTATTAACCTAATTTATCAACCAATGTTCAGTTCGTTAAATTTACGTTTAAGTCGTTCAAAAATTTTGAGTTTTGTCGATTTTATGCACTTTTTCCGCTTGCACTATTGACTGAACACCAATCAACAATGACATATTCTGCATTTTGTACTCTTTGGACCAAAATGAGATTCGAAATAGCTATCAGAAAGTTTTTAGACTTAAATTTAATCACATTTTATGCCACTAATGAAAATTTTTATATTTTTTTGCTTTTGAAAATATTTGTTTTGCAGAAAAGTTGCCGACATTGTTTAATTCTGGTTCTCCTGTTCGTAGTCTTTTTTTTTGGCTGTTTGACTGATTATCATTCATGATAACAATTCGTATCGAAGTGGGGGGCAGTTTTTTTGTGTATTTAGATTGATTTATACTCATGGAGATTACCTGCTAGGAAACCAGATCATTCACCTCTAGTTTTGTTCTGACATGTTCTCTAGTTTGCTCTGTTTTTCTCTTGTTCTTTACGGTTTTTTGAATTTTTAATTGAAGCAATTTAAATTGATTCGGACTGCATTCATTTCCGTCTCTCTGTGTTTTAAATAATTTAAACGCTGTTTTTTCAGGAAACAAATTTTATAACTAAAAAGTTCATTTTATGATTCATTATTGAAGAACGTTTCGTTTTTCTGTCTGAAACAAAAAAACAATTAAGGCGTCTGAAATGCTCTCTAGTAAAGTATATCGTCTTCATTTTGACCTTCTTGTACGTTGCTTATGGTTTTATCTAATAGATATCTTTGAGTTTTTTTAGGATTTGATGCTCAAATTATAATAATAACTGTTGTCTGAATGTTAAAGCAAAAACTGCAGCATGATTCTTTTTTAACGTGCTTCAAAATACTTTTTTTCAACCTCACAGCATGCTTTGGAATAACTGAGACGCCATCTGACTTGAAAAGCCAAATCAAAATTCCTTATTTTTGTCCGCTTTTCAGCTCTCTTTAGTGTTTCTGCTAAATCTTTGTGATGTGGGTGCGTTATTAGTAAAACTCGTCAGTAGTGATGAAATCAATCAATAAGTGAGATATGCTTTGTTGTTGTTTTTGTTGCATTGAATTGTGTTCCAGGACTAGTCCTTCGAAGATTTTCTCACAGATTCTTTTAAACTGCTTTTGCCGATCGATTATAGAACTGGCTAAATTTATTCTGATTTGCACATGCTATTTAATTCCTTCGCTTCACAAGAACACTGTTTGGGGGATATTGCGAGAAAAATTGAGACAATTTTGTCTCGTTGATAATGTAAGCCACATAATCGAAATAATTAAGACAATTGTTAAAAATATTTGTTTCCAGTGTATTGTATTTCTCGAGCTTGTTATGATAAGGGTTTCACCGAATACACGTGACGTGAAACTGTTGTTTCCTTAATGTTTTTTTGGGTTTGTCTTCGATTATCTGGACAAAACATTCTTTTTATTAAAGCTATTACTGCTGCAGCCACATTTACCAATGTTTTGACTTAAACGTTCTTGCTGAGAAATTTAGCAAGTATGAAAGACGATTAACTGTATGGAGTTTTGCATTAGGTTCTACCGAGGAAGTGGCACTGAATGCTTGCTGTGCTCAGATGTTGTACGTCTTGTCTCCAAAGCCACATTTGGCAGCTCTTCTATTGGAACGCTTTAAGAGATCTCTTCATAGCAACAGCAGTTTCACCCTCTTCTCGAAACCGATTCCCTCCAAATCAAGAGAGCAAGTTCATAATTTGGAAAGCAAAGATAACAACTGTGTTAATATTGATTGTGATCAAGTGCTAATAAAGTCCGCCTCGGAGTGTGGAGTTGACGAGACGAAGAACAGCAATAATGATCAATTGTTATGTGAAACCGCAGATAATGATACCACTAATTGTGCACCAAATACCTTCTGCCAAAAGTCAGAATCTGTAGCTTCTGAAGAAGCCTCAACTTCTCTGGACAAAACCGTACTTGGTAGCCAAGAAACTTACAAGGCTGGTTTTGATTGTAATGCAAATATTCCGAACTTCTCTTCGTCTCATGAAGGGACTTTTTCTGCTCTTAAAGCATTGTCTAACAAGTACGCATTGAACACAGCAGGGACGCAAAGTTTGCGTGATGATTCCGGTTACTACTCAGCGACTCATCGGCGATCGCCATTTACAAAAATGACACAAAAATTGGTAAGCTCCGAGAAAGCTGTCGTCATGCATAGTGATGTAGATACTGATCGGACATTCCGAAACGGCGGTAATAATAAAGGTCATTGCAAATCACCTAATCATGGAAAGTACAGTATAGTTTGTGAAAGGGAAAAACTAAAAACGCCAAGAAGTCCAAAAACATCAGAAAAACTCTCCAGAAATGAACGTCGAAAATTGGCAATGCAAGACAAAGAACCTACTATGCAAGCTGAAGATGACAAAGAGACTTTGACTCGAGAAGACCTTGACCAGCTGCGATATTTAATAACTGAGAATACTCCGCTAAAGGCGACTCTTAAAAGGAAGTTTGCTAGTGTCCTCACCAAGGCAAATGTTTACACTTGTCGTAAGTACTATTTTCAGCTTGAATGATAGGACATTATTAGTCTTCTAATGAATTTTACTATCCTACGTGAAGTGTTAGGTAGATATTTTTACGGGAAGTACTTTTTGTCGTATGTTTCCCAATATCATTCCTTTTCAATACAATACAAAACTATTCTGTCCCCGAGTGTTTTTATGACCCCCAGTTACAAATTAAGTGTTGTTATATAGCACGTTATTATGTCAAAATAGTGCACGTGCGCCTGGGGGTCATAAAACTTTCATTCTCACTAAGCTGGGGGGGGGGGGTGCAGAATAGATCTGAACTTTCTTTAGGGATCCTGGAGTATGTCTAAAATTTGTGTTAATAAAGTTGTGTATTCGGGATTTAGCAACGATGCAAGAGTTCCGTCTTGAAGATGCCATCACAGTCGAACAATTCCTGTGTTCCAAAAAACTGTCGTGTGATCGCCCAGTGAATATCGCTCAAGAACGTTGGGACAGATTGAAAAATCTCCCGAATATTGTTCCCAGTCAAGCAGTTCAAGTGCTTAGCTTGAAACGAAAATGCGGAAAATTCATCTCGCTTGATTACGGGATGTCAAGGACCGCTCTACTTGCACATAACAGACTACAGTTGAAGACCAGAAAGAAGGCAACTACTGTCTTTGAAGCTTCTGGTTAGAATTTTAAGAAAAAAATGCGATATCCTTAAAATTGCTTCGAAATCAGTTTTTTGTTTTTTTCAGCCTCTACTAGCGAGCTTGCCGTGCAAGCTTGCTATGCTCAAGCTCTTCGGCATTTTCTCAAAGACACTGAACTGGCAGTTCGATTACTGAACAATTTTATCAAAAGAAATCAAGACAGCGTCCCTCTCGTATTGTTCGAGGATCCCGTAGAGATCCCGGACCCTGACATGGTGAGAACCGAGGATATTGACTTGGTGGAGACTACAGAGGAATTAAGGCGCAAATTGGAAGACTTGAATCATGAAAAACAAATTCTGAGTAACGCTATCAGAGTCGAAAGCGATGTTGAGCAATTCGTGGAGAATCATTTGCTGAACTGGAATGATGAGAAAATGAAAGAGCTGATGAGGCATCCGCGTGTGGATTCCGTTGAAATAAAGTGTAACTACGCGACGGATAAGAATGAAAAATTTGAAGTGACATTGGACATAAACGATCGGTACTTGGTTTCGAAGAAGTCAGACTTGAGTTTTATCAGAGCCTGTGAAAGCGCGCTTTTCAACGCATTGTATCTGATGGAGAAAATCAAAGACAGGTAGTGTCCCATTGAGTTTCCTTTGTTTCTTTTCGTTCTTCAGAATTTCGTAGTTCATAGGAGGGAAAATAATAGGGCGCATACTAATTTTTGACTTAGTGGTATACCAAATAAGCAGACATAGGAAACTTCCAAATAATTAAGAGTAATTAAATAACTTGATGAATTCTAAAAGAATGAGAGACATGCGATGCGGAATAGTCCTGTTAATACCAGTGAAGTTTTTTTCATTTATCTTGAATGCGCAAAAATTGATATGATCAAAATTCTTGATTTAAAAAATGAAATCATTTGTCATGCAATTTCTCAATTTAAAGACCATTTCATCAAAACACCTGATGCGGGGTTAGAAGTCAACAAAAAAGTGACTAGTTGACGTCATGGCGCGTCATCAGATGGTCGTAACTGAATTTGAGAAATCCATATGCCAAAACACATAAAGGAACAAAGGAACTCTAAAACGATCTTTTTTATATTTTGAGAAAATTAGTGATGCCTGAGTCATTAAATGTCCCTTTAGACCTGACGGACTACTGACACCGAGTGGATTAAATATAGCCTATTTAAAAAATTTTTTACTAAATAATTGAGAAATATTTTTACTGGGACTAACAATAAAACAAACATGGGTGAATGTCAAAAGTCTCATATTTTTTCAAAACAAGTAGTATCAACGAAGTGCAGTTTGCTAAATCTGAAATGAAACCAATAAGAATTTCATTCGTGACACGTTAGGGGCCCTTGCACACTTGTCATTAATGAAACTGAATGACAGTACAATGAATGATAGTATCAACGAAGTGCAGTTTGCTAAATCTGAAATGAAATCAATAAGATTTTCTGTCGTGACACGTTAGGGGCCCTTGCACACTTGTCATTAATGAAACTGAATGACAGTACACCAAAGAATTACAAAACTGGCACAACAATGATCATCAAATTAGGATGAAAACATGTACTGCCGAAGTTGTGAAAACCATTGGATATGGAATCAAACCTTTTAATATGTTAAATTATAATTCATTGGAGAGACAATGAGACTCGTCTTTAATGCGACTATGTGGCAGGACAAAAAAAACTACAATAACGCTCAAATTATTTTTTGAGAATACAGTGATGAATTGTCATCAAAACCAAAACGTTATCTTTTGTGAACATTGAATACGTTTTTGTCGCATTAGAAAGGAGTTCGGAGCTTTCATTATTCAGATTTAGATATGACAACAAATTGAGCAACAAAAAAGGGGGAAGGCCCAATGATTCATTATTCGGTGAGACTAAACAGTGATAGTCATTAAAAAAACTTGCAACATATTGAACCGAAAGATTTGCATTGGAAACAATAATAATGTTTGTTATTAACTTACTGTAGAGCCAGTGAGACAGACCTGTTGCTGATAAAATTTTGTTTGAAGACCACAACAAGATTAACTAATACGGGCAAAACTTAAAAATTCAGTAATAACATTATAAAGCTCCCGACATGCGGTCGAAGTAATTGCGAATTGCTTGCTTTTTTGCAATGTACAGACTTCGAAGAGACTAAAGTCACCACTCCAATTTGACATCTTATGGACCTTGAAAAGTCGGAAAAAAAGTAAACATACAAATGGAAAAAGTGGAGCGCGACAATAGGCTCCCAATTCTTTTAGTTTTAGAAATGTCAAGACAGTTTCTGAATTCGCTTCCAAGGACTAAATAAATTAGTGGCTTGACTATCAACTTCTAAGACGTCATCTTTGGATAGTGTGCGAAGCATATGCGCCTGCATACGCGATCATAATGAAAAGAAATGGAAAATGAAGGCGCACCTTTCGTCGAAAACTAATGGTGTTATTAGTATCAGATCAAATTAGTTGTTGACTAATATAACGCTGCTTGTCCTCAAAAAGCAATTACTAACTTTGCATAGAAACAGTGAGAAACAAAGAAACTAAAAGTAATGAAGGGACATTTAGCAAATCAAAGTTTTTGGAAATGAGTGAAATTGAAGATAATAAAACACGCAACCATAAAAAGAAATCCCTGCACAGTATTTTCTTAGCATTTGATGGTAGGGGCCAGCTGCCATCAATTCCTATTTCGCGTAAGCAACTTAATTTATATTGTTGCAAGTGAATAACAGAAAATGAAGTCAAAAACTAACCACTTATTTAAAAACAAATGTGCTGAGGTCAAAATCCGCTAATATGGCATTACTTAAAAAGCTATATTTGTTGCCTGAGGTGGTTGAAAAGACCTTTTTTCGCCTGACAAATATTGATATTGTTTTCAGTGCGGTATACCAAATAAGCAGACATAGGAAACTTCCAAATAATTAAGAGTAGTTACATAACTTGATTAATTCTAAAAGAATGAGAGACATGCGATGCGGAATAGTCCTGTTAATACCAGTGATGTTTTTTTTATTTATCTTGAATGTGCAAAAATTGATATGATCAAAATTCTTGATTTAAGAAAGGAAATCATTTGTCATGCAATTTCTCAATTTAAAGACCATTTCATCGAAACACCCGATGCGGGGTTAGAAGTCAACAAAAAAGTCACTAGTTGACGTCATGGCGCGTCATCGGATGGTCGTAACTGAAATTGAGAAATCCATATGCCAAAACACATAAAGGAACAAAGGAACTCTAAAACGATCTTTTTCATATTTTGAGAAAAATAGTGATGCCTGAGTCATTAAATGTCCCTTTAGCCTTGACGGACTACTGACACCGAGTGGATTAAATATAGCCTATATAAAGAATTTATTTACTAAATAGTTGAGGCATATTTTTACTGGGACTAACAATAAAACAAACATGGGTGAATGTCAAAGGTCTCATATTTTTTCAAAACAAATAGTCTGAAGGAAGTGCAGTTTGCTAAATCTGAAATGAAATCAATAAGATTTTCTGTCGTGACACGTTAGGGGCCCTTGCACACTTGTCATTAATGAAACTGAATGACAGTACACCAAAGAATTACAAAACTGGCACAACAATGATCATCAAATTAGGATGAAAACATGTACTGCCGAAGTTGTGAAAACCATTGGATATGGAATCAAACCTTTTAATATGTTAAATTATAATTCATTGGAGAGACAATGAGACTCGTCTTTAATGCGATATGTGGCAGGAGAAAAAAAAACTACAATAACGCTCAAATTATTTTTTGAGAATACAGTGATGAATTGTCATCAAAACCAAAACGTTATCTTTTGTGAACATTGAATACGTTTTTGTCGCATTAGAAAGGAGTTCGGAGCTTTCATTATTCAGATTTAGATATGACAACAAATTGAGCAACAAAAAAGGGGAAGGCCCAATGATTCATTATTCGGTGAGACTAAACAGTGATAGTCATTAAAAAAACTTGCAACATATTGAACCGAAAGATTTGCATTGGAAACAATAATAATGTTTGTTATTAACTTACTGTAGAGCCAGTGAGACAGACCTGTTGCTGATAAAATTTTGTTTGAAGACCACAACAGGATTAACTAATACGGGCAAAACTTAAAAATTCAGTAATAACATTATAAAGCTCCCGACATGCAGTCGAAGTAATTGCGAATTGCTTGCTTTTTTGCAATGTGCAGACTTCGAAGGACTAAATAAATTAGTGGCTTGACTATCAACTTCTAAGACGTCATCTTTGGATAGTGTGCGAAGCATATGCGCCTGCATACGCGATCATAATGAAAAGAAATGGAAAATGAAGGCGCACCTTTCGTCGAAAACTAATGGTGTTATTAGTATCAGATCAATTTAGTTGTTGACTAATATAACGCTGCTTGTCCTCAAAAAGCAATTACTAACTTTGCATAGAAACAGTGAGAAACAAAGAAACTAAAAGTAATGAAGGGACATTTAGCAAATCAAAGTTTTTGGAAATCAGTGAAATTGAAGTTAATATAACAAGCAACCATAAGAAGAATTCCCTGCACAGTATTTTCTTAGCATTTGATGGTAGGGGCCAGCTGCCATCAGTTCCTTTTTCGCGTAAGCAACTTAATTTATATTGTTGCAAGTGAATAACAGAAAATGAAGTCAAAAACTAACCACTTGTTTAAAAACAAATGTGCTGAGGTCAAAATCCGCTAATATGGCATTACTTAAAAAGCTATATTTGTTGCCTGAGGTGGTTGAAAAGACCTTTTTTTCGCCTGACAATTATTGGTATTGTTTTCAGTGCGGTATACCAAATAAGCAGACATAGGAAACTTCCAAATAATTAAGAGTAGTTACATAACTTGATTAATTCTAAAAGAATGAGAGACATGCGATGCGGAATAGTCCTGTTAATACCAGTGATGGTTTTTTTATTTATCTTGAATGTGCAAAAATTGATATGATCAAAATTCTTGATTTAAGAAAGGAAATCATTTGTCATGCAATTTCTCAATTTAAAGACCATTTCATCGAAACACCCGATGCGGGGTTAGAAGTCAACAAAAAAGTCACTAGTTGTCGTCATGGCGCGTCATCAGATGGTCGTAACTGAAATTAAGAAATCCATATGCCAAAACACATAAAGGAACAAAGGAACTCTAAAACGATCTTTTTCATATTTTGAGAAAATAAGTGATGCCTGAGTCATTAAATGTCCCTTTAGCCTTGACGGACTACTGACACCGAGTGGATTAAATATAGCCTATATAAAGAATTTAGTTACTAAATAGTTGAGGCATATTTTTATGCCTCAACTAAATAGTTGAGGGTTAGAAGTCAACAAAAAAGTCACTAGTTGTCGTCATGGCGCGTCATCAGATGGTCGTAACTGAAATTGAGAAATCCATATACCAAAACACCTAAAGGAACAAAGGAACTCTAAAACGATCTTTTTCATATTTTGAGAAAATAAGTGATGCCTGAGTCATTAAATGTCCCTTTAGCCTTGACGGACTACTGACACCGAGTGGATTAAATATAGCCTATATAAAGAATTTAGTTACTAAATAGTTGAGGCATATTTTTACTGGGACTAACAATAAAACAAACATGGGTGAATGTCAAAGGTCTCACATTTTTTCAAAACAAATAGTATGAACGAAGTGCAGTTTGCTAAATCTGAAATGAAATCAATAAGATTTTCTGTCGTGACACGTTAGGGGCCCTTGCACACTTGTCATTAATGAAACTGAATGACAATACACCAAAGAATTACAATACTGGCACAACAATGATCATCAAATTAGAATGAAAACATGTACTGCCGAAGTTGTAAAAACCATTGGATATGGAATCAAACCTTTTAATATGTTAAATTATAATTCATTAGAGAGACAATGAGACTTGTCTTTAATGCGACTGTGTGGCAGGACAAAAAAAACTACAATAATGGTCAAATTATTTTTTTGAGAATACAGTGATGAATTGTCATCAAAACCAAAACGCTATCTGTTGTGAACATTGAATAACTTTTTGTTGCATTAGAAAAGAGTTCAGAGGTTTCATTATTTATATTTAGATGTGACAACAAATTGAGCAACAAAAAAGGGGAAGACCCAATGATTCGTTACTTGGTGAGACTAAACAGCGATAGTCATAAAAAAACTTGCAACATATTGAACCCAAAGATTTGCATTGGAGACAATAGTAAAGTTTGTTATTAACTTAATATAGAGCCAGTGAGACAGACCTGTTGTTGATAAAATTTTGTTTGAAGATTACAACAGGATTAATTAATACGGGCAAAACTCGAAAATTCAGTAATAATAATTTATAAAGCTGCCGAGATGCGGTTGAACTAATTGCGAATTGCTTGCTTTTTTGCAATGTGCAGACATTGAAGAGACTAAAGTAACCACTCCAATTTGACATCTCATGGACCTTGAAAAGTCGGAAAAAAAGTGAACATACAATTGGAAAAAGTGGAGCGCGACAATAGACTCCCAGTTCTTTTAGTTGTAGAAATTTCAAGACAGTTTCTGAATTCGCTTCCAAGGACTAAATAAATTAGTGCCTTGACTATCAACTACTAAGACGTCATCTTTTGATAGTGTGTGAAGCATATGCGACTGCATACGCGATCATAATGAAAAGAAATGGAAAATGAAGGCGCGCCATTCGTCAAAAACTAATGGTGTTATTAGTATCAGATCAAACTATTTGTTGAGTAATATAACGCTGCTTGTGCTCAAAAAGCAATTACTAATTTTGCTTAGAAACAGTGAAAAACAAAGAAAGTAAAAGGAATGAAGGGACATTTAGCAAATCAAAGTTTTCGGAAATCAGTGAAATTGAAGTTAATAAAACAGGCAACCATAGAAATCCCTGCACCGTATTTTCTTAGCATTTGTTGGTAGGGGCCAGCTGCCATCAATTCCTATTTCGCGTAAGCAACTTAATTGATTTTGTTGCAAGTGAATGACAGAAAATGAAGTCAAAAACTAACCACTTGTTTAAAAACAAATGTGCGTAGGTAAAAATCCGCTAATATGGCATTACTTAAAAAGCTATTTTTGTTGCCTGAGGTGGTTGAAAAGACCGTTTTTGCCTGACAATTATTGGTATTGTTTTCAGTGCTGTATAACAAATAAGCAGACATAGGAAACTTCCAAATAATTAAGAGTAGTTAAATAACTTGATTTATTCTAAAAGAATGAGAGACATGCGATGCGGAATAGTCCTGTTAATACCAGTGAAGTTTTTTTTCCTTTATCTTGAATGCGCAAAAATTGATATGATCAAAATTCTTGATTTAGAAGATGAAATCATTTTTCATGCAATTTCTCAATTTAAAAACCATTTCATCAAGAAAACACCTGATGCGGGGTTCGAAGTCAACAAAAAAGTCACTAGTTGACGTCATGGCGCGTCATCAGATAGAACAACGGAACTCTAAAACGATCTTCACATTTTGAGAAAATTAGTGATGCCTGAGTCATTAAATATTCCTTTAGCCCTGACGGACTACTGACAACAAAGAAACCAAAAGGAATGGAGGGACATTTGGCAAATCAAAGTTTTTGGAAATCAGTGAAATTGAAGTTAATATAACAAGCAACCATAAGAAGAATTCCTTGCACAGTTTTTTCTTAGCATTTGATGGTAGGGGCCAGCTGCCATTAATTCCTATTTCGCGTAAGCAACTTAATTGATATTGTTGCAAGTGAATGACAGAAAATGAAGTCAAAAACTAACCACTTGTTTAAAAACAAATATGCGTAGGTCAAAATCCGCTAATATGGCATTACTTAAAAAGCTATTTTTGTTGCCTGGGGTGGTTGAAAAGACCGTTTTTGCCTGACAATTATTGGTATTGTTTTCAGTGCTGTATAACAAATAAGCAGACATAGGAAACTTCCAAATAATTAAGAGTAGTTAAATAACTTGATTCATTCTAAAAGAATGAGAGACATGCGATGCGGAATAGTCCTGTTAATACCAGTGAAGTTTTTTTCATTTATCTTGAATGCGCAAAAATTGATATGATCAAAATTCTTGATTTAGAAGATGAAATCATTTTTCATGCAATTTCTCAATTTAAAAACCATTTCATCAAGAAAACACCTGATGCGGGGTTCGAAGTCAACAAAAAAGTCACTAGTTGACGTCATGGCGCGTCATCAGATAGAACAACGGAACTCTAAAACGATCTTCACATTTTGAGAAAATTAGTGATGCCTGAGTCATTAAATATTCCTTTAGCCCTGACGGACTACTGACAACAAAGAAACCAAAAGGAATGAAGGGACATTTGGCAAATCAAAGCTTTTGGAAATCAGTGAAATTGAAGTTAATATAACAAGCAACCATAAAAAGAATTCCTTGCGCAGTTTTTTCTTAGCATTTGATGGTAGAGGCCAGCTGCCATCAATTCCTATTTCGCGTAAGCAACTTAATTGATATTGTTGCAAGTGAATGACAGAAAATGAAGTCAAAAACTAACCACTTGTTTAAAAACAAATATGCGTAGGTCAAAATCCGCTAATATGGCATTACTTAAAAAGCTATTTTTGTTGCCTGGGGTGGTTGAAAAGACCGTTTTTGCCTGACAATTATTGGTATTGTTTTCAGTGCTGTATAACAAATAAGCAGACATAGGAAACTTCCAAATAATTAAGAGTAGTTAAATAACTTGATTCATTCTAAAAGAATGAGAGACATGCGATGCGGAATAGTCCTGTTAATACCAGTGAAGTTTTTTTCATTTATTTTGAATGCGCAAAAATTGATATGATCAAAATTCTTGATTTAGAAGATGAAATCATTTTTCATGCAATTTCTCAATTTAAAAACCATTTCATCAAGAAAACACCTGATGCGGGGTTCGAAGTCAACAAAAAAGTCACTAGTTGACGTCATGGCGCGTCATCAGATAGAACAAGGGAACTCTAAAACGATCTTCACATTTTGAGAAAATTAGTGATGCCTGAGTCATTAAATATTCCTTTAGCCCTGACGGACTACTGACAACAAGGAAACCAAAAGGAATGAAGGGACATTTGGCAAATCAAAGTTTTTGGAAATCAGTGAAATTGAAGTTAATATAACAAGCAACCATAAAAAGAATTCCTTGCACAGTTTTTTCTTAGCATTTGATGGTAGGGGCCAGCTGCCATCAATTCTTATTTCGCGTAAGCAACTTAATTGATATTATTGCAAGTGAATGACAGAAAATGAAGTCAAAAACTAACCACTTGTTTAAAAACAAATATGCGTAGGTCAAAATCCGCTAATATGGCATTCCTTAAAAAGCTGTTTTTGTTGCCTTAGATGGTTGGAAAGACATTTTTTGGCTGACAAGTATTGGTATTGTTTTCAGTGTTATTGGTTCTGTTACTTGGTATTGTAATTTTTTTACAATGAGTAGTGTCAGAAATAAGATGAATTCAGATCTAAATCAAGTAAACAGGTTAAAACATTCTTCGGTGGAAAGTATTTGGGCCTGATATTACTGAGACTAAGTTACAGTTTGATTTAAAAAAGCACAAAAATTTTAATTGTAATTACAAATTTGATCTTATTAATACTTCTTTAGCTATCATCTAAAACCTTCGCAAACTAACTTAATCCAATAAAGAGGTTGTTTCATTTTTCAATAGAAAATATGTTTGCAAAATTAGGTAAAACCCAAAAATTTTAATTCCAAAAATTTTTCTTGAAGAGGTAAAGATATCCCCATTTGTGCTTGCGAATATTATGTCAGCTGTTCAGCACTTCAGGCAAATTTGGAGAATATCATATTTTGTGCCATTTTTGAGGAATAAAGCCTAAGTTTTCAAAAAATAACCATTTGGCTGTTGGGGAATGTTCTCAAAACTAAACCTTGATAAGTCCTCGAAAAAAACGGAATTCAAAACATCATTTCCGATAAAATACTATGCGCTCGATGGTCTTACTAATGATGCCAGCATTGTGTTTCTACGTCAAATATGTGGATCGGCCAAAATTAACTGAACAAAAAAGACAACCAGTTGAGCATATAGTCCCCCCATCACTAACTGTGGTCGGAACAAAAATTTCTCAGCAAAGGAGGATATTGTTAATTTATCAATCATCTATTGACTGAATGACTGTGTGTGATGTTTTAACAGAGGTGAGGAATCTCTAATTCCTTCCGATATGGTTGACGACCATCGACTGCTGGTCAGTTTGGTGGAACTCAAAACTGGGCAATCGATTGTGGACCAGATCCCGATAACATACAAGTACGACTGTGACTTCCATTACTGGAAAGCCAAGATGATAATGGAGGGAGTGTCGTATTATTCGAAAAGCAACACTTGTCAGTCTCAAAAAGAGGCTTTGAATGATTTGGTGCTGGAGTTTTTGTGTACTGAGCATAACTGCATTGTTGTGGATCTGTCTAGTGGTTAAACCGTCTGTGGTATCTTCTGATTGCTGTTATATACTGTACCTTTTGAACACTCCCTCTTCCTGATTTTGCAGCAGATCGAGCTTTTTGTGGGCCACATTAAAGTTTCAAATTGTGGCAATTTCTTAGAGGAATCCTCGCTATCAATCCACCCGTTCTGAACTTTGATTTAGTTTTTGAATTTTGTTTGAACTTTTAGTCAGAGTAGTGACTTCTTTGTAATTTATTATTGTTCTTTGTGTAAAGTTCGATCTATTTTGATCTGAAATAATTAATTAATTTTTGTTCTCTAAAAGTTTTTTGTTTCAAACGAAATTGAGAAAGGGAAACATTAGTTCTCATCTGTTAGATTTGAATGTGCAAGTTTTGTTGGTTGATATGAACCATAATTTGTTTGCAGAGCTTATATTTGATATTATGTTGACTATCGCCACAACTATTGACTTGTTCGTTCTATTGTGTATCTGAACTGAAAGAACTAGCGTGGTCTTTGCAGTTATACAACAGCTTCTAAAGTCAGAAAATTCAATAGACAAGTTTTCAGATTTTGATCGGTACCTTTATTGCAATTTAATTTCGTGCAATTATTGAGTTTATCTAAATATTTTTTATCGAATTGATTTGAATTTGGTGTTTATTTTCAGATCTATGGTTGGGTTCTGACCTTGTTGTCACTGTATTTATTTTTGGAAGACGATTTTTTTTGACAGATAGAATACGGAAAACTATTAAAGTCGTGCTAATTGGAGAAGGATGCCTGCGCCACATTCGGGCTTGAATGAGAAACTAGCGAACGTGCGTCTATATCACGATATTCCTTGTCTGCAGTTCAACGAAAGTACAGATCCTAATGCTTTTCAGGTAAGTAGACTGCTCATCAACCGATATCATCGTAATCAAACAAATAAATGTGTGCAAGGATGTGCCTGGTACATACTGCCCCAAAATACGAAATATTTAATTACCAGCGAACGAAAATTGAAACAGTTATCGTGCTCGTATGTCTTTTTTACGCAGAAATTTTGCCTGACCGTTTTTGACCTTTCTTATGTCCTAATAGTTATTCAGTTCAACCGATGGTTACGGCGCTACAGCAGATTTTATGAAACAGTAATAATCAACACCGAGTAACACAATCCAAGAGTACAATGCTCTTTTTATGACAGTTTTGTGAGCTAGATGTTTTGGTACTCAAAACATAGCAGGAAAATTTATAATAGTTTTTACAATTTCAAGTTTTTTGAAAATTATTTATCATTTTTTGAGTTTTTCAGCCCCAAGTGTCAAGGAACCTCACCTTAATAATTTGTTAATAGGATACTTCATAGTTTGTTAATAGGATACTTCATAGTTTTTAGCAGTATTGGAATGGTTTTCAACATTTTAACATCACGAATTTTAGCATTTTTTAAAGATCAAACTTGCAAGTTTTTTCTAAGTTTTTGTCTCTTCATTAGTTTTTCCACACTCAGGGGCCAGAAAACCTCCTCAAGGATCTGATAATGGGTTACTGAAGAATTTTTATTGACAACTGAATGTTTTTTGAATTTTTAATATGAAAATTTAAGCAATTTTTCAATAAAAATTGTAATCAAGTTTTTTTTTGAAATTTTTGTAATATTTTGAGTTTTGCTCCCCGTCTAGGTTTTGCTAATATGTTATGACAAAGTTGCTAGGGCTAATAGAATGGTTTTCGGATTTTAATTGTCGCAATTTTTTGCAAATTATTGATAAAATTTGAATTTTTTTCATGTCTTCTGGAAATTAATATGTTCCAAGTTTACCGTTCTATATGAACCACTTAAACCATTTTAGGCTTGAAATATGGATATTGGATAGTCTCTGGAGACAATGAAATGGTTCTGAAGAAATCAATATTACAATTTTTGGAAAGATTTAAATAAAATTTGCAAATGTTTTTCAAACATTTTTGTCATTTTCTGAATTTAAATCTTTACTGCCAACGCAAATTGTTTTTTGTTAAGGTCTTCAAGAGTTCTTAATTGATTTATTTTGGCTCAGTTTGATTGGATTGCATTTCAGGACCTGTCCTGCTGTGTTTTTTCAAGATCGGTTCCCACATTGGAGCGCAAAAGCGAGTGGTTTTGCGGCGTAAACTTTTTCATTTTATTTAAGTGGAGTGAGAAAACGATGGATGAACAAAAATTCGCTTTTTCGGTAGTGGTTTTTTGTTCACATGCGGCATTTTCGATTCGATTTTTACTGTTTTTAATTTTTTTGATAGAATTTTGTCTACATGGTTTGCCTAATCCAGACATCGTGCATTCTAGGTCCAGTTTTTTATGTCAATGAAAATTCTTTGAATGGTAAGTCAGGACTTGTTCTGCTATGTTTTTGTTTTCACAGGAAGTAATTTTGTTCATGTGGCATTTTGACCTAAAAGTGAAATTGAGAAAAGCTGTCATGGTGAATAGATTTTTTCGAAGCGAGAGAAATTTTATGATCATGCGCTGCGTTCAGTGTAACCTTTTGACTAGAGAGCGATTCGCGCGACCTAGTCGGTTATATTTTTTTTCTTGTAATGTGGTTCTAATCGAAATCAGCGTAAATACAGTAATGATCACTGAGAGCTTGTTTTCAAAATACAAAGGTTAAAACAATTTGTCAAATCTTACGGCAATCAAATCCTGATGAATTAATAAATTTGTTTTTTCACTAATAGGAGGTAGCTCATTCTTGAATCGTATGTTCACGCTAGACCATTCTATTGAAATTTTTTAGCTTAGAAACAGTTAACACTGTTTCTAAATCAAAATCAATCTCAGCAAGTTTCATCAACTGCAAAATTTGGTTTCACTTGCAATTGATCAATATCTAAATTCAGGCTCTTAAACTTTGCATGCAAAGATCTGATGAATAGTTATAACGAAAGTTTCTTGAAATGAGATTAGCAAAATTTAAGCAGATATCCCAAAAAATGCGTAGAATTACTGGGTCGTCTCGTTTGAAGTTGAATTTCGTCCTCGTATTTTTCGGCCAAGTTTCAGAATTTGCTTTTGTATTGGATTTCACTTGCAGGTGATGCAAATCTTTGTTTAGGTTCTGAAAAAGGTTTGCATGCAAAATTCTGATGTTAGCGTATTGGATGTCCATTTTTGATTTCCCTGAGAAGATTAACAAAACGGAAGCCAAATTGCGTAAACATTTAGTAAAAAATGTGGGGAATTTCAAGGAAAGACGTTGCAATTAGCTTTCTATAGAAACATAGCGGGATGCGCTGTCATTGATGCTGGCTTTGTACATCAGAGCTTTCAATTATGAGATCTGCGTCATTTATTTTTGTATGGTCAGGATCTTAATCTGCTGTCTTGAAGTCGCGTAAGAACTTCCTGGAAGGCTTGAGTGTAATTGACAGACTATTTCTTTGAGCACAGTCAATCCAATTTTCGACATCTGAAACAAAGTTTCCAATTATTTTGTAAAAGTGTGCTTTTTTGCAAAATTAAAAAAAAACGCTTCTGTTTAAGATTCTTTTTAACACCAGATATTTATTGTCATATTTTATTGGGGAATTCCTTTACATTCTGGTAACTCTGCATGTTTAAATTTGTTGTGTAAATATTTGTAGGCGGTGGACGAGGCTCTGTCCTACTTCAAGGCCATAGTGTTATTCAAGAACTACGAGATCAAGGGAGATGCAGACAGACTACTCATGTACCTGGTGCTATACATTCACAGGTACATCACAACAAATAATCAAACCAACAAGCAAATCAGCTAACACAACTTTAATTATCACGACCCAAAAACTGCAAAGAGCTTGGGAATATTTTCTTAATGCCCTGACGTATATATTTTTACAAATGATTTGCTATGGAATGACTTTCAATATACCAATTGGGCGTTAATCGAAACATCTGAAACCGACATATTAAAAATTGGTGTTTTACTATCAGCTTTAGTAATACAATTAGTAAGAATGCGTTTCAGAACGTCACTCTCATTAATCGCTCTCGAATAAGTTAGAAGCAACTATTATTGTCTTGTGCTTTTCACTTTTAGGCATCGAGTTTTGTGTGATCTAAATCCTTCTCCCATTGACAATTCTAAGCAGCTAAATTCAATTCGCGATAATTTACTAAAAGTTAAATGCAAATTGCGCTAAAATTGGATTCAATTTTAATTGTAATTTCAGTTTTATTTGTAGCAATCAACGAAGTTAACCATTACTAGCGATCTTTCGGTTGCTCGAGGTTTCGTATAGGACATTTGACGTAATGTTCAGTATCAATGAACAGTTTTGTGCGTTAAACAGCTATATTAACACATGCAGACTACGCACTTGTAAATTAAGTAATGGTTACGTGACTCTGCTTGAAGTCAATGAGAACTTCTGGCGTTTATCGAGATATTAAGTCAGAATTTCGAAGTGACTTCTGCAGAGTCACGTAACCATGCTTAAAACACGAAACGCACACGTTTTGAAATGACGAAAATCAGCTGAAGTCAACTTCTGGGTAAGTAGCAACTTCTGGCACTGCATACTTTCGGCATTTTAAAATGTGCACTAGAGTGTTTTAAGCGAATTGAACATATTAGACTACTGCTTTCGACACTCGTTATTTGTGGTTTCTCGCGGACTTCGAGCTCGTTTCAATCCATCATTAATTACTTGATTAGTCGGTTGAAAAGCAAGAGTCTAATAAACACATAAATAGGTAAATCCCGGACGATATCAAGTCGCTAAGCAGTTCTCTTAAAGGGTTACATGACAACTCATTCAACACCATTATACCCAATGCACGTTGATATTTTCTTTCAATAATCCGATTACAAATTAGCGGTCGCTATTACATGGATGTTTTAGCATATGCGGATAATTTAATCCCATGTTCGGTTTTTATAGTTTCATATCAAGTCCCTCGGGTCGCTGAGGCTTGGCCATGACCATTTATTATGCTAAAACATCGTGTAATAGCGACTGATAATTTGTGAGATTATCAAACGAAAATATTATAGTCCACTGGTTGTAGTGTCATTGAGTAAATTTACAGGTTTGGTAGAATGGGTGGTTTTGACCCCTCCCTCCCTCAATTCCAATTCCGCCCACCACGCTCCACCCATAACGCCGCATTTTCGACCTAATAGAAACTCATCAGTTCTTCTACCCCCCCCCCCATCCCCATAATACACGCCTTTTCACTCCATAGCTTCCGCTGCTCTCAGTTATGCTGAAGCTAGCCTCTCTAAAACTAAGCTAGCTATTGCCGAAGCCTCTCCTACAACCACTCAACTGTCGTTTCCGAGCATTTCGCGCGACTTTATTTAACATTTATAGACTTAAAAGTTACTGGTGTAATTAAGTATAATGGTAAATATAAAATTTTTTCTGTAGGCAGCATTCAGTTGAATCTCACACGATATGTTGATGAAATAACTCGATCAAAAAGTTCTTGAATCCATAATTCAAATTGTGTTTAGTTAGTGGTCAAATGTCATATTAATCCCTGTCATTACCTGAATGTGTTTCGCAGGTGTCTACTCGAATTAGCCAAGAGCAAACCGTCGAAGGACCAGGCAGCTAAACAGTTGGAGACGCTCGCTATTCAATGCACAACTATACCAGGTACGGTTGCATGTCAATTCAAATAAAACAGCTTGATAACTGTAGAACGAGGTCTGGATGGTTTGTTTGACCGCGGTGCTAATTTTCTCTTTAGAATTACTTTAGCGCCAAAATGCATTTGAAACTAATTTTTTTTAAAACTGCCAATGTGAAAAAATTAGAGGTTTTCACCAAAAGTTTTAAAAAGTGCGTTTTTTTTTGGAAACCGCGAAAACAATATTTGCAGATAGATGGGCCCTAGCTTAAAAATCAAAATTATTTTGCGCTAGCTTAAAAGATGTCGGGACCCCTTTTTAGAAAGAGAAAAATGCAGAAATATATTTTGCCAAATGGTTTTGCTATTATTATGCACCAGCAACTAAATCTTTAGATAATTGTGACGCTGAGCCTTGACTGGATGAACTGATAAAAAATTCATCTCAAAATTTCTTAATGAAAATGTAAGAAAAAATTTAAAAATTTCTCTTTTGCATTTCCTTTACCTCGAGAATGATAATCAAGATTTAAAGATTAGATCATGCTTTGTAATTTAAAATTTGATATGTTTTAAAAGCATGACTGTCATGTATACCAGTGATGTTACTAATAGTGACGTTTTTTAATATATTTCGAGACTGGACTCAAACTGAACTTTTAAGACTTTGGAAAAAACAGTTTTAAGGAATGCATATAGTTTTTCAATCCAAAATATATCAACCAGAAACATTAATTAATTGCTCTCAAACGAAGTTTGTAGCAATTATATTAGTCCTGTTGGTCTTTCTTTTTTTATGCGATTTTTCGCTTGACCGATTTTTCGTCTGACGCTTTTGACTTTTCGTCCTCAAAAACGGGATAAACAGGTAGCGCCCAGCGGGCATTAAGTGCTCTTAAAGCCTTTCAGCTCAAACTGTTTTGGAGACTTATACTTATGGTGTGAAGGGCGGTTCTTAGAGGTTGAGACATCCCCCCACCCTGTTGACTTCCCACCCCCACTATTGCCTCCACCCCCACCGCGCTGTTGCACCCCCCAACCCAGTGTTGCCCCCCATCACTGCACCCCCCCCCCGTGGCTAGCTACTGACGAAGCCAACCGCTCGCCCGTCGTCTGAGAGCAATTCGCCCGACGTTAGTCGGTTATGTTTAATTTTTTTTGTGCCTTCCTTGAAATCGAATGGACCTTAATAAAATTTAGTTTGAAGACGACAAATATATTGACTAATACGGCAAAGCTCTCAAGTTCACTAATTAATGAAAACAGGTAACAACATACTAAGAACGTAAGAGCAACAGTTTAAGTAAAAGTAAAAATTTTTAGCTTTCCATTGATTAATTCAAGTAATGGCATCCACGCCATTACACTTATTTCAGCTTCAGAAGCAGTGGAGAAAAAAGTGAAGAGAAAAAGGCGAAAACGGACCGTTATGTAAACTTCTAAAAATGAAAAATCGCTCGATAGCCTGTTTTTCGAGTTACCTAAACATCACTGTCATACAATTTAAATATTTTTCAAATTTAGAAATATCAATAAATGATGAATTTTGGTGATTTATCTAATCGAATTACTGACGAGCAGGAACAAGTTTGGTTCCTGAACACTCTCGCAAGAATCTGAAGTTAAAATAGCCCGCTTTAAATTTTGCGGAAACCTTTTCAAAAGTTTTTAGGCCTGTAACTCCGGCAAATTTATGCAACGGCCGATTTAGACAAAATAGGCTTTAAAAGCTTATTTCGTGCCATTTTGCATTTGAAAAAAATGTTTTTTTTTAAATTTTCAGCCAAAATGGAATCCAAAAGTTCAACTTACCTATTCCATCTTTTCAGGCAGATAAAGTAACACTGTTATTAGCAATTGCAGCTTATTTTGCAGTTGAATTGATCGAAATCAGAGCACAATAATAATTATATTATAATAATAATAATAATAATAATAATAATAATAATAATAATAATTGTAATAATAATAATAGTAATAATAATAATAGTAATAATAATAATAATAATAATAATAATAATAATAATAATAATAATAATAATAATAATATTAATAATAATAACAAAGGCTTCAGGAAAATGCAACCGGGTTAATCTCCCGGCAAATTTAGTCGTTCACTCAGTTAACAAAGTTCGTTATCAAAGTTAATTTTAAAGTCTCTACTATTTTGCATCCACAAAGCAGTCTCCAAGTGCACATATCGTTTTCTCTATATTTTGACTCGAGTGCTTCCTGTACAACCAGAGTAATTTCTGCTTATGCTATTGATCCAGTTATATGTCACGTCTGAATAAGTTGTTGCCGGTGTTAGGGAAATAAAATGCTCAAAACTAAAAATCAGAATTGTGTTTCTCCAGGCGAATGTTTGTAGATGTAAATTTTCGTGTCACTGTACTTTTGGTTGCGCCTGATTCTGAGACACTGACAAACTTTTGCCAGTCCATTCCTACTTTCCCAGTCAATATTTTTGCAAACAGGAGAATGACATGCAGTTTTTGGTACAGTGACAGCGTAAGGATTTCTAATTTCAGCGGACTGTCTTTTTAACTCAATCGTTCCCCGCTAAAATCCACCTAGCGCCTTTCCTCTGCACATTTTCAGGTAGCGTGAGATCGCTTTTGCTGTGAAGCTAGGAGAGCTACCGCATCTGATTACCGGGACAACGTATCTTTTGAAAGCATTCTTCTTGTTGCTCAAACTCGTTTCGGAAATGTTTCTGAAGAATTTAAAAAGCCTTCAAGGCTTTCCACGTTCTCTGTTAAGCGTGCGATGACCAGGTAAGAGTCTTTGACAACCGCCTAGCGCAGGTCTTTCATTTCCTTTGACATCCCTAGCTTCTTTCCAGATACAATGATGTCTGGTAACCTTTTATGGACAGAGGTAAGCTCTTCTTGAGATTGACAGCCATAAGATCTTTTCGACACCATTTCCAGATCTTGATGTCAATTGCAAATGTAATGATGTTTTTCCCAATTACTTCGAAATCATCTGCATAACCATAGCTCTGGCATAACACATTCTGGCAGGTCATTTACAAAAGCAAGGAAGAGAGGGCCAAAGAGAGAAACTTGAGGAACTACACTGTAAACTTGAAGAGTAGTAGACAACGAATTCTCAATCTTGACGATGTTGTCTTCCGGTGAGGTGGCTTTCTAGGAGCTTCAGGCATGCTCCCTGAACGCCGATTTGCTGGAGCTTGTCTGGAAGCAGACTGCGATTTACTTTGTCGAAGGCTTTTTGGAAGTCAACATTGAACTAGATTAGATATGAACAGCCGACTTTATCCAGATTTAAATAAAATGTCATGAAAGTAATTGATGAGGTTTGTTATCATTGATTTTTGCTTTCGGAATCCATGCTGTTGATCAGAAAGCTGCTGAGATGACTTTGATGAGTTTGTCAAACCTTAGTTTCTCAATAACTTTCGAGTCAGCAGAAAGAAGGTTGATGGGTCGATAGTTTGAGACTGCTAGACGATCGCCATCTTTGAAGATTGAAACAATCTCACCAGTTCCTCAAGAGCTCGGGCATGTTTGTTTATTCGTTATCTTAATGAAAAGGAGTGGACGTGATTTGTTGATGGTGCTAGTTCAACTAAGAGGTCGCTGCCTATCGTGTCAGGTCCTTTGTTTTCCGCTTGTCGAGATCCAAAAGTGTTAGTTGAATTTCTCCTGAGGTAAAATGCAATTCTGTTATCAACGGTTCCTTCTTTGTTTGGGCTCTGCAGCAAAAAGACAGATTGGAAGTATTTGTTGAAAAGATTGGCTTTTTAGGCGCTAAATTAGCTTTCGAATCGTCAAGATACACATCACTTGGGACAGGGTTAGTTTCGACAAAGATCTCAGACAGTTCAATTTTTTTCATCAGTTCGGATTCATTTTTTTTTCATCGGTTGGGATTTTCAATTGTCGAGAGCTGGATAACCTAGTCGACCCCGATCCAGACTCAGAGGTCACGATTTCGGTATTCAAGAGGCTGGCATTGAGAGGATTGTTGGAATTGCAAATTTTTTATACATTTCGTCGCCAAGTGCTCAGTTTTTTTATCTGCCGAGATATTTTTGAGTTCACCCAGGGAGCTAACTGGGACCAGTGTTTCGTTTTTACTGAGACAAAATCCTGTAACACTTCGTAGAGCTAAAGATACCATTGTTCAAGCAAGAAATCTACATTACTGAAACAGTATGGATTAAAAGATTTGGCATAAATGAATTCAATTTGCTCTTTTCAGACAAAATCTGGAGAAGTCGAGACCTATTATGGGTGTAAAAGGTCTTTATTGAGAGAAGGTGGGTTTTATTTGGAGTTTGACTGAGACTGGTGTTTGATCAGAACTGAAAAGTTGATTCATCTGTACATCATTGGAAACGTTCAGAATTGTTTCGAGATTATTCGACAACACATCATGCACGACCCGAGTCATATTTAATAATTTGCTCATTTAATAAGTTTACAGGCAGAGGTTTCATCTAGAAAAATTTGATCAAAAGGATCGGTTGAAATCATTGATATCCAGTCAGTTTGATTGAAATTTATGTCTCCAAAAATTAAGAGCTCACGGATTTTAAATTCTTTTTGCCTATGTTTAAGGATAGAAGGGACACCATTTGCTGTTGATCCCACTGAAACTTACTGTATTGGGAGGATTGTATATACAGCAGATGAGCCAAGGAGTCCTTGTCAAGAGGTATACAATGCTGCAATCCTGGAAATCAGACAAAATTATACTGCTTGGAAGATTTTCTGCGACTGCGAATGAGAGTTCCTCCGTAATTGGAGAGACTATTTTCACTTTGTCTAACTTTTCGATAGATTGTGCGATTGGGTGAGAAGATAGCTCTGTTGCTTCTACTTTCAGTGAGCCAAGTTTCGGTGAGACAGATGATGGAGTATAGATTTGTTCTCTGAATGGCGTTGTCAAATTGCATTTTTCGTTGTTGAAGTATGCTGCGAACATTGTACACCAAGATAGATAGCCAGTCAGTCCTGAGTCTCACTCTCTTCGTTTGTTTTGATACAGACATTGTCTTTTTACCAGGACATTGCCATCTCTGACGCGGATATCTACAGATCTGGTACCTTCATTGATCAGTTTCCGCCTCATCATGAGCTGTATTTTCTAATTCAGCTTCTCCTGATAGTTGTTGGCTCAGAAACACAGGAGTTGTGAAGAATTTCAGCTTGCTTGCTGATGACAGGATAATTCTTTACTGCCAGACATTTGGAACTTGGCAGAGTTGTTCGATTTTTCCTTTCGTCGATTTTGCCCATTTGGAAAAAAATATCACCAATGTCAGCAACTACTTCAAGATGTGGCAACATTTTCCGGATTACTGCGAGATCATGCTCATGACGAAATCTTGGATTAATCTCTTTCGAGTCAGCGAAACCACGTGTTCTAATACCGATCAGCTCTTCTTGGGCAGGGAAGTTTTCCTTTGTAGATGATATTGGTTTATTCTGAGTTTCAGCTTGTGGCTTCTGTTGAAGGAAAAGTTTGCTGTCTTTTACACTTGTTTTGAGGTGTTTTATCTCAGATTCAACATTTTTCCTTCGTTTGGTTCGTCCAGCTGCTCAGCTCCATAACTTGTTTGTTGTATACACAGCTATTGCACAGAAGCAACGCTTTTTCTCCAAGTGCTTGGATACCTCTAGGGCAAAATCAGACAAACCTGTGCATGTTTCAATTAGATGCATTGCCCGCCCACAAGATATGCATTCAAATAATGGGTCGGATTTTTTAAATTTGCTGGAACATGTACAAAAATGTACAAGAAAAGTAAACAAAAGCAAAGGAAATCAGCGTAATGTTCGCACGACTTTAAACCTTGTAAAAAATTTGTTGCATTTTTTATTGCGCGCTTGATGGAGCTTCTAATGATACCATGCATAAATTTCTATGTCAAATATATTGGTCGGCCAAAATTCACTGAAAAACTTGTTGAGCATAATATAGTTTCCCCTTATTAAGTGGGATCGGCTAAAAAACAGTTGATAAGCTGTTTTGCAAGAAATAGCTAAAATACCAGAAATTTTGACTTTTTATTGTTTATTTATAGTCGCTCAGCGATAGTTGAGGCTATTATTGGCCTTCTCTTGGTTTTCGTCGTCGCGATTTTTGTTTCAACCATATGACGTCACAACCACTTCAAATCTGCTTTTTGTTCATTCGTTCATGCAAATTCAACTGAAGTGCGTGTGTGATGTCATTTTTCGCTCTTAGTGGAGCGATTTTTTTGTTCATTCGCGTGATTAAATTTTTGGTCGCACTTGACTTACCTCACTCTCAAAAATGACTTCCTCACTTTGAAATTGACTTTTATTTACTTTAATTCAAAGAGATAAGGTCAAATGGGTGTGTGTCGCTCTAAATAAAGGTTATTTGAGAGCAGCGAATAGAGGCAGCAAATACTTACACAGATTTTCAATGAAAATTTAAGATATCAGCCTTCAATAAAATTTTTAGTTTGTCTTCTTTACTTTTTTTTGAGACTGCAGATCTACGAAGCTATTGCGGCTATTTTCTGGCAATCTGCCAGCTATGTTTGTCGTTATTGTGCTTCTATTTTACCATTTTATGGCCCAATCAATCAGAAGATGATCATCTTCATCTGGCTCTATTTTTGTTTTGTAGATGTTTAAATTTTGTTAAATATTTAATTTCATGTATTTGTGAAAAATAAAAAAAAAATTTGCAAAATAAAAATTTACACTTACTGTTGTTTTGCAATTCTTTTCCTTTTTAGGAGATAAAAGCATAGTCGTTGGCTTTTGTAAAAATGATCACGATATAGAAGCCCTTTGGGTAATTCTTCCAATATATCAATTTTCTCTGTGCTGGATTCCTATTTCAGGTTTGTAGGTCCGTGGCAGGCGATGCTACTTTATGGCGCAGTTTTTTAAAACAGAAAGGATATTTTTAGACAATTTAATATTCGCTGTTTTTTAACCATTTAGATGCTTTTTTGATCTAAACAATTTTTCTCGAGTACTTGATGACTTATCTTTGTCATCAAGAAACATCAACATTGATGTTTCTGTATTTGCATATAAAAGGAGAAATTAATTATTTCTTTTTCTATAAAGGCAACAACAACCACCATTGTCTTCTATTTCATTATAGGTGATTCTTCCTTTCCACTGGCTGCCTTCTACAAGAGTGGCTACGGAGGAGACTTCCCCCAGTACATGGAGAAGATGAGGAAGGAAGTCAACAAGCGACTCCTGGACAAGGTATACATGGATCCATCAGTCAGCACTCCTAGCAAGTGGTGGCTGGCCTTTGCCAAGAGGAAGTTCATGAACCAACAGCTCAAGGACTCCAGAATGTAACCATGACTCCTAAAGAACAACATCGGATTCGTTCCAATAACATCTACATGAAATACAGCCTAACAAATGTTCACAGAATAATTACAAAACGACAATTTATCTATTTTAACGCGATATGGTGCCCTATCATGAACCTTTAAAGAGCCTCCTATAAACAGCGGAAGAATCTTGATCATGTAATGGAAAATTCTATTTCATTTCGCAAGCATACTCGAGAAATATAGCTTGTTTATGAAGTTTAAAAATTTGTTCTCAGAAGGTTATTACACAATCAAAAATCAACGGAAAAACCAATTTGCAACGCTACATCGTCATCTGTGTTTTAACCAACGCACAGCTTGCTCAAAAATCTAAATCCAATGACCCATTTAAATGGGTCCTCAATTTGACCTTTGTTCGGGTATCTTTGTGGATCAGCTGTAAATTTTGTTCCGATTGGCTTATGATGTAATTCTGTCCCCCTCTCCGGTAAAAAATAAATTGAGAAAATGCTTGTCTGATGCAAAACTGGTGCGATCTAATAATGTTCATAGTTTTGATACGAAATTCAAATTGTGTTAAATAGTTCGGTAATTATAGAGTATATACATTAACTTTTTTCATAGACAGTTTGTTCTCGGCAAAAACCTTTGAATGCGTTTTCTAATCGCCCATAATCTGTACGGATGCATTTTCCTTTGTGATATTTTCTGTTTGTGATCTTCAGCTCAGTTGTTGCACATTATTTGCAATCCCCAAGCTAACGCAGTATTTTTTTAACCTGGAATGATTGATATGTCATAGCAGATTTCGTAACGGATGGTAAACGTAGTGCAGGGAAGTCAACCGAGATGCATTTTATAGATAGATAGTTTTGCCGAAAATTCAAGCAATGCATTATTCAGTTATTATGCAATTTTTGTCAGTCTAGGACAATTTCTTTCTCATTTGTTGATTGCTCTCAAACGAAGCTGCAGCAATTATATTAGTGCTGCGGTCTTTTTAATGCGATTTTTCACTTGACCGATTTTTCTTGGCCGATTTTCCTCATACTCCTGTACATTATTCCACCCGCGACCCAACGCGCTTGAATCAAACGCTTGCTAGTAATTTTCTTAATTCTGTAATTTAGATTTTGGTCTAATTAGGTTTTCTCGTTATTTCAACAGTTTCGTTAATATTATTGTAGCTGGAAAGCTTAAGCACTCTAAGCATAGCTCCCCCGCACCTCCCGGGTTTGATGATAAGGAAATGAGTTTAATTTTTCTTAATTTATCTTTGCGAGCGTGGTGATTTTATCTCTGGCGCTCTATTCCTTTATCTTCATTAGTTTGTTGTCTCGAAGTGCTGGTTGTATTAAATTTGAACCTCAATGAAAAATACTTCATAAGCTAACTCTAACAGAAATTTATCTAAGTGCGCCTAAAGTAAACTTCTATTGATCAACAGATCTGTCTTCCTAGTTTGATCTCGATATTTTATTGGTCCACTTAACAATTGTACACCAAAAATGAACTTTTCGAGTTCTTCATAATAAGCAGATCTCTTGTTTATTTGTTATTGATTTTTGCCTGATTTAACCCACAATAATGCTCATGGAGCTATTAATCAAAGTTCGAGGTGCTATTGTATGGACAGCTCCTGCTGAGTTATAGCTTTGATTGGTTTTGCTATTTTCGGATTTTTTGCATTTAGTTTCTTTGAAGAACTTATGTTGAGCCAATGATTACTTTGTTGTTCTGTTTTTAATGTGAAAGTTGAATTACGTGTTCTGATTACTCCTGAGATTCAAAAAGGACTTATCAGAGCGAATGCTACTTTTTTCCTCAACCGATTACGGCGGGTTTTTAAGAACACGTCCGTCATTGTTTTTCATAACATAAATGAACTATAGTCTGTCCCATAAAGTTGAAATAAGCGAACGTTCGAAAAACGCCAAAAACGTGCAATTGAGCATCATTGTGGTCATTTGAATGTCAACGGTTTTTCCATTAAGCTTTCATTCATCAATTTTTTCTACATGTTTTAAAATTGAACTTTGAACTCTAACCTGTGGCTTTTGAAACGTTCGCTTATTTCAACTTAATGGGACACGCTATATATAAGCGCAACTTTATAGCTGCAAAAGTGTAAAAATGTGTCCCGTCCTGTAATCAACCTGAAAAGTAATCTAAAAATATAATTTTAATGCAATTTTTTCAGGTTGTTTAGCTTTTAGTTCTTCGAGTTTTGACATTTAATTACATCAGTTTCCCCACAAATATCCGACTACTTGTTGAAGATTATCTATTTTTAGCGCTTTCTCATCCTACACAAGTCAATATATTGACCAAAATGTTACAATGGAAATCAAAAAGTGCTTGCTTCAATCCGAATTGGTACAAGTGAATATTAGGTGCTGAATTTATTTGTGCCCTTTTTTGTGTGCACAATTTTCACTGGCTGCTTTGTGTTTTTGTTCGAAAATATTCTTTGACTTCTTGGGTGACTTTTCCAACTGTAGTTCTTCATTTTAGAGTGATCTAAGTTGCTCTCGTTCTGAAATAAAGTTGGATGGTTACGTGGAATGCGAGCACAAGGAAATCAAAGCCTTTGAAGCTGAGTGGTTAAGATGTCAGGCTACCAACCTGGAGGTCCAGGTTCGAACCCCCCAGTGGGGAAAGATTTTTTGCACCCATTAAACATTTCTAATGTACGCCCTCTCTAAATTAAATTCGCCCCGTTTTCCGTTCGAGAGCTATTCATCCGACGTTTGTTTTTTGTGTCTCATGCACTGAGTACATTTCTAAAGCTTTTCTGCAACAGCCAAATGCTGTTGATTGCGCCAAGTGTCTGTAGCTAAATTTCCAATTGATCAAGTTCAAACCCACACAGCTGTTTAATAGCCCGCAGCATCTATATATTAATTCAGTGTCGACATAAAAGGCACCAAATCTTTTAAGCTCCTAATGTTAGAGCTCCTAATCTTTACATGTTTTAATGGCCCCTAAACATGCTCTTCGGCAAAAAGCGTCTGGCAACAGTCGGATTCGAACCGGGGTCTGTGAGTTAAGAGGCAGAAGCGCAATGAATTGAGCTAAGAAACAGAAGAGCCGCGTATTTATCAGTATTTTTGTCCGTTAACGTCGCATGCGTTTCTACATTCTCCATTTCCCTCCTTTTTTCAAAAAATTTTGTGCTCCATGTCTTTCTCCTGTCCATATCTATCTTCTATCTATCTACATGTTAAAAGTAATTCGAATACCTATACCACCATGTTTAAGCTCGTAATCTTCACATGTTTTAAGGCCGAAAACTTGACCTTGCCAAAAATTTAATGAACGAAAAGTTACCTATGCCGTAAAGGTCAATGACTGAATACTGGATGTAAAAATGGGTCATTGTTTGAAAAGCTGCGTATGGCCGAAAAGCTGCCATTGTCAAAAGGTCAATGACCGAAAAGTTACTTATGCAATAAATGTCAATGACTGGACAACCGCGTTTGTAAAAATAGGTCATTGACCGAGAAGCTGCCTATGACCGAAAATTTGCTTTGCCAAAAGGGTCAACGACTGAAAAACTGCCGATTCAAAACTTGGTCAATGGTTGAAAACCCGCTATTAAAAAATGCCAAAAATTTATGAAATGTGCTGATGAATCGCGGATATTGACAGAATAAAGTATATCTAAGTAAAGCTCAATTACCGAAATTAAATCGAAGATGCAAAATTGTTCATGTCAATGGATTGAAATAAGCTAGATAGTAATGTGTCGGGGACAAGCTTTTTTGTAGCGTTTTTAAATTCTCCTGAACATGGTTCGTTGCGATGTTTTTAATCGGAATTTTTTACGCTGCATGTTTGCGTGACCGATTTTTAGACAGTCTTTTGCTTCATTAGTTTTCAGTTTTGCTTGATCTCAGTCTCATAAAACTTTTGAACAAGCAAAATTTAATTAACTGAATCATTTTTTGCCAGCTTTTTTAGATCAAGTGAAAATTAGGCGGTTAAGAATTTATGCTATTTTTCTTTACTTTCGATGGAAGATCTTTTGTCTTTCGTTTCTTTCTTTCTTTGCTCCTTCTTTTTCTTTTTATTTTCTTTTTCATTTGTTTGTTTTGGTGATGTTTCTTTTTCTCTTTTTTTCTGCTTATTATCTTTCCTTTCTCTTTCTTTTCTCTTTCTTTCCTATCTTTATCTCTCCTTTTCTCTTGCTTTTCTCTTTTCTTTTGTTCTGTTCTGTCTTTTTTCTCTTTTGTCTCTTTTTTCCAACTGTAGTTCTTCATTTTAGAGTGATCTAAGTTGCTCTCGTTCTGAAATAAAGTTGGATGGTTACGTGGAATGCGAGCACAAGGAAATCAAAGCCTTTGAAGCTGAGTGGTTAAGATGTCAGGCTACCAACCTGGAGGTCCAGGTTCGAACCCCCCAGTGGGGAAAGATTTTTTGCACCCATTAAACATTTCTAATGTACGCCCTCTCTAAATTAAATTCGCCCCGTTTTCCGTTCGAGAGCTATTCATCCGACGTTTGTTTTTTGTGTCTCATGCACTGAGTACATTTCTAAAGCTTTTCTGCAACAGCCAAATGCTGTTGATTGCGCCAAGTGTCTGTAGCTAAATTTCCAATTGATCAAGTTCAAACCCACACAGCTGTTTAATAGCCCGCAGCATCTATATATTAATTCAGTGTCGACATAAAAGGCACCAAATCTTTTAAGCTCCTAATGTTAGAGCTCCTAATCTTTACATGTTTTAATGGCCCCTAAACATGCTCTTCGGCAAAAAGCGTCTGGCAACAGTCGGATTCGAACCGGGGTCTGTGAGTTAAGAGGCAGAAGCGCAATGAATTGAGCTAAGAAACAGAAGAGCCGCGTATTTATCAGTATTTTTGTCCGTTAACGTCGCATGCGTTTCTACATTCTCCATTTCCCTCCTTTTTTCAAAAAATTTTGTGCTCCTTGTCTTTCTCCTGTCCATATCTATCTTCTATCTATCTACATGTTAAAAGTAATTCGAATACCTATACCACCATGTTTAAGCTCGTAATCTTCACATGTTTTAAGGCCGAAAACTTGACCTTGCCAAAAATTTAATGAACGAAAAGTTACCTATGCCGTAAAGGTCAATGACTGAATACTGGATGTAAAAATGGGTCATTGTTTGAAAAGCTGCGTATGGCCGAAAAGCTGCCATTGTCAAAAGGTCAATGACCGAAAAGTTACTTATGCAATAAATGTCAATGACTGGACAACCGCGTTTGTAAAAATAGGTCATTGACCGAGAAGCTGCCTATGACCGAAAATTTGCTTTGCCAAAAGGGTCAACGACTGAAAAACTGCCGATTCAAAACTTGGTCAATGGTTGAAAACCCGCTATTAAAAAATGCCAAAAATTTATGAAATGTGCTGATGAATCGCGGATATTGACAGAATAAAGTATATCTAAGTAAAGCTCAATTACCGAAATTAAATCGAAGATGCAAAATTGTTCATGTCAATGGATTGAAATAAGCTAGATAGTAATGTGTCGGGGACAAGCTTTTTTGTAGCGTTTTTAAATTCTCCTGAACATGGTTCGTTGCGATGTTTTTAATCGGAATTTTTTACGCTGCATGTTTGCGTGACCGATTTTTAGACAGTCTTTTGCTTCATTAGTTTTCAGTTTTGCTTGATCTCAGTCTCATAAAACTTTTGAACAACCAAAATTTAATTTACTGAATCATTTTTTGCCAGCTTTTTTAGATCAAGTGAAAATTAGGCGGTTAAGAATTTATGCTATTTTTCTTCTTTACTTTCGATGGAAGATCTTTTGTCTTTCGTTTCTTTCTTTCTTTGCTCCTTCTTTTTCTTTTTATTTTCTTTTTCATTTGTTTGTTTTGGTTATGTTTCTTTTTCTCTTTTTTTCTGCTTATTATCTTTCCTTTCTCTTTCTTTTCTCTTTCTTTCCTATGTTTATCTCTCCTTTTCTCTTGCTTTTCTCTTTTCTTTTGTTCTGTTCTGTCTTTTTTCTCTTTTGTCTCTTTCTGTTCTCTCTTTTTCTGTTCTTTTCTGCCTTTCTTTTCTCCCTTTATTCTCTTTCTTTTCTCATTTTAGTTTCTCCCTTCCGTTCGCTTTTTCATTTTTTTCCTCTTTCCTTTCCGTAATTTTCTTCTTGCTTTTCTTTTTCTGCCATAAAGGTCAATGACTGAGTAGTCGCGGATGTTAAAATAGGTCATTGACCGAGAAGCTGCCTTTGCAAAAAAAGTCAATTACCGAAAAGTCAATTTATGCCATAAATTTCAATGCTTGAATAGCCGCGGATGTAAAAGTGTCATTGACCGTAAATCTTCCTTTGACCGAAAAGTTACTTGTGCCAAAAGGGTCAACGACCGCAAAACTGAGGTTTCAAAAATTGGTCGACGACTGAGAACCTGCTAAAAAAGGAGTTGATCACCGGAAAAATTACTTCACAAAAATGGGCCTTGACATGTACTTATGCATCACGGATATTGACAGAACGAAGTTTCTCTAAGTAAAGGTCAATTATCGAAGTTTCAAAATTGTCCATTTATAAATTTAAAATAGCTGGATAGTAATGTGGCGGGGACGTGCTTTTGTCTTATGTTTTCAATTTCTCCTATTGTTGCGATGCTTTTAATCGGAAGTTTGTAAGCAAAATGTTTGCGTAACGGATTACATTTTTTCGACAATCATCAGTTGTTTTCACTTTTGCTTGATCTCGGTCTCAAAAAAGCTTTGAACAACTGATGTTTAATTAACTGAATCATTTTTTGCCCGTTTTTTTTAGATCAAAAGAAAAGTTAGCCTGAGAAGAGTTAATTCTATTTGTTAACTCTTAATCTTTTCTCTTTTTTGTTTTATTCTTTTTGTGCTTCTTTCTCTCCTTTTTTTCTCGTTTTTTCTTTCTTGGTTATCTTTTTCTTTTGTGTTTTTTGTCGTTGGTTTTTTTCTTTTCTCTCTTTCCTTTTGTTAATTCAACGTAATAACTATGATAATTCAACGTAATAACTATGGCTGTTGAAAGATGGGCATGCCCGAGGTGGTACGAAAGAAAATGAATTTTGAAACTTCTATTTTTTAAATGATCTTGTTATACTTTTGCGGGCCTGCTTGTAAAATTGAAACCCTAGCGAACGTTTCAAAGGTCGAAGTTGAATTTTAACATGCAGAGTAGTGGCAAATTGATGTTCATATGCATGCCTTGAGTAATTCGCTTGCGTTTGAAACTGGCTATAATCAGTGCTAACCGTAAAGCTGCAACGCTATCGAACATTTCAAAGGTCAAAGTTGGAACTTAAAACATGCGGAGATCAGCATTTCATTGTTCATTTGCATGTCGTTTATCGAACGTTCGCTTGCGTTGCAACTTTATGGGACTGACTATAATGTGACTTACTATAGTCTGTCCCACGTTTAAAATAATCCAACGTTTCAAAAACGCCAAAACATGCAATTCAGCATCATGTGGTATTTTGTATGCCAACGTTTTTCTTACATTCTGTCCCATAAAGTTGAAAAAATAGAACGTTCGAAAACCTCTAAAACATGCGATTGAGCATCAATGTGGTCATTTGAATGTCTATGTTTTCTTCATGAAGCTTCTATGCATAAAGTTTTTCTACATGTTTTAAATTTGAATTTTGACCTTTGAACTCTGTCCTGTGGCCTTTGAAACGTTCGCTCATTTCGACTTTATGGGACACGCTATACATATTTTTATAGCGTGTTTTATAAGTTGAAATATCGAACGTTTCAAAAGCATTGCTCATTTGCATGCTCAATTGTATGTTTTTGGCGTTTTTCGAACGTTCGATTATTCCAATTTTATGGTAGACTGTGTGTAAAATTGACCCATGAACACCGTCCTACGAAGATTCGGGAAACCTTTTCAAATGGCATGCTATAACTGAATTGTCACTAAATTTGATTTGATGAATCTGATTCCACCTTCCTTCATTTTCAGATTGTTGTTGACTTGAAGCTTCCTACTATCAACATGGACAAGCTGTACACTCTGCCTGCTGATCACTACAGATCTCTCAAGATCCAATTCGCAGCTGCCCTCGCCGGACACAAACTCCAGGTGCTGTCCTCGGAACCCGACTTTGTCTTCGGAGACACTAATAAAACGCCCGACTTCGTGGCCAAGTTCCCCATGGGCAAGGTCCCCGCACTTGAGACGAAGACTGGTGATTCAGTGTTTGAGAGCAATGCTATCGCTTACTATGTGGCGGACGAGCAACTAAGAGGCAAGTCTGTTCTTGACCAGGCACAAGTTCAACAATGGATCAACTTCGCAGATAACGAGATCCTTCCTTCGGCTTGCACTTGGGTTTTCCCGACTATGGGTATCACACAGTACAACAAAGGTGAAACTGAGGCTGCGAAAGAACAGCTGAAGAAGTGCTTGGAAGTTTTGAACGTCTATTTGACCTCAAAGACGTTCCTGGTCGGAGAAAGAATGACTTTGGCCGATATCGTCATGTGTTGTAACATGCGAATGCTATTCACCCAAGTTATGGATCCGGCCTTCAGGGCGCCGTACCCTAACGTAACTAGATGGTTCGAAACTCTGGTGAACCACCCGGAGTTCGTCAAACTGGCTACTGAGACTAAGTTGTGCGAGAAAGCTGCACAGCCTGACCCTAAGAAATACCAAGAGATCCACGGTGGTCAGAAAAAGGGCGGCAAGAAGGAAGAGGCCAAGAAAGAGACCAAGTCACCCCAGGCAAAGAAGGAAAAGCCGGCAAAGGAGGCCGAGGAATCCGCAGGCGATGCGCCTCAAGAAAAGGAAGAGGATCCACTGGCCAAAGCACCCAAAGGTTCATTTGATTTCGATGCATTCAAGAGAAGCTTCAGTAACGAGGACACCGCAACTAAAGCGATTCCTCTTCTCTGGAGCACATTCGATGCCGAGAATTACTCGATATACCACGCAGTGTACAAGTTCAAAGATGAACTCACGATGCCTTTTATGACCCACAACCTGATCCGAGGGATGTTGCAGCGTGTTGATAAATTGAGGAAGCATGCATTCGGAGTGTGTTACGTCCTGGGCGACAAGAGTGATCACAATATCGAGGCGCTTTGGATCTTCAGAGGTCCGGAGGTCGCATTTGGTCTTAGTGAAAATTGGAATGTTGACGCACCATCATATGAATTTAAGAAGCTGGAAATCACCAAGCCAGAAGATAAGGAAAAGGCTGAGTCATTCATCATGGCTGCGACCGTTGGCGGAGCTGCTTTCCCTGATGACGACCACATCTTGGCCTACGAAGCTTTCAAGTGAGATGAAGATGAGTTCAAATTGTCAATGAAACGACGCAAGATTGGATGGTGAAGGCTATTAATGTGTAACACTTGGATTGATGTGAATAACTGAATGACTCCAACTTGTGTGTTTTATCTGATAATGTCGATGAATAATTGAGTTGTTTGAAACAAACAGTTGCTCGTTGACATCTGAATTGAATTAATTTAAATATGCCGTTTTATTAGCAAATTTTTGTAGGAAATGAAATTCGGGATCTATTGCCCCCCCCCCCCCCCCCCCACCACCACCACCACCACAAAAATTGTAATATAGCACTTAAACTGAAAGAAAAGTATAACGTGCGCCTGAGAGGCGTAAAAGTTATATACCCATTAAGCGGGGAGGGAGGAGAGGAATTAAATTTCAAATCGGGCGCGGAGGAATGATTTTTGCCAGCCGAAAAAAATTGATGTACATTTTTCTCGTTCCGGTTCTATTTGAATCAGGTCACGTTACGGTGCTTTTTAACATCGGCTCTGTTCGGCTGACAGGTCTCAACTCTAAAACTTTCACTTGACAGATTTGCACTCGATTTTCCTTCACTTTGCTCTTATTACAAACCAAAGGATTTGGAGTTTTGATGTGCTGGCTTTTTTCCATTTAAAGAGGACTATCGGAGAAGTGTCTATTGTTGAAGTCGGTTTTAAAGCAGGAAATGAAACGCGTGAAGAAATTTGGTTTGGGTGCTGCACAAATTTAAGAGTTGAGCAAAAAGAGTGGTGTTTTTCCAGGGTTTTTCGTCAGGAACAATTTTTGATGTCATATCGTTAGGAACATTTTTGAGGACAAAAACCTGTAAGGGAGCGAAATATTTTACGGATTTTAGCGGCTTTTTTAAGCAGTTTTAATTTTGTTGAGTTTTGAATATCCTATCCTCCTATATATAAAACGCGTGAGACCTAAAATGGGACAAAAATTTTGCATGTTTAAGGGCCTCTCGAAATGTATGTTTAAGAGCCGCATTGAGCAGCATGGTTAACCGAACTTATCGAGAGTGGTCAGTGACCTAAAAGGCTCAAAATAGATGTATGGGAACCGAACATGGGACAAGACTGTTAATCAGGTGCAGTCACCACAAGGCTATGAGGGCTTGAAAGTATGCTCGCCTCGAGGGAGGATTTACTGACCTGGGTACTACGTGTGTTTTAATTGCTCCGGAATGACGTTTGAATTACTTATTGTAAATGTGTGGATTTTTGCAAAGTTTTAGCTTAACAGATTCTGCGCTAATCTAGAAAACTTAGCTTTAAACTAAATTTTTAGCGCTTTCTTGATGTTTTCGTAACCTCAGATCCTCTCAATCTGAAATATGTTTATTGATAAGATCAAGGCGATTGTGAAAAATGGTGGCTTGTAGTTGTTATGGCGCAGTTCGTAAGATGAGCACTGCTAATTCGATGTTTGAAGTATTTTTCTATTACCATTATCCCAAAAATTGCTATGAAACTAAGTTTTGAGCAGTTTTAGTCGTTTTGTCTAATCTTCCTCTTTTATCGTAAATATCAGTCGTAATTGAGCACAATAGTCAATAGCCTTCCCATGGTAACATGTGTTAGGGTCCTTAATCATGCAAACTAGCGTAATAAATGCATTTTAAGTCGCGCTTTACCATCAATTTTAAGCTCCTAATATGCACATTTTTTGCGCTGATTAAGCATACGTTGTAGCAAAAACAGTAGTCAATAGTGACAGTTCATCGTTTTTTAATGAGACAGTTTGTTAACTAGTTAGTGTTATTCATAACCATTACAAAAGTTTGATTTTGAAAACTGTCAGGTTTGTGCGTGTGTACTGTTTACTTTCATGTGGGACAATCGTACTTGAGATAGGTCTCATTGATTGACAATGAGACTTGAATTAATCGAATTAATTGTTTCAGCTCATCACCCGTGTGTTACACATTCGATTCAAAAATTATCTTTTTGATTTTTAGCCCACCTTGACGTGGAAATTAGTTGTAATCAATGACTTCAGTTCATAGGGGTCTTCTACGACTTCTATTTTTGACGCAACTAATTTTCAAAACTGCCTCTTTGCCAAGTTCGATTTGCCCCTTTTTGCATTGTCTGTTGTTGATTTCCACAGAATTTTTCTACTGTGTAATCAATTCTAGGCGTAGTTTTAATATTTATATAGCGTTCTTTTTGATTGTCTTTAAAACTTTAAATTTTAGAAAATTAAATCTAAACTTTTAAGATTGATTTGTTCCTGTCTACGAATATAGGATCGTCTGTTTTGCTGACGGTCATAGATTAATGTTGCTGAAAAATTGTTTATTGTCAGTTCTGTCAGTTAATTCAATTCTGTTGAGTGTAGTTAAGGATTTTTGCCACTCTGTTTCAGAATTTAAGCCACTAACTTATTTCGAGGCAAATTGTTTCTAAAATTTTTTATCAAAAAGGCGCTGAAATTGATCCACTTTTTGGTAAATCACTGGTATACAACCGCCTAGTAACATCTTAGAGGGGGACTTCACATTATGAAGCAAGTAGGCTATGATTAAAGTGAGCTCCGTTCTGTCGTTTGAAAGCAAACTATCGTATTGTTTTCAGCTTGTTTGTTAAACTCGAAACAAGTCTAAAGTAAGCATATGGATCATGACATTTTTTTGTGTTTTTTTTTGTACTGCCAACTTCTATTGATTGATTTTTTGATTGGCCATTTGAATTTCTGTCCTCAAAAACGGGATAAATTGATGACCTGGGGAATTGAGTCTGAGCAGTGCGCTATTAGTCTCAATTTGAAAGCAGCTGCCACGACAATTGTTTGTGCGGCTTAGAAACGTAATTTTATAAGTGCGTCCCTGAGATCTGGTAAGTGTCCGGCAAAAGGAGTAGACAAAGTCCAGGTAACGCCAAGAATTGCGGCCGACATCAAGAACATTGTGGGTGGTGTTAGTTAATATGAACAATAGCCTCTTAATGATACATTCACTTTGCATCAATTACATGACGTTAAAACCATTGACCAATTTTCGGAGAAAAACAGCAAAAAAATAGCTGTTTTAAATTGCAGTTTGTTTTCCAGGCTTAAGAAGACAAAAAGGACAAAATTGCGTTTTTAAAACCAGGCCCCGAAATCTGGAACTTACAGTCCGGCACTGAAGTAGGCAATCTTGGGGGTTTATTGATGCTTTTATAAATTCAATATCAAAAATTGTTTTTTTTTGCATTTTTCAAACGTCCGCGAAATTAGAATCATTGATGCAAGTTAACTTGAACCGTTTATTCTAAAAGATGTCTTCTAAACACTTAACTTTCATCCAAAACCAGATGTCATTTAACCTTTCGCGCATCCTGGAAACCAGGTGGCTTGCTGTCTTTAACCGTGCGTAGATTCAAAAAACAAACGCACACGCAGAACGAGAAAAATACTATTGAAGTTCAACAGTTGTGACACAAACTCAAGCGTATCCAAGCCCATAATGGAGCACATACAATATATCGTCACCATAATACTCTCCTCGCTCTAGGGAACACCTTAAATTTTCAACTTAGATTTTTTAAGTCCACTACGACCCCTTCACATTTTCTGACCTTAATGTCTAGCGAGGTCTCACTGAAATGTCTCACTGAAATAGTGAAATAATGTACTACATATCAAAAGCTGCAAAAAGTGTTACTTCTTATGCTTGAGGTGCATAAAATTCATTTTTGTTGAATGTGCTCTTCACATCTCCGTCCAAGAAAATATCAACCAATTATAATATTTAAACGAAAATGCAGGCTGTGCGTTATGTGTAATAGAAGTTCATGAAATGTGCAACAATTAATTTTCCTCAATGTAGCGTATCCTGATATATACATTCAATATGGATATGCACCTGTGTAGCCAAAAAGTACCTGCATAGCATATATAAGAGTATTTGTATCATTCTCTCTGAAGTTGAACAAAAAAGTTTCACGACCACGTGCCGGGTATAATACATCAACAACTGCATCTGCAAGATTTTTCGAGAAAATATATAAGTAGCACATACCATTACAAAACCCGTAAATCCAAAAAAAGCAATGTTTACAAATTTTTGCTGGAAGTTTACATTGTATGAAATGTTTTCTTTCTATATACGTATGAATTTCAAACTTCTGCTGTTTTAAAATTTTCTAAATGCCTATTCACTCGTATTCACGTCTAAAAGTTCAAATGCTGATATAGTGATTAAACATATACCTAAGAGGGATGCCTAGTTTACTGGGGGAGGGGGGCTTGCAGAAAAGATCCATAACTTTTTTTCTGAAAATGCAGGGAAAATGTTCAGAAGTTGTTTGTATATATAGAATAAAATATAATTATGGTTGGCTGTTGACAAAATAAATTTATAGAAGTTTATATCGCAAGTTCTGCAGTAAAACTGAAAGCAGATAAAACAAGGAGAATCGTTAATGTGCAATCGCACGTAAGGTTCCGAACCCGCTCATCCACAATTTGGCATAATTGTCTACCAAATGATGAACAGATAGAAAACCCCAAAAATGGGTGTATGAACAAAAAATTAGCCCCAAAGCAAACAACTTAGTGGATTGAAAAAAGATGCATTAGATTGATCAGATATGCTATAATTAAGAAACCGAGTCAAGACGAACAGCAAAATCAACAACAACAAACAATAATTACATCAAAAAATTTATGTACGTTTTAAAAAACAAAACTCAATAACAAAATCAAAATAGCGTCATATAAAACTGAAACTAAACAAAAAAACTTGTGATTCCACAGAAAAAGATATGAATCAGTCCATAATAAGGCTTGGTAACAATTAGACAATGAAGAACAAAAACAGTATATTTAAAAAGTTCGCTTATTTTAAAAAAAAATTTTCAAACTAATTAAAACCATCAGAAATCAACTTAGAAATCCCATAGTTTTACAACTACCACTGTTTCTAAAAATGCGAATTAGGAGACGTTGGCATTCAATTTTTATGCGGGTACGAAAAGAACAACAAATAGACAACAAACAAAAAATCAGTTAAAGTTTGCCAGAAAACGTTTTCGAAGCCGTAAAGCCATTCCTTGGCCTCAAAATATGTTCAATTGCATCTTCCTCGAACACCTATAATGTATTATGTGACCTCTCTTTAACGAAACCAGGTAACAAATAGACAAAAAAAAGACATAATTAATAAAGACTTTTTTTTCGAAAAAAAAAATACTTCCAAAGACATGAAGGGCATCAATTACAAAATGAAATAGTTCAATGGAATCGTTTTTCTTCCAACGGAAGCCCCTGAAACCTGCAATTATACAGAACATATCGTACGTTTACAAAAAGAACGTAAAATATGACAAAAACCAAAAAATTTTTTTTTTGAAAAACCCGTGTCGAAGCCAGTAAAGCCGAATTCTTTACAAACATTAGGGTTTGTGACACTAATCCGTTTGACACCTTCCCTTCACAACAATATTTTAAAATTTGGCCTTTTAATTAACGAGACTAGGTAGCAAGCAGACAATAAAAAAACAAAATTGCGAAGTTAAAAAGTGTTCTTTATTTTAGAAAACAATTGTTTTCAAAGCTATGAAAGCCATCAGTTATCTACTAATATCAGAATATCGGCCAATCTATTCGTCCATGAAAAGCTAATGAAACCGAACCATTACAGAAAATTTCATGCGACTAAAAAGACAAAGTAAAAACGACAATTAAAGACATGCAATTCTTCGAGAAAGTATTGTCGAAGTCAAAGTTCAAGAAGCCTTTAATTATTTGAAATTCAGATTTTTTTTAAAGTCAAAACGACGAAAAACTTCCCAGCAATAAACAAGATACAATAAGTTGGAGCTAATTGAGAAGCGAATGGGACATATCACTGGTCGGCTTTGACTTAAAATGTTCTGTTATTTATTTAATATATAAAAAGATCAAATTTTTTTATAAAAAAGATCAACTGATTACAATCCGAATTGATATTGGATTGTAACAGTCCCAGATTGGTCCAACACAAGCTCTGGGATGGATGTTCATTCATAAAGAACTCTTAATTTTTCCAATGTTATATATATATATATATATATATATATATATATATATATATATCTATTGTTAGTTAGAAAATCAAAAATAAATTCTCCGTTTTTAATAATCAACGAGTAAAGTTAGCAAAAATCGGCAAATTTTATAAATGGTGCACTCGCGGCGGAAATTGAAGTAGAAATAGCCCCCTTTTGAGTCTACACTGATTGTGTTCTTGGTGTTTGGGTGTACATCCTGCAAATTTTATCAAAGTGGACTAAAGAAACTTATTTCGTGCTGTTTTTGATGAAAAAGTCTAAATTTTGAAAAATTTAGGCCGGTTTTTTGACACAAAAATTAAATGAATATAGCCGACAAAATTGTTTCGTCTTTAAAAATGAAGTCAACCACATTCTTTAAAAAAATTAACAAAGTTTAGCAAAATTAAAGAAATTTTAGTCAATAATTCAGGAAAATGTGAATAAAATCAACGGAATTCACTCTATTTATTCAAAATTTTAAACCTCAATAGCTCCTTGTAAAAAACAAAAATCAAAAAATCTTTTAAATTCCCTATTCTACGCTGGACAGCTTTCTAATGACACCAGTCTCAACTCTCTACGATGAATATATCGATCGGCCAAAATTGTCTGAACAAGGAAACCCATTTGTGTATATAGTTCCTACCCCCTCAAGAGGAGTTGGAATAAAAAAGCGTGTACTTATCAATTTATGACAAAAATACCTGAAACTTTAAAAAGATTAGTTATTGTTCCGACCCCTCTTGAGGGGGGAGGAACTATATACTCAAATGGGTTTTTTTTTGTTCAGTCAATTTTCGCCGATCAATATATTCATCGTAGAGAGTTGAGACTGGTATTATTAGAAAGCTCGTCCAGCGCAAAATATGGAATTAAAAAGATTTTTTTTCAATTTTCGTTTTCTACAGGGAGTTATCGAAGTTTAAACTTCTGAAAAAAGTAGAGTGAATTCACGTTGTTTTATTCACTTTTTCCGAAAATTTTGCCTAATTTTTTTGTCAATTTTGCTAAAATTTGTTAAAAAAAATATAGAATAGTGTCGTTGATTTTATTTTTAAGGACAAAAAAGCCTTGTTGATTATTCTGATTTAATTTTTACGGTCAAAAAATCTGGATAAATATTTTAAAATTCAGCCTTTTTCATCAAAAACAGCACGAAATAAGCTACTTTAGTTCACTTTGATAAAATTTGCCAACACTAAACCCCCAAACAACACTAATACAATCTTGGTAGACTCAGAAGGGGGCTATTCCTACTTCAACTGTTATTCCTTTGTATGTCCTAGCATTACCAGGCATTAATCGCCTGAGGTCTAAATCGGGGCGAATAATTGCAAGTTATTATTGTTTGTGCTATGTTTCTAAATTTAGGCCAAGTGAAATGCGCTGCATGAAATTTTATGACATCATTTTATTATTTTGTAAGTTTAGGAGAATTTGAGTGACCGCTCTTCGAGACTTTGTGTTGTAGCCTCTATTAAACTCTGTTCCGAGTATTTCGTTTAATGATTTAAAATGTTTCAGGAAAGGAGTACGATGAATTGTATTTTGTTTTAGTTTTTGCGTAAAACTGGGAATTGTTTGAGTTCTAAATCGAAGTGAAGTGAACAATAATTTCATCTTAGCAAGATCCATGGAGAATGGAAGCCAATCCATTTTGCATCCCGTTTCCTCAATTCTGCAGAACTCAAACGCATAATCAATGATCTGGCCCGGGCCGAGATTCGACGGTAAATTTTCTGTAGATCAAATTTTTTTTATTGCAGCACAAATTTCTGTATTTTTTTTTTCTTGTGCGGAGCCAGGATAAGATTTATACCCGTTGAAAAGAAGGCAATAAGTGGACAAAACAGTGTAATTGCACTGTATTTCAGTGTGTTTCTAAGAGTGTAATCGCTTCGAAATTACACTTGTCACTCTTTTGCCCACTAAAAATTGGACTAAAGAGTGTAATCAAAAGTAATTTTTAAGAGTGTAAAAAGAGTGGAGTAAAGAGTGTAAAGAGTGTAAAAAGAGTGTAATTTTTGCAAAATTACACTCTTACACTCGTTTCCCTGCTATTTAAGAGTGAAAAAGGTTTTACACCCTTAATCTCGCTTAATAACGGTGGACTATGGGTGGACACCTCGGCCCGGGATGGTTTAATGATTGCACTAAGAAATCCGGTACAAGACTTGGTATTTAGTTTTAGGGTTGTCCTCTTGACCTCTATATTGAGTTTACTTGGACAAAAATTATTTTATCACAGAACTAAGGGCATGAAAATGACTTAGAGAAGAAGACAGTTCCAGTAAAATAAACAGCGAATTAATTTTTTTCTTAAGAATCCATCGGTCCGAGATAGTTTTTGCAAGAAAGATTTTTCACAATTCAGTTATACATATGCAGATTATTGTGTCAAAATTTGAAAACTCAAGGAAGTCAGAGTTTTTTTTGTTCCAAAGCACTTTAGCACTTTAGTGGGGGAGGAACTATATACTCAAATGGGTTTTTTTTGTTCAGTCAATTTTCGCCGATCAATATATTCATCGTAGAGAGTTGAGACTGGTATTATTAGAAAGCTCGTCCAGCGCAAAATATGGAATTAAAAAGATTTTTTTTTCAATTTTCGTTTTCTACAGGGAGTTATCGAAGTTTAAACTTCTGAAAAAAGTAGAGTGAATTCACAGTGTTTTATTCACTTTTTCCGAAATTTTTGCCTAATTTTTTTGTCAATTTTGCTAAAATTTGTTTAAAAAAATTTAGAATAGTGTCGTTGATTTTATTTTTAAGGACAAAAAAGCCTTGTTGATTATTCTGATTTAATTTTTTTGGTCAAAAACTCTGGATAAATATTTTAAAATTCAGCCTTTTTCATCAAAAACAGCACGAAATAAGCTACTTTAGTTCACTTTGATAAAATTTGCCAACACTAAACCCCCAAACAACACTAATACAATCTTGGTAGACTCAGAAGGGGGCTATTCCTACTTCAACTGTTATTCCTTTGTATGTCCTAGCATTACCAGGCATTAATCGCCTGAGGTCTAAATCGGGGCGAATAATTGCAAGTTATTATTGTTTGTGCTATGTTTCTAAATTTAAGCCAAGTGAAATGCGCTGCATGAAATTTTATGACATCATTTTATTATTTTGTAAGTTTAGGAGAATTTGAGTGACCGCTCTTCGAGACTTTGTGTTGTAGCCTCTATTAAACTCTGTTCCGAGTATTTCGTTTAATGATTTAAAATGTTTCAGGAAAGGAGTACGATGAATTGTATTTTGTTTTAGTTTTTGCGTAAAACTGGGAATTGTTTGAGTTCTAAATCGAAGTGAAGTGAACAATAATTTCATCTTAGCAAGATCCATGGAGAATGGAAGCCAATCCATTTTGCATCCCGTTTCCTCAATTCTGCAGAACTCAAACGCATAATCAATGATCTGGCCCGGGCCGAGATTCGACGGTAAATTTTCTGTAGATCAAATTTTTTTTATTGCAGCACAAATTTCTGTATTTTTTTTTTCTTGTGCGGAGCCAGGATAAGATTTATACCCGTTGAAAAGAAGGCAATAAGTGGACAAAACAGTGTAATTGCACTGTATTTCAGTGTGTTTCTAAGAGTGTAATCGCTTCGAAATTACACTTGTCACTCTTTTGCCCACTAAAAATTGGACTAAAGAGTGTAATCAAAAGTAATTTTTAAGAGTGTAAAAAGAGTGGAGTAAAGAGTGTAAAGAGTGTAAAAAGAGTGTAATTTTTGCAAAATTACACTCTTACACTCGTTTCCCTGCTATTTAAGAGTGAAAAAGGTTTTACACCCTTAATCTCGCTTAATAACGGTGGACTATGGGTGGACACCTCGGCCCGGGATGGTTTAATGATTGCACTAAGAAATCCGGTACAAGACTTGGTATTTAGTTTTAGGGTTGTCCTCTTGACCTCTATAATGAGTTTACTTGGACAAAAATTATTTTATCACAGAACTAAGGGCATGAAAATGACTTAGAGAAGAAGACAGTTCCAGTAAAATAAACAGCGAATTAATTTTTTTCTTAAGAATCCATCGGTCCGAGATAGTTTTTGCAAGAAAGATTTTTCACAATTCAGTTATACATATGCAGATTATTGTGTCAAAATTTGAAAACTCAAGGAAGTCAGAGTTTTTTTTGTTCCAAAGCACTTTAGCACTTTAGTGGGGGAGGAACTATATACTCAAATGGGTTTTTTTTGTTCAGTCAATTTTCGCCGATCAATATATTCATCGTAGAGAGTTGAGACTGGTATTATTAGAAAGCTCGTCCAGCGCAAAATATGGAATTAAAAAGATTTTTTTTCAATTTTCGTTTTCTACAGGGAGTTATCGAAGTTTAAACTTCTGAAAAAAGTAGAGTGAATTCACAGTGTTTTATTCACTTTTTCCGAAATTTTTGCCTAATTTTTTTGTCAATTTTGCTAAAATTTGTTTAAAAAAATTTAGAATAGTGTCGTTGATTTTATTTTTAAGGACAAAAAAGCCTTGTTGATTATTCTGATTTAATTTTTTTGGTCAAAAACTCTGGATAAATATTTTAAAATTCAGCCTTTTTCATCAAAAACAGCACGAAATAAGCTACTTTAGTTCACTTTGATAAAATTTGCCAACACTAAACCCCCAAACAACACTAATACAATCTTGGTAGACTCAGAAGGGGGCTATTCCTACTTCAACTTCCACTAAGAGTGCTCTGTAATTAAAACTTTGCCGTTTTTTGCTAGCTTTACTCGTTTATTGTCAAAAATGCAAAATTTTTTTTGAAATTTCAAATAACAAATTATCTAAATCTACAATATTCGAAAAATCAATAGTTCCTAACGTACAATAAGCATTAGCGGGGCTAGTTTTGGGCCAATCTTGGACTGTTACAATCCAAAAAGAATTCGGATTGCAATCAGTCGGTCTTTTTTTTTTGAACAAAAAGACCATTTTTTAATAATAAAGAACAGAACATATCAAATGAAAGCTCAGAAGTGATCGGTCCAATTGGCTTTTTAAGCAACTCCAAGCTGATGCATTTAGTTTTTTACTTCAAAATTTATGATCGTTTCGACTTTTAAAAAAAATTGATTTTTAAATAAATAATGGCTTAATGAACTTTTCCTCCTTTTTTTTCTTAATTTGGTAACCTTGCAGCTTAGTGTCAGCAAAGAAAGAATGCTTCTTCTTTCTACTGATTGGAATTTCAGTCTCGATTGCGTTTTTAAGCCTGAAGTTATTGTTTTCTGGATTTGATACTATTAGATTTCAGATTTTTTTGTTTTTAGAAATTTGCCAATTTTTCACGTTTTCTAGTCACATTATCACATTACTGACAGTTCTCATATCACATTATTGGCGTTCAAAATGAAATACAATTGAATATTTTAAAATCCTTAAAGATATAGATTATGGTTTTAACGGCTTCGACATTTCTTTCTTCAAGGAATTAATTTTGTCTTTAACTGTCATTTTTACTTTGTCATTTCAGTTGTATGAAATTTTCTGTATAGTGATAGGTTTCACTGACTTTTTGTGGAATAATAGACGATCCAATATTCTGATATCAGAAGATAGCTGATGGTTTTCATGACTTTGAAAACAATCGTTTTCCAAAACTAAAAAAAACTTTTTAACTTCGCAAGTTTGTTCTTTTTATTTTTCTTTTTGGTACATAATCTCGTTAATTACAGGTCAAATATGACATTGTGGGTGTCAAGGGAAGGCGTCAAAGTGGATTGATTTCCCAAAATCTTTTTTTTTTCAAAGAATGCGTTATGACCTTACTGACTTCAACACCGTTTTTTCACAAAAAAAGCAAATTAATTTGATTTCTGTCATGTTTGACGTCCTTTTTTCGACTCAAGAATTATTCTGGATAAATACAGGTCTCAAAGAATTCCTTTGGATGAATAAACGACCCTATTTAAATTTTTCATTTTGTAATTATGTTTTTCATGACTTTGGATATAAATTTGTTTCGAAAAAAAATCAAAATTTTTACATACTTTTGCCTTTTTCTCTTTTTTGTCTACTTGTTACCTAGTCTCACTCATAAATGGCCAAATAGAACATTATCGGTAATTGAAGAAGGCGCAAACGAATATATTTTGAGGGCTGAAATATAGCTTGACGGTTTTGACAGCGTTTTCTGGCAAGTTTCAATTGCATTTTTGTTTGCTGTTTTTTTTTGTTGTTCTTTTTAGCCGCTCAAAGAAATGAATAAGGACAGGTCCTAATGCCCTTCTATAGGAGCATTGGTGATCATAAACCTTGGGGAGTTTTTACTTGATTTCTAATGGTTTTAATTACTTTGAAGTTAATGGTTTTAAAAAAATAAGCGAATTTTTTAACTTTACAGTTTTTGTTCTTTTTGTCTAATTGTTACCAAACATTTTTATGGACTGGTCCATATCTTTTCTGGTGATTTATAAATTAATTTGTTTAGTTTTAGGTTCATCTGACGGTATGTTGACTTTGTTATTAAATTTTGTTTTTTAAAAAGAACAAAAAATTTTTGATGTAATTAATATTTGTTGTTGTTGTTGTTGTTTGATTTTGCTGTTCGTCTTGACTCGCTTTCTTAATATTGGCATATCACAGCAATTTAATGCTTCAATTTTTATTCCACTGAGTTATTTGCTTTGGAGGCTATCTTATCGTTCATACACAATTTTTTGAAAAATACTTGGGCTTTTTTGGTTGTTTTGGGATTCCCAAAAAATAATTTTTGGGTTTTCTATCTGTTCCTCATTTGGTAGACAATTATGCCAAAATTGTGGATGGGCGGGGTCGGAACCTTATGTGCCATCGCACATTGCTGAGCCGCCTTGTTGAGGTATAGTACCAAATGCTTTGAGGTACTTGATAGTTAGGTATCTCTTTAAGAAAGGCATCTGACAAGAGATTCAGCATTTTAATCGACAAATTGTATTGTGTGTAGCTACTTGGACACTAAACAATTTTTTGTTCAAGACAACAGAATTTGTTGGCTTTTCAGGTTTGCAAACGGGTGGCCTAATTCTTCCTGTCTTGCACATCTACTCCAATAATTATCTCAAGAAGTCACTAAGATCGCTTTAAATAAAAAACACCAAATTTTCTTGAAATTGCAAGTTTTTTGTGAAAAACCCAACCTCAAATAAATTGAAAATTCCAAAAATCCGCATCTCTGCTTTTTTCCATAATTCTATAAATCTTCAGTACACTAAAAGCCTTTGTAGCATTCATTGCTTTAAGTTTTAAAAATTACGTAATATTAACCAAATAATCGTCTCCTAAACCTACCATAGGCTGAAATAATATTGTATACGCCGAAATATTTATATTTTTAAAAACTATTTAAACTTAAAACTTTACATAGCGAAGTTTGTTAGTACGTTATTCTTTGCTCCAAAGATGCTAAGATGTAGATTAATAGGTCAACTATGACTATATGGATTGTTGTGTTTGCATAAGTCATACTGTTTGTAATGTCAATCGGATCCCTAGATCGAATTGATCAGCTAATATAGCCTGGTGTTTACGTGCGTAGGCGATTTCTTGCATATCAGGTGGGGGGTACGGGTGTTATAACTTGATTATTTATAAACAGAGCTGTGGAACTTCACGACAGTAGAGGTAGTAGTAAGTTACACCCTCTTACGCGCCAGTACACACACTTCGTACACAAACCTATGTTCCAACTTCGCCGTTACCCTCTGATCAGATTGTTTTTTTGTTGTTTACCTATCAGCAATTATTGTTTTTGATCACTCCAATGCTAACTTACGGTTTCAAAGCTACTTCCTGTCATAAAGTGAAGTTTAACGCTAATTAAGATGTTAGTACCGTATTTGTATACTAATTCAATTTTGTACGAGTAAATGAACAAATATTACGTTTAGGTTAGTCATTAATCTTAATCTGATTAGTTCGAGTATCGTGTTCACGCACCACGACGGGGGTTGAATTTGGGGGGGGGGGGGGGGGGGCATAGTAACATCTGGCAAGTTGTGGTCTGGCGCTGTTTTTGTTATTGTTTCAGCCGGTAAACAAACAATGCAACTCTTTAATCATCTTCAACTGTTTGCTCTTATTCTTTCATCACCCGCTGCTCAAACTAGCAGCCCCCGTCCTGAACAATTACCCATACAAAGTTTAGCCCAATTAACTTAAGTTGTCGGCTTTGTCACAATCAGCGGCTGTCTATGATTTCTGTTTTGTAATCATATTACCTAACGTGTAATTAAATTCAATTAGGCGGAAAGATTGCCTCATTCACGGTTCCAGTTAGCCCAATTTTAGCCCAAAATCTGTAAACTGCTGGTGTTTAGTTTTTCTGATGATGCTAATTATTAGTAATTAGCCCAAAGTTGGTCTTGTGATTAACCTAAGTTAAGAACATCATTTAAGCCTATGATTAAAATCACCTTAAAACAAATTAGTAATAAACACTTCAATTAACACGTAAACAGTTATCTTATGATTAATTAAGCTTTCAGAACACCGTTGCCGAACTAGTTTAAAACTTAATTAAAGATCAATTAGCAATTTTGTTCACACTTTATTCGCTGCTGTTAGATAACAGCATGCAATTGCATTTCGAACGCAGCGTGTTGTTTTCACGCTCTCCGGAGTGAATGATCCCTACTGTAACGATTACGTCAATTTGTTCACAATTATTGGCGGGTATTACGTCATTCAGCTTCTTTACAAATATAGTCTGATGTAATTTATGCATAATTTGAATGATGCGGCCAGAAAAAAAAATGGTCAGCAAAAAGTCTTCACGTGCTATTCAGATCATTAAAGTATTAAATGGACAAGGGCTTGATTTCTAGCTCAATTTTAAACTGGATTATAAATTGAGGTTTCTGGTTAACAAAAATTTAAACAACTTAATTAAAATGATCTGACTTCAAATAGATTAGGCATATTAAAGCATGAAAATCGATCTCGGGACATTTCAACTTAAAATTGGTCTACAAAAGAGCAAAACATAATTGAAAAGTTAAATGTTACGCACGTGATTTTCTGTTCAATCGCGCATAATTGTTTTAGATCGCACGTGTATATGAGGCCATGTTTACTCTCACAAACACATATAAACCTAAATCTGGGGCACCTTTCACCCCTCTTTTAGGGGCGAACCACCCCACCCAACAGCGAGTATTCTGATTGTGAATCATCATTTCAACGTAGTCACTGCTAGTTACTAACTACTATAGTTAAATAGTTATAAACTTTAGCAACAACGGCGCGCGTAGTATAGATTCTGGCCTTATTTCACTCGCCCTCGTATTCAAAAGCATGAAATCACCGTTTTCTTTTCAACATAGAAATGAAACGGATTTAATTTAATTTGCGCATAACTATTTCCATACAGCAAACGCGGCAATAAAACAATAAAACACTACGAAAGCTATAATAAATTTACTAAGGAAAGCCAAAAAATTATCTCTTTTGGAGTTTTGCTTTAATTCATTCAAGGGAGGGGGATATTCAATCCATGTGTGAAATAAGGGCAATTTCAACAAACTTTGCAAGCGGATTTTTCAATGTGGGAAAAGCTAACAGCACCCGCAGTGAAGAAATTAAGGAAATTTGTCAAGATGAAAGAGCTTAGTGGCCCATTTACATAGATACAAGAAGTATACTGTAATTAATTTGCACTTTAAAGCAACAGAAACGCTTTTTTTCTGAAACGTTAGTGTGCGAAAATTAAGTAAACAAAGCTTAAGGATTAAATAAGGATTTGAACAGATTTCTACGATTGAAGATTTTCTTGGAAAGTTTTGACGCTTTGTTCTATTCTTGACGCTTTGTTCGAGTTAATTAAGACAACCTGTTCTATTCAAACATTAATTTTGACTCAACTTTTAAATGGACTTGATCATAGAAATAAAGATATGACGATAAATTGGCTCGGACTATTTTAGGTCTACAAGAACAAAAGTCTTGTAACACCACGCACACTAACTTATTCGTTAGCCTAGACCTCGATTTACGAAAGTCCCTTATAGTCGAGGGGGTTTGGGTATCAATAATGATAACACTTTCATCTCTAGCAATTTTCATACATTTTGCATACCATGCCCCTTAAACATTAGTTGTGTAGAAATATCTCAAAACCCTACGTTCGAGAAACTATTGTTTTGCTCAGGAAAGAAGTTTTGGAGCAAAAAATTTTCGGAGGATCAGCGTATTTATCCTAAAAAACGATAGAAAAGAAGATCGGCTTCTCTCAAAAAAAGCAAACTAACCACTGAAGACTGGTCATCAGCAATATTCAATTAATTTTCAAACTGTTCACGGAGTTTTTTTAAAATGCATGTTAACATTTCCAATCATTCTCGAAATATTTCTGATTTTCAGCAACAAACGAAGAGATAATGATTCCGAAGACGAATAACCACATGCTTGAAAGCAAATTTCATATTTTAAAACGATATAAAATTCATTCCGTTTTTTCAAGCCGAGAACTCGAGGTTAAGTTTCTTGAGCTTGAAGTTTCATAAAACAGTTCAAACAAAAGATTGAATTAAATGTTGGTTTGCAACATTTGGTCCAACGGAAACTAGATTACGGATAAACTAGTCAAAGCATTAGGTAGGCAAAGCAACCACTCTCTCTCTCTCTCTCTCTCTCTCTCTCTCTCTCTCTCTCTCTCTAAAATTTAGTCTTAAGCTAAAAGGGGGAACATAAAGAGGAACTCTAAAAAGCGGACCCCCCACTGGACAGCAATCACCCCAAAAAATTTATTAATTGATTAATCTGCATAACCAGGTTCTTTAACCTAAACCTAAGACACGGAAAGGTTGTCTAGTGGGAGAAGTGCATACTCAAGTTTGTCATAGTTTTTGTGAATCTTCAGGGGAAATGAAACTCTCTAGATCTCACATAAAACACATTTTAAATCTTGCCGTTTATCTAACCTATATCATTCCGCGCAAATGAAGTCAGCAGCAATTATGTAAGTCCTGTAGTCTCCCTTTAAGGCAATTTTTTGCTTCACTGAACTTTCGACCGACCCAACTAACGTTTCGTCCTCAAAAACAGGATAAACATGTAACGATCGGAGGGCATTAGCTCCTCTTAGAGCCTTACTCCCAATCATTCTCTAAATATGTGATTCACCACAACTGTTTTGAGCACACAGTTTCATGATGCAAAGGATGGCTGCCAGTCTTGAAAGTTTGAACCCCCAGTCACCGCCTGTTCAATCACCCAAACCCTCCCCCCAAATCACACCAAGTCCAGATTCCTCTAAATGGTGATCTTGACCCCCTCTCGTCCATCCCTCTAAAACCTACTACACCCCCCTCTAATCGCTTGACCACCAATCTTTGATCCAACCCAATGCAAAGATCTTTGGGCTGCCTCCGTTAAACACTAACGAAGTATATCGGTCACTGGTCGTTTGAGAGCGATTTGCCCGACCTTAGTTTACAACAAAGAACACAAAAACGACAAATTAAAACAGCGTGGAAATAGACAAAATTTCCCTCACAACAATCACAAAATAAATCAAGATATCGAATCTTGATCTGCACTGCAAATCTCGCGAATCACACCGAAGCGTTGCCTGAAGGTTTAGCGTCGAAGCAGAAATAATGAGAAAAGAACCGCGAAAAACAGCAGAAGCTGCCATCATTGATTTAAATGAATTGTTAACGCTTCGTACACAAATGCAAAGGTACCTAGTCAAATTGAATGACCAACTACAACAAGACCTGAGAACCTGAAGCATTTCGAAAAATTGCGGAATCCGAAGATGTTGACCGCACATTGACTTATAACAATGAGGTAACGAAGCCCTTCAATAAACGCTTCGAACTGTTTTTTTCTGGGGAAACTTCTATTTGGTCTCGATGCTCTCAGTATTTCCCAGTTTGTCAACAAACATCAATTTGCCAAAACTTTAGTTGCGGGTATTCTTGATTAAAATTTTTTGAAACTGACATCAATCTATGATTTGTTCAAAGGAGCCTTGCCTTTTGGTTCTATGATTTGTTCAAATGAGACTGTTTTTGGTTATTGGCTGCCATGTCTTTCAATGTAGCCAAAAGCTACAATACCTTAATTTTTCTCTGAATAAGGAATGCAGCAAAACTGTTTTCAGCACTAGTAGTGGCTGCTCTCCAAAAATTGATCAGCGAAACTTTACAGCGCTCATATGATTTCACCGCCTACAAACCTGTCCGCTCATTACAATTTCGCAGTTCGCTTTGTTGCTCTATTTTTTTTTACCGTTGCCACTATTGTCCACTATTTTCTTACCGTTGCGTTGCATTAGAAATTCAGTTTAAGTTTTTGCTAATCTTTCTTTTTTTCAATATCAGTTTAGACTGGGTTTACTACAGATAACACAATACGGGATATAACTATTTATACAAGTTCACAGCAATATCTGAACAACTCGAAGACGATGATATATATGTCTAAGATTATTTGCAAAAGTATGTAAACTTTGAACCTATTTTACGCTAATTGCTAGGTACTCACAACTCCAAATAACAGAAGTTGCTTTAGCAACAGTTGAACTTCACCTGAAGCAAGTTGTAGAGACACGACACAGTTACAGACATCTCACTCCTCGACAATTATTATCGAGTGAAGAGACCGTAGTAATGTGCTGCTCAAAATTTCTGCTTCAAAACACACTGTGTGTCATTTTATGAAGCAAAATTAATAAGTATTAACTGATTTTTTGGTGGTTTAGGCTCTATTTATAAAGTGTTTTTTCTGTTTTGCTTGTCGATTCTCAGCCGTTGATTGCTTGAAGATTACGGCAGGAAACATCAATTTTTCCAAGCAAAAAAGACATCAGGAATTGTATTCAACCATGTCGGATATCCACCGAACGATCAAATTCCACGTCAGGATTTTGATGTAGAGTTGACGTAATAAATTGTTTTAAAAAAATGGTAAATCGAAATATGTGTATTACAACATATGTTTAGTTTAGTGGCAAATTTTTCTAATGAGTATGGAAATTTTCAGTTAAGAACGGCGTGTTTTTTAAGAACGGCGAACAATCTACCTGCTCGTGGTACACTTCATCGTTCGTTCGAACAATCGCTGATCGAGCCACACCGTAAGACTCTCCGATGGTCCCATAACTCGACCCAGTTTATCTTCAATCAACCAAAGAAGTTTGCCTTTTTAAGCGTTCTTTTGTTGTGGATAAACACTTTTGTCTATTTTTTAAGTTCAAATGTGTACGACAAATATATGTGTAATGTTTACTTTCTACGAAATCTATCTCTAATGAGTTTTGTATAATTTTAAATGGTCAAAACAGTTTTTGATGATCATCAAATTTATCCGAGCATGGCAGATAAGGTAAGCAAACATTCCTGCTCCCCGGCAAGAAGTGACTGGTGTCACCGGTCTTGCGTTTAATGTCTGCTCAACTATGTTACTGAAAAAAACTCCCTCAGTAGCAGATCTGTTCGTCCAACACTGCATATATTGCTTTCTTGCAATTTCTAACTATTTGATCCCATACTACTCCAAAGTGAGGTGTTCCGAATATGTTGAACTTCCATCCTAATCCTAGCACAATTAGATTCTCATCGATGACTTCTTTGCTCCAGAAGATGACTTCTTTAACGTGCTCGATGACTTCTTTAACGTGCTCTTTAAACTCTCGTTTAGTTCAATCAAAATTGTCGCGTTTTTGCTCTTTTCATGCACAACTTACTGTTAGACAAGTAAACAGCAAGACAATCGCTTTTCGGTCCGTTGCCCAATTTGCACATTTAAAGGGCCAAAAGATTCCAATCCGACTTTTGTGAAGGCTGTTGCAGCAATTAAATTCTCATCGCGTAAATCTGCCGTTACTGATGTCATCATTTGTGCTCCGCACTTTCTGCAGATAACGCAATTGTTCCTGATTGATCGTGAGACAATTTGAATGCCCAATATCCACATCTTCCGCTAAAACTTTTCCTTAAATGTTCAGTGCCCTCATGCTGATTGCTTTTCTACAAGTCTAGTACAAAAAATTCAACTTCTTGTTGTTTCCAATATAGTAATTTTGGATGTTTTCCATTAAATTCCATTAGCCCTTTGCCTTTTCTGTCAACAGCTAGAAGAAGTCCTTCTTCATCAGGAAAAATGAGAATTCTAGAGCTGTAGAAACTTGAGGAGCGCTTCCTTTCAATTTTCATTATCTTCAACGCCCACTAAGAGCGTTGCTGACAGACTTTTGCTCATTGCTTGCTGCACATATGCCAGATTATTTAATAGCCTGTTAAAGTTGCGAAATAATTCCCACTGAAGTTGACGAATTGTCCCAATTGATTGAAGATTTCCATTGAATCTTCTGATGTTTGTACTGACTCGATGAAATGCTCTATGTAGAATTTATTCTTTTCTCCCTGTGTTTCCATTGGATGCAATTCTTCGTTATCGAGTCCCACTCTGCGTTTTTTTGCAGTCTTGTTTTGAAGACGGATGATTGTATACTTTTTTGATCTGAGGCCAAGACCAGGTTCTCTTGCTCTGGCCATTCTTCATTTTTTGGAAGCTTCAACTAAACCAGCTCAGACAGCAACTCATTTTTATTGAGTTTCACAATGTTGATTGCTCTCCTGAAAATAACAGCTCTTTTGTTGATGCCGGTCAGATGTTTCTACTCTGAAACATCAGTTGTATCTAGTTTTTCAGCTACTCCATTGGCAAAAAATTAGAATGCGAGTAGTGTATCCACTCCAATACCGTACTAATTTCCGACCGATAACTGCAACTATAATTATCGTCCTTGTTTTTTGACTATCGGTTCTTTCCATCTTTTTGCCATGATTGCTGCGTGCTATTCCAAGCGTAGTGTTGAAGTATGTCTCATGGGAGCCAATTTTCATCCTCTGAATGCGAATGTGAAGTTTTTTGAGAATTTTTGGTTGAGAATGTAGTTAGGCCACTGCACACATGCTGTCTTCAAAAGCATTAGCCGATACAATGAGATCATATCTGTCCATCGCTAGATTGAAGCACTTTTTTTCGATGCTAGTTGCAGCTAACATTGGAAAATGTTCTTTCATTTTCGGAAATTTTTTTCCTCCCCCCAAGCACTATTTCGTAGTCCTAATGTTGTCCAAAGTCTATGTTGATCTTAGTTAAAAAGTTTTTCAGAATTGGACCCCATGTGAACTCTGAGTTGAGCAAACAATCCGGTCGAATCAAACTATGAAGATACTTATGACAGAATTTTCATCGAAATTAGTAGTGTGATCCTTTCTTCATTGGTTCCTCTGCACATTTGGAGACTTTAATCGGTAACAGTTCATTATATTCCGTGCATTGAATTTTGCTCTGCATTGTGTTTCACTTCGATTGACATTGTTTTGCTGACTAACTTCATTTCTTCCGGGATGACTTCGGTGACCGCATCTTTATTGCGTATCCACTTCTTCAGCGCATATCCATGTTGTGAGAGAAGAACTTATCGAAGACCTTAATTTCTTTTTTAATGTTTCTACCAATGCAACAAATTGTCCATGTACAGGTTGTTCTGTATTTACCTCGTTGCCACTGGATTGAATTCTTCAATATCAAATCCCACTCGTCTGAGAGCATAGTTTGCACAAGCTTGAGGACTTTTGGATTCAAATACGTAACACTGATATTCGTTATTAGGACAGTTTTGTTGAACGCTGTAGGAACATCAAGCAATATTTATTATGTTTGAGAACTTGCATCTGAAGAAACAACGATTCGATGATGGCTGTCGAGCTCTTGGTCCTTCGCAAAATTACCATCCATGAACTAGATCTGGTCCTGCTTGTAGCTGGTCAATTTGGCAGAACTTTTTATGCTGTAATGCAGCTTTGGAAATACATCTCACTTTACCAGGCTTGTTCACATCTAGCAGGGGAAGATGTGGTAAAATCCGATCTTTCCCGAAGGTGCCCTTTTTTGAATTGGTCTTCAATCTCAAACAATTATTTTTCAATATCTGTATCTTTTCATTTTTGATATAAATTTTTCAGGTTTGGATCTCTTTGGAACTTATGATCCAATAAATAAGGGTGACCTAAGGCTGCAAAGTTATCATTTGGTATGTTTGGTTTTGGTTCACATGACAAGATTCCGCATGCACACCGCTCTGTGAATTTTGTCGTATCCTTTAGCATCTTTTCTGCCTGCAATTCTTTCTTTGACTGATTGACGACGTTGATTATCGTTCATAATATTACATCTTTTACCTTGTGCGGACATTCCCAGCCGCTCTCACATCCTCTATGAAGGCGCGAATACAAGCACTTTGTCTTATCGTTCCGTCATTGGTCCACTAACTAACTATCCTGGTTCTGTTGAAATGACGAAAAGCCTCAACTCTTGTTCCTTTCTTTATTGCAATTGGTGTTGTAGCTCATAAGCATTTTGACTAAAAATGATGCCAACTTGCATCAAGTTGAAGCTCTTACTTGGGAGAACGCTCAAGTGTTTTTTTTTGCTTTCGGATCCTTCATTCCGTGTATGACAGCTATGATTAGTGTAGCACCGGCCTCTTGGGCTCGGAACTTCTCTTGCTAGGTTTTGATTGATGAAAACACCGTTGATCCACTATTGAATACAGCAAATGTGTTTCGCATGTCGCAATCGTTCTGCTTAGAGACACGAATTATTTGAAGAACGCTAGTAACTTCGCTACTCTGGTTGATTGCTGCTGCACTTACAGTGACTGCTTTAATGTCCTTGTCTGCTTTATCGTTTTTTGAGGCACAGCAATTGGTTGTGATTCTTGGCGCATTCATTTAAACCGCACGCATTGATTTTAAAGTCTTTGACTGCAACTCTTTTGCCCAGACATTCTTAACAAAATCATTGCTTTCTCAATACTGCCTACAGATATTTTAGAATAGAAGACAGCTCGAAACTCTATGAATGCCATCAGTTTGCGAACATTGATAGGTTTGCGTTTTCTTCGTTTTTTTTTCATAATTGAACTCGTAGTGAAGTTCCATGTTTTCCAGAAGAGCTTCCCTATTTGTGTCTCCCTATTCTTCCTCTTGTCAACCTCCTTTAAAGATTATAAACCTTTATGAACAAATTCCATTCTTGTTAGTTATTTTCAGTCATTTTGCTGGTCTTCATCTCTATCCTAAACATAGAACCACCACTTCTATTTGACCACTCGGGGAAACTTAGGTAATGCCATATAGAGTGTTGAATTTAATTGCAGATCAACAATTTCTCTGTACTCATTTTGGACGTTTATAAAATTAGAAACAGTAAATGAGAAAATGGTGAGACCTGATGAGTCCTGAAGCTCGACCTCAAGGACTCTCCAGCTGTGGACCAATAATCATATGAAATCGTCCAATTTTCTTCTCAAGATTGTGCCATTCAACACCGTATAATTAAGAAAACTGAACTCCCAATGTTGCTCATTTTGCATTTCCTGAAATGAGAGTTTTTGGTGGCTTTTTTTTAGTCTGTTCTTCTTCTTTTATTCATTGTAGCAATGAACATACTAGACCACTCCGGCCATTCCAAAGTGCTCCCATCGAAGTTGTTCAATGTCAGTTTGAGTAGGTTATTACTACCCGAACGTTTGTTAGTGTATCGTCATCCAGCTCTTGGGGAAGCATTACGGTCTTCAACAGTTGAGAAGGGGTTGCTTTAACTTCTGAGTTTCTATATCGTCAGAAGTAACACTTTTTTTTCAGCTCAGGGATTTCGTGGAAGCGAGCTCATGGTCTTTCCGGTAATGGAATATTGCCAAGGCTCCTGTCCCGATCAAAGATATTTTTATATTTTCCGATTTGTTCCGTGCACTGGTTGAACCAGAACGAACATCGTCATTCTCTAAAGCCAATTGAATTTTGTTTTCCTACAATTATAGTGATGCCTATTTTGAAGTTTCTTTAATTGCTTTTCCCGCTCTAGCTTCCTCCGTTGATTTTGTCTGGTCGTGTAGCAGCTTCAATTCGAGCTTGATGTCATGCTCCTTCATCGTTTTCCCATGCCTCTTTTTCGCTGAAGATGTTCCAAAATGTGTTTTGTAACCGGACCGTCTGCTCCGTGTTGCAACGTTCGAGCATTTGAATTTTCCGTAGGATAGAGTCTCATGCTTTTGTTTAGTGCTTGACTGTTGCTGATTTGTTCGGTGTTCCTTGCTGGTTGAGTGTCTTTGCTTAAATCACACAAGCCAAAGAAAATTCATTTCTGCTTTGCTTTGCACTGCGTTGCTTGCTCTAGATGTGCTTGGTAGAGCGTATGATTGTTTCAATGCTGCAATTGCCTGGTGATTTATTCCTCTGGATGATGAAAATCTGCTAATAGGGAACCTTAAGCTTTTCTTTTTGATCTTTCCCTTTAATTATTTTGTAGCCAGAATTTCCCTTAGTGTTGCTTGGTTTCGCTAAATCTTGACACGTGTTTTCTTGTTAGATTTTGAATGAAGCTGGTTTTTAGTAATTTTGCTTGAATTTAATAGCTGTTCGCTTTTGCATTGCTTGCTCTGCTTATGCACGGTTTAAACTTATTTATTTCACTGGAGTGCTCTTTTTGGCCTTGCTGGCATTTCACTGTCGGTTTGTTCAATTTTTGATAGGTTGTGCCTCAAACACACATTTTGTCAAATTGGACTACAGTTTGGCTTCCACTATCCAAGTCGGCGGACAAAAAGTGATGGCATCGTTTCCACAAAAGAGTAGTAAACATTTAAATCGCGCTGTTAAAGTGGCGACAAATACGTTCAGATAGTGAATTTGACTTTTTTAACTTTATGTCCGCTATATTCTTACCGTTGCCATGCATTAGAATTTCAATCTATGTAATTGCGAACGTTGTTTGTTTTCAGTATCTATTTGGACTTGTTTTACTACAGATCACACAAAGCGGTATTTATTTACATATACCAGTCCACTCCCAGAACTCATTTAAACGAAGACGAATATTTATATATATATATATATATATATATATATATATATATACGTATATTTATATATATATTTATATATATATATATATACATACACATATATATATATATTATATATATATATATATATATATATATATATATATATATTTCTATACTTTAATTTATATATTTATAAATATATATATATATAGATATGTAAATATATATATATATAAATATATTTATATATATATACATATATATATATATAAATATATATTTATATATATATATATATATATATATCTATATATATATATATATATATATATATATATATATCTTTATAAATATCCAAGACCTGATTTGCAAAAAAATATAAACTTAAATTGAATAAGTCTTCACTGCTTTGTAATCACTAATCCAAGTATCAGAAGCTGGTGTTGCAACAGTTGATTTGCACCTCAAAAAAGTTGTATATACGTGAAACACTTGGAAAAATTTCACGGTTTGAGAATATATTTCAAAAGAAAACACAGTAAGGCTCAAGAATTGTGATTCAATACGCACTATGTTTTTTTTCAAAAATACAAAACTAATGACTTTCTGCCGATTCTGAACCGTTGACCGCTAGCAGATGACGACAGAAAAATTCAATTTTATAAGAAAAATTATAGATATCGATTGATTTTTTGATGTCAGGATTTTGTTGTAAAATTGATATAATACCTCTTTTTCGAATATAACGTAAACCAACGTAAATACTGTACTGCACGAGAATTCTGCTTCAACACGCTCTGTATGTGATTTTAAGGAAGAAAACTTATAGAGTTTCGACTGATTTTTTGAAATCAGGAATTCGATGTAAGATTGACATAGTAACTTGTTTTCAAAGATAATGTAAGTCAAAGTACATAATGAATTGAAAAAGACTTTTTTTCAATGTGCAGTGTATGTCATTTTAAAGAAGCAAAATATCAATTTTCGACTAATTGTTTGGTATCATTTCGAGCTCTTTTAAAACACATTTCTTTCTGTTGTGTTGATCGATTCTCAAACGTTGACTGCTCAAAAATGACGTTAGAAAGTTTCATTTTTCAATGAAAAATTGACGTCAGGAATTGTTGTTGATCATGTCGAATAGCCACTGAATGTTCCAAATCCACATCAAGATTTCGATATAGGAAAACAATCTCTGTATCTAGTTTTAATGAAGAAAAATCATAGAGTTTCGACTGATTTTTTGATGTCAGGATTTTGATATCAATTTGTAATAATAACTCGATTTCAAAGATAACGGAAATCAATGAAAGTTCTGTACTGCACAAGAGTTCTGCACCAGACGCTCTGCATGTGGCTTTAATAAAGCAAAATTAAAGAGTTTTGAATGGTTTTTTTGATGTCATGATTTTGATTCAAGATTGACATAGTAACTTGTTTTCAAAGACAACGTTAATCGATATAAATAGGGTTTTGCGCAAGATTTCTGCTCCAAAATGCTCTGTATTTAATTTTAAAGAAGAAAAATTATAGAGTTTCGACTGGTTTTTTGGGAGTTTTTCGAGCTCGCTTTATACTCAGGACTTTTTGCTGTGCTTGTCGATTCTCAAACGTTGACTGCTCGAAAATGACGACAGAAAACGTCAATTTGTCCATGCAATATTGACGCCAGGAATTGTTGTTGTTCATGTTGAAAAGCCGCTGACTGTTCCAGATTCACATCAAGATGTCGATGTAGAATTGACGTAATAACTTGTTTTCAAAAAAAAACTTAAATCATCAAATTTGTTTGCCAACATATGTTTATTTTAGAGCTCGTAAATTCCACCTGAGCTCGGCCGAGATAAAGTCAGTGACAGACCTCTTTTTTGACGTTGCTATGGAGATCTGAGTCATGAGAAACAAAACAAAAGGATAATCATTTGAGCAGAGCTTCATTCAATTGGTTCATTTGTTCTTTGACAGCAGAAAACGGCAGAGGATTGCGAATCTTGGTTGAAGCGTTGGACGAGCAATGAATTGCCCGTAGGAGAGCTGGTATAGAGTGAACACAAAAATCTATGTCTATTTAAAAAATGAGAAGCAGCCTACAGAAACAAGAAAACGATGATCATCTAATGATATTGAACTTCAAAAATGTAAAAAAAATTGAGTTTTCCTGGAAAAACGGTTTCAAGGCTCGGAGGCAACATCGCCACATGAAAACAGTGTGACTACAATGCCAAAACAAATCACTAATTTGTCTCATCGTCGATTTCAATTAGTAATGTGCTAAATCATTGTGAGTTCTGTTATGTAACGCACAAGTTTTAAATTGTGGAAAATTAAAAAATATATAGTTAACGGGCGAGCCTAATTGTTAAAGGCAAAAAACTATGTCTCATTGATTGCTACTACGGCATAGTTCAGACAATTATGATGCATCCAAAAGCAGTCATTGGGGAAGAAAACATTGTTCTCTTCTGCATCGGGAAGATCCTCGTAGCAAAGGAGAAAAATATTAAAAAGGTTAAAAAAGGAAATCCTTAGGACATCAGGTGACAAAATTAATGTAAGAAAGTCAAAAGAAAGTCGCAAGTAGGAAATTTGAAAATATACAACAGAAAATACAGCAGTTTTGAGTCAAAATTACACAGACACAGTTTTTCTCCAGCACAAGGTTGCACAGATAAAATTGATAACAAAAGCCGCTATAGAGCGTCTGCAATTGAAAAAAAATACAACTAAACTATGTTTTGCAGACTTGCTGGAGCAAAGCTTCAAAAATAACATGGATCCCGTTGACCATCTCCTTAACACTATCCTGAGAATCTCATGCGTCAACTTAAGTGCATCTGTTTTTTCAGAAATGGTGGACAATTTTAATTGCGTTTTATTAGCGCAAGCTAGAGGAAAACAATGAAAGAGTTACAATGGGCAGACCCTAATTTCAACAGGCCATGAACCGTTGACTTATTCATTAGAACACTCTATTATGATAATCTCATGTTCGATAGCAATAGGGTAAGGGAACCGAGTTTCTGAGAAATAAATGAAGCTCAGGCAGCAAAAGTTAAGAAAAGCGAGCGAGGAGAAAAAGAACACGGAGCACTGAAGGTTGCTTCGTTGTAAAATTGATCTTCAAAAACGAAGCGAAGCAGTAGAGAGACTCTCTTCGGCAGGCAAAAATGATGGAGAAATTTTTTATGCGGACTGGAAAGATAACTTGAAATCTAAATAGATATGAATTGCTTAAAGAAGAATTATCAAATCTTGGTGAATGGTACCATAGTCGGAGCTTATTCTTCTTTCAGAGGTATCACTTTATTCCCTCATCATTTTGTCTTTAAAGTTTCAAATACAAAAACCGAAATGAGAGTTGTTTTTTTTTCATGTTTATGCGAAGACGACGACGACTGTTCGCTTGAGAGACAGACTATTTGGATCAACAATTCAGAAGGACTTTTCTGCATTCTGGTCTGATTCTGCTAAAAACAGGTTGCTCTATCTTCAGATGCATGCTATGAATTGGCTGGTTGAATTGGTCAAGGAGCATAAAGATTATAATCGCTTTCCTTAGAAAGACTCAAAATAAGACTTAATTGAAACGCGTCGATTGACACGAGTAACGTAGGTTGTTGTTTCATCATCTTATAATTAAACCCGACCTTTACAAGTTCTTGCAGAACAAACCACAGATGATAACATTGGTTGTCTATGACCACCATTATCTATGTCAAAGTTTTACGCGCAGATTTGATCAATTTTCAGGCCACAAAAGGAATTCATGACGCAATCAACAAAAAAACTTTTGCATCGCATCTTTGGACATGCGGGAAAAGGGTTGAAACAAGCAAAGCCCATTGTCTAGAACAATTATAATTTTTCTGGAATTCAGCCACATAAGGAATTCAGGACGCAATCAACAAAAAAACTTTTGCATCGCATCTTTGGACATGCGGAAAAAGGGTTGAAAAAAAGCAAAGCCTATTGTCTGGAACAGTTATAATGTTTCCGGAATCCTGAGATACAAACAAGAGAGCAGAGTAAAAAAAAAGCAACATGACACGGCGTAAAATGGAATCAAAACATTGAAAAATTTAGAAATTGAGATAATTTTTTTAAGCAAGCCAAAAACAAAAAACTTGGCATCCACTTGGAAGGCTTCCACCAACTACTATTCCACAAAAAAAATTTTCAGCTCTTGTGGAGTGATAACATTGGCTCAGATCTGCCACTTTGAGAATTTCTACGGGAATACATGCGACTTCACACTCAACGAATAAATTTTGAAGCTGTAGTTTTTTGCCAGGTTGGATTCAACAGTTACAGTTACTTGGGAAGAAAGTTATCCAAGGAGGTGGATAAATTTCGCGGTAAACCGCGTAGTGAAAACACAAGGAATCATTAATAGCATGAAAAACGTTGTCATGGAAGCAAATCAGGCCAACTTTACTTCTCGAGGTATGGCAACTGATGGTCTATTGAAGTATAGACTATTGTTGGATAGAGCTGAACGGTTAAGACAAAAAAACTTTTGGCCATCGTTTTGTTTTTTGTTTACAATTACAAAATAAGCTGAAATTTAAGCCAACAAGCAGACTAAAAACATAACAATGTTTGCATCAAATTTTGAGCACAAAATTCTAATATTGATATACCGACGTTCTTCAATACACAGGGTGTCAATGTTTTTTGCTATGTTTTAATTTTCAAAAGAGTTATCAAGACATGAATTTAAAACGCTACCAAAAAACAGCACAAGGCAGCAAGTGGAAAGCAGCATAGAAGTCTTTTTCAATTCAACCATTAACAAAGAAACAAGTTCACACCATGACAGCACCAAACAATCCAAATCAATTTTAGGGACAAGAGAGGGAAATGTGCGATGACCAAACAGCTCTGTACAGTTTCATACAACGTATCGTGGTTCCAGAATTGGACGCCAAAAAATACCAGACTCGAACAGATGGTTTTGTCATCAGCAACCTAAACAGCTGACGGGTTTTTTTCTAGGATATAACATAGATTTCACGGGGGTTTAACATAGCTCGGTTGCTTTGTTAATGCTGGGGTTAAACAAAACGATTTTGTGAATTAGTCAACTTTTAAAAAGCTGACTATAACTTGAGGGTCTCTTGCCCATATTGATTGCCACCGCAGGGTCGTCAAGCTTTCAATTCGGTGGTTTTGGCATTGACAAGGCCAGATTCCGCATTCGGCGTTGGCGTTGCGTACAAAAATTGAGTTCACCCCAATCAAAAAGATAGAATTCAAAGTGAATATATTGGAGAGGCTCGCGACCAAATCTTTCAATGAACGCCGGGGGCAAGGATGAAACGGGGAATTCATTACATGCAATTATCGACATTGCTGGGCCAGGGCCTAGGTTTTTCATTGAAAACCGGGTCAAGTTTGAAACAAAGAGTTGATCCCATCCCAACGATGATATTAATACAGCCGGAGTCCCTGGATTTTCATGAAACGCCGGAACGCCGTTAAAGATTTTGCTAGGGCCGGGGGCCAATGCTCTTTCTTCTGTGCCGGCGACCAAGATACGAAGGCAATCAATTCATCTAGGGATTGATTTTATTATGGGTGGGTTCAATGTTGACTCATGTTTAACTATCAACGACAGGGACGAGGAGGTAACGGATATATCAATTTTTTTTCAAAAAAGGTAGTGGTTTGGGTAGTCCTGTGGACACAGGCGGAAATTAGGCGATAAGTTCAGTAACTTCAAGAAATATCAGAGCTTGGGTACAAATAGATTTGCTACCCCCGGGGGAAAAAGGTGAGGCCGGCGGCTCAAGAACACGAAAGGGAACATGAAATCTGGTAAGCAGCTCGGGCGCTCCATGTTACAAGGGGGAAAACGGGATCGGGGCCCATTTGCAAGAAAATCTGGTGTAAAGCTTAGGCGTGACAGGCCACGAGAGGCAAAAGGGTACGGCTGGTGGGCCCATGAACTCTGTGGAAGAAATAGGCATGTCACGTTACGCGGGAGAACAAGTTGGTGCCGAGGGTTTTTCCACCAGATAAAAGTAAATTTGGGAAGACGAGAAGCATCATAGTCCCGGCAATTTATAGCCGATATGACAGTTCTAAAAGCCGACATTTTATCAAAAAAGACGACAAGACAAAAACTTTTAAGCGATTCCAACCTCGACAGTTTTTGGCCCTTTTTTGAGGACGATAAACAACTTCTTCGAGTTGGAGGAGGTCTCGTGAAATTAATGTAAACTCTGTAAAAAATCACAAAGCAATACTTCGATCTGATCATAGCAATTTTCTTTGCATCATTTTTTTTCACGATTAGCAGACTTTCTTAAACGTTTTAGAACAAAAAATTTAATACAAAGAAATCTAAACAAACCTAATGACTGCTGTTGATAATGGTGCTCAAGTCAAAAACAAAAACATGGTATAGTTTTTCCAATCAAAATTTTAAGTTTGTTTGTTTATTTAAATTCGTTTAGAAATAACCTTGAAGCTACTTGTTTGTGCAAAAATTGTCAATAGCTTATCCAACTTTGTCTTTGAGTATTATCAATCGATGACAAAAATCACCCTTCATTGGGAATTTCAATAGGTTTTTATGCAGGATTTTAAAAAATCAATTAGTCGTGCAAACTGAAGAATCAATTGAACCCCTTAATGTGAATTTTTAAATCCAATAGTTCTGAAGCTAAACTAACCGAACAACTGCTTTCTTAATTTGAGTAAAATGGTAAACATTTTTAATGAAGTATATGATATGCAAAGAATTCACACAGTACCATAATAAGCTTAAAAGTTCCATGATTGTTGTTGATTGTGACATTTTAGTACTTACTTCAGAAGATTTTATAAATTGAAATTAAATTAGATTAATTTTTTGTATAGATCAATATCTGCCAAAATGAAGCTTAGGTTTTTCAAAGTGTACAGAAAAATTATAAAACAAAAAAATGCTTCAATACTGATTTTCAAGTTGAATTTGAAAAGGCAATAAACTCGGTATCATTATATTTTCGGTTTGTGCCTCACTACACCCGCCCCCCAAATCAGTGGGTGCATTTTTGAGCACGAGGGTAAAGATATACATATGTAATTATTGCACGTGCTCGGTAACTTGATGAGGGGTCAATAAAGCACTTGGGGCAATAACCGAAAAGATCCCGATCAGATCGAACGGTGAAATCCCGGTTGAAAATATGCCTGTTGAGCATTAAGGTTTACCCCAACTAAAGTTGAGGTTGGAACAACGATTAAGTTGATGAAAATTAAGTGGAAGCATTTCTAAACTAGCATAATTCCCGGAACCCATTTTCACGACCATCTGAAAACGTTCACTACTAGCGGTTTAATTCCAGGCACCGAAATGGGGCCAATATCATCAACAACTTCATACTGAATTACTAATAAACTATTCTAGTTATGAACAATGGCCCCACTTCCTTCGTGCAATTCCTTCTCCCAAAAGTGCTTCAAACACAAAAGCGCAAAGGGAACCATAACCCAATTCTGATCAAGCGTGAAATTGAAATTAGGGTTTTGTGGGACTTCAGTACGTAAACATGACGTATACTGGCATGTCAACATAAACAACTGTTATTCCTTTGTATGTTCTAGCATTACCAGGCATTAATCGCCTGAGGTCTAAATAGGGGCGAATAATTGCAAGTTATTATTGTTTGTGCTATGTTTCTAAATTTAGGCCAAGTGAATTGCGCTGCATGATATTTTATGACATCATTTTATTATTTTGTAAGTTTGGGAGAATTTGAATGACCGCTCTTCGAGACTTTGTGTTGTAGCCTCTATTAAACTCTGTTCCGAGTATTTCGTTTAATGATTTAAAATATTTCAGGAAAGGCGTACGATGAATTGTATTTTGTTTTAGTTTTTGCATAAAACTGGGAATTGTTTGAGTTCTAAATCGAAGTGAAGTGAACAATAATTTCATCTTAGCAAGATCCATGGAGAATGGAAGCCAATCCATTTTGCATCCCGTTTCCTCAATTCTGCAGAACTCAAACGCACAATCAATGATCTGGCCCGGGCCGAGATTCGACGGTAAATTTTCTGTAGATCAAATTTTTTTTATTGCAGCACAAATTTCTGTAATTTTTTTCTTGTGCGGAGCCAGGATAAGATTTATACCCGTTGAAAAGAAGGTAATAAGTGGACAAAACAGTGTAATTGTAGTGTATTTCAGTGTATTTCTATGAGTGTAATTGCTTCAAAATTGCAGTGTGTTTCTAAGAGTTTAATCGCTTCGAAATTACACTTGTCACTCTTTTGCCCACTAAAAATTGGACTAAAGAGTGTAATCTAAAGTAATTTTTAAAAGTGTAAAAAGAGTGGAGTAAAGAGTGTAAAGAGTGTAAAAAGAGTGTAATTTTTGCAAAATTACACTCTTACACTCGTTTCCCTGCTATTTAAGAGTGAAAAAGGTTTTACACCCTTAATCTCGCTTAATAACGGTGGACTATGGGTGGACACCTCGGCCCGGGATGGTTTATTGATTGCACTAAGAAATCCGGTTGAAGACTTGGTATTTAGTTTTAGGGTTGTCCTCTTGACCTCTATATTGAGTTTACTTGGACAAAAATTTTTTTATCACAGAACTAAGGGCATGAAAATGACTTAGGGGAGAAGACAGTTCCAGTAAAATAAACAGCGAATTATTTTTTTTCTTAAGAATCCATCGGTCCGAGATAGTTTTTGCAAGAAAGATTTTTCACAATTCAGTTATACATATGCAGATTATTGTGTCAAAATTTGAAAACTCAAGGAAGTCAGAGTTTTTTTTGTTCCAAAGCACTTTAGCACTTTAGTGGGGGAGGAACTATATACTCAAATGGGTTTTTTTTTAATCAGACAATTTTGGCCGATCGATATAATCATTGTAGAGAGTTGTGAGTGGTATCATTAAAATCACGTCCAGTGTAGAATATGGAATTAAACGGATTTTTTTTTCAATTTCGATTTTTACAGGAAGTTATCGAGGTTTAATTTTTTGTGAATATAAGACGTTTTATAGCCGTGTTTATTCACTTTTTTGGTATTGTTGACCTAATTTTCGTCAATTTTGCTAAAATTTTTCGAATAGTTAACTGTAGTGTTATTAGTTTTATCTCTAAAGATAGAGAAGCGTTGTTTAATTGTTCGGTCCAATTTTGTTGGCTTAAATTTGAGCTCATTTTTTCAAAATTTCGTTTCTTTTCTTGATTTAATTTGCTTTTTCAAAAATTTTATTTAATTTGCTTTTTCAGCCGACTTGCTTTAAATTTGTTGGAAGTAAATTCTTTAAAACTGCGTCCATATTCTTTTAAAGCTAACAATCAAACCACGCACTGGCTTTGAGAGTCTTCTGGAGTTATAATTTTGCAAGTTTTTTTGCAAATTTTAACTCATTACATATACAAAATGCGATTTTTTGACAAACTGAAAGATTTTATTAAAAAATTGATCTATTTTGCAACTATTTTAAACAATCAGCATTTTGTTAGACGCGCAGCGACATATGGGTTGATCCTAATCTCATCATGGATCCTTACGATAAAATTATTTTAGATTTTAATGGGACGCGACTTTTTTTTTCAAAATATTTCCGCTATGAAAAAATTTTTTACGTATACTGTTTTTACTTACAAAATGTAATGACAAATAATACTTACAAAAACGAGGCCCAGCGAGATTATATTACGGTTTCAGAGATAAGCTCTAAATAGAGAAAAATAAGTTTATATGGCTCTGACCAATTGTTTTCGTAAGAAAAATTTTATGGATTTCTTGAACTTTGCTTTCATTTGTTGTATTTTTTGCCTAATCTTTAAGCCGAAAAACCTATTGTCCCCAGTCAAAGATCCAACTCTTTTTACGGAGGCATAAAGGAAACTTGACACTTCTTTCAGTTGGTATCTAATGTCTGTTAAGACTTTGAATATATTTGTTTTAAGCAAATGTCGGTTAATTTTTGAAATTTGCCACTAATTTATCTTATTTCTCTGAACTTCGGATGCAATCAGAGTACAAACAGGCAAAAACCAATTTCCTGTGGGTTATAAATTAAGGTCCGTAAAGGGTTTTTTTTGTTCAACTAATGGTCTCTTTGTTTTGATACGACGCCCTTTCAATTTTTTGAGCATAACTGCAAATTTTATGATTTCAGTTTTCTTCCTTGTCGTTTCAACGCATTATTGACGAGTGCAATTGAAGGAAAGCCTAGAAGGTAAATTACACAGCGATGGAAAAAAGGCGTATCTGAATGCTTAGTTGTTTCTGTTATATAGTTTATGCTTTTTGGGCTGAGTCAAAGTTATCTCTCGATTTTTATGGATTTTTCGTTTTTGCCCATGTTTTTCTTTCTTTATGTTGTTTTACGCAATATACCTAAAACAATAAGTTTCAATTATTTTCCCAAGACGCATAGTTCAACCTAGTTAAGGAACTCATCTCACAGCTGTTTGTTTTAATGGCTTTCAAATTGAAATAAAAAAAGGTTTTTTTTTCAACTATATCATTTTTGCTTTCTTTTTCGTAACCGTGTGACTCAATCTCACTAATTAGAAGTCTCAATTGTCTTTTTTTTCAATTCAAGTTTTTTGTAAACATTTCGCGCTTGGTTATACGTTGTGACTGATTGCTTCGACCATTTATTTCATTAAAAATTTTCCAGTTTCCAATACTGGTCAATTTCTGGGTATCTTTTTATTGTCATGTCTACGTAATCCTTTTAGGAGGAAGTCTTTTTGATGTTAAAATAATGAAAAAAATGGCGATATACAGTTCTTTCAGGTAATATCCCATAATTATAGTGCCTTGAACAGTGTGATCTCGTAAAATTGTTTGAAGTTTTGGCTTCTTTATATATTTGTTGTTATTTTTGAGAAGCCGTGACTTAGTTTCCTTATTAACAGGTCCAAATGGTTTACTGATGATTTGCAATTTAATTCATCGTTTTTTTTCGTATTATTTTTGAAGTCTGTTATGACTTTTGAATATATTTGTCTTCAAAAACAAAATTGGGTTTTTGAGCTTCGTCATTTTTCATTAATTTTTTGGTCGATTTGTAGCCCAGTCGCTGCAAACACAGGTCTCAAACCGTTTTCAGTGAATTATATATTTTTCTCTATAACTTTGTTAGCTTCGAACATTTGTTTCCCGGCTTTTTTTACTACTGTTACTTCGAGATTTGATGAAATATTTGAGATCTTTTACATTTGTACATTTTTTTATTATTTTTGTTTTCTTTTTATTTTATGACAATAGTTATAGATCCCATTGGCTTTGAAATTTTGCGCAATTGAACATTGCATGTTGACATGTCTCAATTGCTTCGTTTGGAGATACAAATAAAAATTTCAAGGATTTCAGTGAAATTAATTCTTTTCGAAAATAGAAACGTATTTTTGAACTTCGCACCTCTTTGCTCTTTTGTGTCGACCTATTAATCAGTCGTATTGAGAACGGGTCTCATATTTTGTCTAATGATGTACATGTTACATTGTTTCTTTCAGGTTTTATCTGATGCGAGTTCAATCTTGTTATGATTTTATTTATTTTATAAATCGAGTTTTGGTTGTAATTGCTTGTTGTTTGAAATTTATTATCGTCTTTTCCCATTATCAATAACGTTCATCGGCCCTCTAGGGTGGCATTATTGTATTCTATTGGTTGTTTATGGAACAATATGTATGTTTTTGAAAGTTTTCTATCTCTTCATCATTTGGTAGCCAATTAAGTCAAGAATGTGGATGAGTGGGGTTGGAACCTTATATGCGTACGCACATTACCAAGCCTCCTTGTTTAAAATATATTCGCATAAAAATATCCGAGAAAAGGCTCAAGCAATGATTTTCCTTGTACAAAAATTAAGAGAACACAGCAATTAAAACAGGTTCTAACGTTAAATTCGTTCCAATTTTATCAATGAGGATTTTTTTATAATATGCAAGTACAAGCGTTTTTGAAGTACAGATTTTAGCTCGAATAGTTTAAAGTTAAAAAATTACAATTTGGACGCCAGAGATTGTGCTACAAACCGGTTCAGTTGTTCTGGTGAAATTGACTAATTTAAAGTGAAAAAAAACTGGCTGTGAAAAAAAAGCTGAATTGAAGGCAAGATTTATCGGAGGACGTTATTAATGATTTCCATCTCCCAAAATAAAGAAAAATTTAACTTCAAATTTTATCTCTGATATACGGAAAGCTTGTTCAAAATTTTTTCTTTTAGGTGGAATCATTTTTTGAGAAGTAGAACCATAAAAATCTTAGTCCAACAACATATAAAATAGTCCAACAACATAGGTGAGCATCAAATTTTCTGCAGCATGTGCTTTTTTGAACTTGAAGATATTTACTTTTAATTAGTTTTCTTCTTTAATTACGTTGTTGTCAAAATTTTGAGCGAAGCTGCTTGATTCAGACAAAATCTTAGTTAGTCTTCAAAAGTTGTTCTTTAAAAATTATTTGCAAGTAGGTCAAATTCATAGTATCATCTAGGTCCTAATAGAAAAAAAAGTTTCCAAAACGAACAAAATCCATCCTCTAATGCACAGGCAAAATTATGCACGAGATAGTGATCCGGGGTCTAATTTGAGAACATGTAGTGTCCAATAAGATTGAAAAATTTGTTTTTTTTGTTCTTAATGGCTAAGTTGATGTAGAAAATAGTATTCGGAAAGCTTCTGTTTGTTGTCAAACAGCTAATTCACATACAGTGATATTTGAAGTTTTGTGATTCGAAGTCCTGAAAACTCAAAAAAAAAGATTTTTTTTGATCGATCAATTCTTTTTTTCTCGTTCAGTGAGACAAGTTCAACTTGAAACTTCGGGAATGTTGTATTGTATTACAACGAATGTTCTGAAATAGAACAAAAATCAAGCTTTACGTGGAAAGGTGAACCTGTACCAGGAAAGTGGGCATACAAGTTTCCACTAGTTGTGAAATATAGAGATTAGCAGTCCAAAAACTGCAGGATGTTTATTTCATTGCTGAGTTATGCACAACTAATGTCCTCCGCTCCGTCTGCCAGTTCTTTTCCATTAATTACACTATGTATTTGCAATGCATACTGTTTATGCCAATTAGGGAACTTGGATCTTTAATATGTGATGAAAATTCTCATCTCAATGCTCCACAACCCCAGAAAAAATCGAATTAAATTTTTTAGAATTTTAGAAATCTAACAACAATACGTTATAAGAGTTTTACAGCAAGAAGAGAGACCCACCCCAATAAATCGCCATTAGTGGTATGGAATTGACTTACACTATAATACGAAAAAGCTATGCGCAGTTTAATTTCTGTTTTTCAAGGTTCGTGCTCCGAAAGCTCGTTTCCCCAAAAGAATTCAAAAAGTTGTGTTCTTTCATTGCTTGCTAAAATGTGATACTGCCAAATATCGGATATTGATGAACAAAGTAGAAAAACCAGTCAATTTGAAACGAAGATCCACTGTGTAATATGCACACAAACTGTACGTGAAAAAACACTTTTGAGGAAAAAACAAAAGAAAGACGACAAACTGGTGTATAAATATGTCCATTGCGAGCGAAAAATAAAATATGCTTTTTTATTTCCGGGAAAATGTTGTTTCCACAGATGAAACCACAATGCACATCTTAAGCCGCGAAAGAGTCCGAGTTTTTCAATTATATGGATAAAGGTTTCTTATGGAAAAAATATTTAAAAAACTAGTTTAGACAAGCGACCCAAACAAGCTTATGTTTTGAGGTGCACTGCAATCAGGTGGACGAAAAATGCTTGTTAGATGTCGCAACACTTTTAATACTGTCGCTTTTAATATGTTTTTGAGAAGAAAAATGCTTTATCAGGACATTACTTTTTCGACAGGAAAATGCTCTTGTGCATTTATAGAAAATTATCGGCAAAATTATTTTCCAGGAAAAGGAGTAGAAGGTACTAATATAGCCATTTCATAGTCATTGCTTATATGCAACCGAAAAATTATGAGTAATTTTAAGCAGGAATTTCGAAAACAGAATAATTTTGAGGGAGTTTGGTAGAAAAAGTGCCAGAAATCTGAAACAAAATAGACGCTGATGTTGTTAACAACTTCTATGAAATCTATGCAAATGGAATTCTTGATTGTTATGAAACAAAAGGCGCAATAACTTGTTTTGATACAACAGATTTATAAGAAAATGTTTTATTATATCAATACGTTTATAACGTTTTTTAAAAATCGCCAACTGTACGTACCTCTTCTATGCCTTTTTAGTAACGTAATGTATTTAATCAGTACGACGTACACTATTCGTAATATCGGTTACTACTCTGTTGTAAGCAGAGTCCTCTAATAAACTCTTAGAAATAATGAGAAATTTATTTAAGCACATAACCGACCCTATGGATTAATAAGCATACTTACAAAAACTATCTTTAAAAAACTGAACCAAACATATGAGCAAATAATTGATCGAGATTAGATTTTTAGGTCAAAGTAATCTTAGACGGATTATTGGAACCACTCATTTGCCTATCTCTCACTTGAATTCTATTAGACTTTTCCGTACTCACCTCTTTCCGTTCATTGGCACTGAAATTGCGTGCGAGGCAACCTTATACAAACTTACAGTGCTTTCAAATGTTCTAATTAAAAAGTTTGGCGCAAAATTCAAATTCATGAAACCTGCAGGCTTAATTAAGAGCAATGAAAACTAACGTGAACAAAGAGATATGTTTTGATAATAACTCACTTTTCGTTTTTTTCGCAAATCGGATACATCAATTTTCAGATGCATCATAAATTGAAGTGCCGACAAAGTGCTGCTTGCTCTTAGCATAGCTGAATAATATTATTTAAAACGATTCAACTTGTTTTATGTTTTGATATTAGCTTTCTAAAATTGGACAAAGTATCGTTTTGTTTTAACCAAAAGTGCAGCCGATCTATTAAAAAAAATTAGCATCTCACAATTTGGGATGAATAAAGTTATTTAAATGTTTCTCTGCCAAGCATTTCGGCACACTAGTTTACGTCCGAAGCAATTGAAAAAGCTGGTTTATTGAACCAAATTTATTTTTTGCTCGTTAACTTGCTGGAATAGTGACAGTACTTAACATCAATTTATTGGTAATTTGCGAATCTATCAGTCATGAGTGTTTTAACATGAAATATTATTGTAGGGCAAAAGCACAATCCAGGCAATTTTTTTCCAAAATTTTTTTTGATCGACTTAAAAACCCATTGCCCTCTGTGATATTGTAAACTTTTTTGGAATTCAGAAACAAAACGATAAACAACACAGTGATTGTTTAAGCAATAACGATAACTTTTATGTTTGCAAACGTTTGCAACAAATGTAATGTAAGTTCTTGCTTAACTTTACTGTAGCCGACATGCAATTATCCCGGGCCGAGGTTTCACCCCTAATCCACCCCTAATTAGCGGGGATTAGGGTGTAATGCGTTTTCCACTGCTATTTATAGGGGAAAAGAGTGTAAGAGTGTAATTTTAAAAAATTACACTTTATTTACACTCTTTTCTTCACTCTTTTTACACTCTTTACAAAGAGTGTAATTTAGGGTGGACTGATAAAAAATTACACTCTTACACAATTACTAATATAACCAAATTGAAGCATCTGATCCTAGTGTCAGTTGGCGCAATGATCAATGCAGACAATTGAAGTAACATGTTCGACAGGGGGAAGATGGGGGATCAATCCTCATTACCTCCTTCCACCTTTATTTTTTAAAATTACACTCCTATAATTACACTCTTCCACCCTTAATTAAGCGGAGAAATAGGGGGTAATTTTTTTATTTATACACTCTTTACACTCTTTTCCCCGTTATTTTTGGGGAAAATCCTCGGCCCGGGATGTTTTCGAATGTCACCAACGCAGAACATAATGTTTTTTAAAGTTGTTCTCTAATATATAAATTCAGCAATTAGTGGAGTTTTTTTCATATCGAATGAGTTTTCGAAAGTGCCATACATCAAGAGTGTTAACCTGCATAAATATATGTATAGTGCGCGGACGTTTGCATTTTTGCACTACGTACTAGACAGTCTGGCTATCAGAGACGACTCGATTTTTTGTTTCGTCTGCCTTTGGTATGCGCTCTTATATGGGTCAAACAAGATGATTCGACGTATCTCATATTCAACAGATGAAAAATATTCGATTCAGACGTCTCTAATAAAGATTGGTTCAAAATGACTAAAAATAGCCACGCTAAAAACCTACCCCTATCATATTGTTTTATTGAGCTTGACCTCAATTTCTATATGTCAATCAGTAAACGGCGTAAGTATAACGTCATCTTACAACTGCTAGAAAAATAAGAAGGTAAGAGAAACAAAAGAGATTAGGTTAACGTGAAAAGCGTTAGAGTTACCTCTTAGCAATAAAATAAATAATTTATTTGTTTTCATTTTTTTTATCCAATTAATACAAATTTTTTTGAATGTCAATTACATTCTATCCGAATATTTGGGTTCTTAAGATGCCCGTATACTTGCCATTTGATTGAGTTTTATTCAAAAACATAGTCGAAAAACTAATAAGGGTTTTTTAGATTGTCTGAATTTGTAGAGTAATATTTTACTTTAGCTCACGCATAAAGCAAAGACTTTCCACGTTTCTTTCTGTAAGAAGTGACATTTTGTCAAATTTTTTTTATGCGTTGAAAATAAAACAGAACATTTTTGCTTCTTAAACAGAATTAGCATTATTGTATAGTTTAAAAATGGAAAAAAAACATTATTTGAACTATTAGAGCAACTTTTTGCCCGTTATGTCGATTCTATGTCAACACCTTTATAGTGAGAGTAAAGTTTGGGAACTATGTGGGTTGCGACACCACAATCTCTTAATTGATTGCAATTCTCTGCTCTCTACCGAGCCAACTGATCCACATTGCGAGTGTCTTACTATGCTCTCTTATATTGAGCTATCATTTCAAGCTCCATCTTATGACCACAACTTATTTACTAGAGTGTATACTCTAACACAACCTCCTAAGTTGTGCATCGTAAATCCTCACTTTCAAGTTCTTGTTAGGGCGTTAAGCTGGGTCCATAACCTATTAGAGCAACTCTTTGCCCGTTATGTTGATTCTATGTCAACACCATTATAGTGAGAGTAACGTTTGGGTCTTTGCGGGTTGCGACCCCACAATATCTTAATTGATTGCAATCCTCTGCTCTCTACTGAGCCAACTGGTCCACATTGCGAGAGTCTTACTATGCTCTCTTATATTGAGCTATCATTTCAAGCTCCATCTTATGATCACAACTTATTTACTAGAGTGTATACTCTAACACAACCTCTTAAGTTGTGCATCGTAACTCCTCACTTTCAACTTCTGGCTAGAGCGTTAAACTGGGCCCATAATCTATTAGAGCAACTCTTTGCCCGTTATGTTGATTCTATGTCAACACCATTATAGTGAGAGTAACGTTTGGGAGCTTTGCGGGTTGCGACCCCACAATCTCTTAATTGATTGCAACCCTCTGCTCTCTACTGAGCCAACTGTTCCACATTGCGAGAGTCATACTATGCTCTCTTATATTGAGCTATCATTTCAAGCTCCATCTTATGATCACAACTTATTTACTAGAATGTATACTCTAACACACCCCCTTAAGTTGTGCATCGTAACTCCTCACTTTCAACTTCTGGCTAGAGCTTTAAGCTGGGCCCATAACCTATTAGAGCAACTCGTTGCCCTTTAGGTTGATTCTATGTCAACACCATTATAGTGAGAGTAACGTTTGGGACCTTTGCGGGTTGAGACCCCACAATCTCTTATTTGATTGCAAGCTTCTGCTCTCTACTGAGCCAACTGGTCCACATTGCGAGTGACTTACTATGCTCTCTTATTTTGAGCTATCATTTCAAGTTCCATCTTATGATCACAAATTATTACTGTAATGTATACTCTAACACACCCCTTTAAGTTTTGCATCGTAACTCCTCACTTTCAACTTCTGGCTAGAGCGTTAAGCTGGGCCCATAACCCATTAAAGCAACTCTTTGCTCGTTATGTTGATTCTATGTCAACACCATTATAGTGAGAGTAAAGTTTGGGACCTATGAGGGTTTCGACCCCACAATCTCTAAATTGATTGCAATTTTCTGCTCTCTACTGAGCCAACTGGTCCACATTGCGAGAGTCTTACTATGCTCTCTTATATTGAGCTATCATTTGAAGCTCCGTCTTATGATCACAAATTATTTACTATAATGTATACTCTAACACACCCCTTTAAGTTTTGCATCGTAACTCCTCACTTTCAACTACTGGCTAGAGCGTTAAGCTGGGCCCATAACCCATTAAAGCAACTCTTTGCTCGTTATGTCGTTTCTATGTCATCACCATTATAGTGAGAGTAAAGTTTGGGACCTATGAGGGTTGCGACCCCACAATCTCTTAATTGATTGCAATCTTCTGCTCTCTACTGAGCCAACTGGTCCACACTGCGAGAGTCTTACTATGCTCTCTTATATTGAGCTATCATTTCAAGCTCCATCTTATGATCACAACCTATTTACTAGAGTGTATACTCTAACACAACCTCTTAAGTTGTGCATCGTAACTCCTCACTTTCAACTTCTGGCTAGAGCGTTAAGCTGGGCTCGTAACCTATTAGAGCAACTCTTTGCTCGTTATGTTGATTCTATGTCAACACCATTATAGTGAGAGTAAAGTTTGGGACCTATGAGGGTTGCGACCCCACAACCTCTTAATTGATTGCAATCATCCGCTCTCTACTGAGCCAACTGTTCCACATTGCGAGAGTCTTACTATGCTCTCTTATGTTGAGCTATCATTTCAAGCTCCATCTTATGATCACAACTTATATACTAGAATGTATACTTTAACACACCCCCTTAAGTTGTGCATCGTAACTCCTCTTTTTCAACTTCTGGCTAGAGCTTTAAGCTGGGCACATAACCTATTAGAGCAACTCTTTGCCTTTATGTTGATTCAATGTCAACACCATTATAGTGAGAGTAACGTTTGGGACCTTTCGGGTTGCGACCCCACAATCTCTTAATTGATTGCAAGCTTCTGCTCTCTACCGAGCCAACTGGTCCACATTGCGAGTGTCTTACTATGCTCTCTTATGTTGAGCTATCATTTCAAGCTCCATCTTATGATCACAAATTATTTACTATAAAGTATACTCTAACACACCCCTTTAAGTTTTGCATCGTAACTCCTCACTTTCAACTTCTGGCTAGATCTTTAAGCTGGGCCCATAACCTATTAGAGCAACTCTTTGCCCTTTATGTTGATTCTATGTCAACACCATTATAGTGAGGGTAAAATTTGGGACCCATGAGGGTTGCGACCCCACAATCTCTTAATTGATTGCAAGCTTCTGCTCTCTGCCGAGCCAACTGGTCCACATTGCGAGTGTCTTACTATGCTCTCTTATATTGAGCTATCATTTCAAGCTCCATCTTATGATCACCACTTATTTACTAGAATATAACACACCCCCTTAAGTTGTGCATCCTAACTCCTCACTTTCAACTTCTGGCTAGAGCTTTAAGCTGGGCCCATAACCTATTAGAGCAACTCTTTGCCCTTTATGTTGATTCTATGTCAACACCATTATAGTGAGAGTAACTTTTGGGACCTTTGCGGGTTGCGACCCCACAATCTCTTAATTGATTGCAAGCTTCTGCTCTCTGCCGAGCCAACTGGTCCACATTGCGAGTGTCTTACTATGCTCTCTTATATTGAGCTATCATTTGAAGCTCCATCTTATGATCACAAATTATTTACTATAATGTATACTCTAACACACCCCTTTAAGTTTTGCATCGTAATTCCTCACTTTCAACTTCTGGCTAGAGCGTTAAGCTGGGCCCATAACCCATTAAAGCAACTCTTAGCTCGTTATGTTGATTCTATGTCAACACCATTATAGTGAGAGTAAAATTTGGGACCTATGAGGGTTGCGACCCCACTACCTCTTAATTGATTGCAATCATCCGCTATCTACTGAGCCAACTGTTCCACATTGCGAGAGTTTTACTATGCTCTCTTATATTGAGCTATCATTTCAAGCTCCACCTTATAATCACAACTTATTTGCTAAAGTGTACACTCTAACCCTCATGAGTCACGATGCAGAACTTAAGGAGGTGTGTTAGAGTATACACTCTAGCATATAAGTTGTGATCATAAGATGGAGCTTTAAATGATAGCTCAATATAAGAGAGCATAGTAAGACTCTCGGAATGTGGACCAGTTGGCTCAGTAGAGAGCAGAGGATTGCAATCAATTATGAGATTGTGGGGTCACAACCCTCATAGGTCCCAAATTTTACTCTCATTATAATGGTGCTGACATATAATCAACATAACGAGCAAAGAGTTGCTTTAATGGGTTATGGGCCCAGCTTAACGCTCTAGCCAGAAGTTGAAAGTGAGGAGTTACGATGCACAAATTGAGAGGTTGTGTCAGAATATACACTCTAGTAAATAGGTTGTGATCATAAGATGGAGGTTGAAATTATAGCTCTATATAAGAGAGCATAGTAAGACTTTCGCAATGTGGACCAGTTGGCTCAGTAGAGAGCAGAGGATTGCAATCAATTATGAGATTGTGGGGTCACAACCCTCATAGGTCCCAAACTTTACTCTCACTATAATGGTGTTGACATATAATCAACATAACGAGCAAGGAGTTGCTCTGATAGGTTACGGGCCCCGCTTAACGCTCTAGCCAGAAGTTGAAAGTGAGGAGTTACGATGCACAAATTAAGAGGTTGTGTCAGAGTATACACTCTAGTAAATAAGTTGTGATCATAAGATGGAGCTTGAAATGATAGCTCTATATAAAAGAGCATAGTAAGACTTTCACAATGTGGACCAGTTGGCTCAGTAGAGAGCAGAGGATTGCAATCAATTAAGAGATTGTGGGGTCGCAACCCGCAAAGCTCCCAAACATTACTCTCACTATAATGGTGTTGACATAGAATCAACATAACGAGCAAAGAGTTGCTCTAATATGAACCGTAGGAAGTTTAACTCAACGACATAATTTAAATTTTCAGACCGATCCATTTTTCAAAGAACTCATTGTACCATCTACCATTGGAAGAAATTACATAGCGTATCATTTCGATACTTTCTGTCAGGGGACTTATAGAAGACTTTCGTATATATCATTGATTATTTTCCTTATTACCCCTTGGAACAAAACAAAAGCTGAAAGTCCGAGTGACCAAACTAATTCGTGTTTTGACTTCGAGAATACTTTGGAAAACATTAAAAGACGTTTAAATTTTCCATTTCAAGCGTTTTATTGTTCTATCTTTGTTTTATAATGATCTGAATATATGCTAAACGGACACTTAAGTTGATCATCATCCAACTTACACGCAGTCCAACAGGCACTATAAGCAGCTGAGTTTTGATCAAAACTAATAATGATATAGCTAAATTGTGTTAAAAAAAAGTGTATGGGGCATAGTCTGATCACGTCGGAATTTGGACGAATTCAGAGACATATGAACTACTTTAAAAATCCCGAGCGAATTTGAAGCTTGATCATAAATTATTTCGAAAAAAAAAAGCAATATTCACCATCCCAAAAAACCTCTCAAAAACTACACAAGGTGACTGAGCTATTTTAATGGTAGAAAACCACAAAGAAATCATTACCTCCATAATAATGAGTATACAAGAGGAAATGAAACGGACATTGACAAATTTTTTCTATGAATGAGCCAAAAAACACCTATACTAGTAAGAGCGGATTAGAAATTAGTACTTTGGTACAGGGGTGCCAGAACCTACATAATAAGTTTGCAAATGAGCTATATCTGCCAGTTTTGCTGGAGGGTTACAGTTTTTACATATATATAATATTCTCTAAGAGCACGTGTTAGTATCGTCATATCTCAGTAGAAAGTAGCGCCAGAAGAGATCAGTAATAGGTTAGTGATCTCTCATAGGTCAGGTAATAACTCATAGGGCAGTTTTCAAAGTCTGATTTATCATAGGCCATTTGGGCTTGAATGCTTCTGCTTGTATCTAGAAGCTATCTAATTAGAAAATCTTGGTTCATAATCGATCATTGTTCTCAGTTCAACCCATGCAATCACACTCGTTACCTTCTTGGAAAAATTGTTTGAGGTAAAACTTCCTGTTCTGGGCAATCAAATTTCACCCGCCACTGAGTTACAGCTAGTATGATGATGCATTAAATTTTGAGCTCCCCACTCATTGTATTGGGTTTTTGGGGACTGCCAATTTGGCCTAAAAGGATCTAGTCTTCAGTTATTTTGAAGATTTCTCTCTATTGAATCTGGTGACTATTACAATTTAAGTGAACAGTTCATTAAAAAAAAGTTAGGGAAAAATGGAAAAAAATTTCGTGGAATTCCTAATTTTTCTGCTAGAACTTTAAGTTGCATGGTTTAACTGCCGCACTTTTGTTGAATTTCGTTCCAAAATGTGACATTATACGAGAGCATTTAATTGTTCACCCATTGTTGCAAAGATCGGGCTAAAATAGAAGAACAACCCCACAAATATTGCCCCAAGAGCTGTAATGACCATAAACAGGGTTGTAAATAACTAAGTGAGTATAAATAGGGTGATCTATTCTAAGCACTACACGCCACCCTAGTGTTAACGGCTGTCCAAATATCTTCAAATTTAACGACTCACTTAAAATCTACCAAACTACCGTTTTCCTATTTACCCATTTGAACACTTCTGAGCCTGTTTAATAAAGCCCCCAACCCCCCCCCCCCCCCCCCCCCCCGGCCCCAATGCGCTCTAACTTATCAATAACGGTTTATTTCAAAACCTCATATTAGTTTTTTAGCTTTATTTAGAGCTACTTCTCGCCTAATGCATAGTTTTTTTTCACTTATATAACAAGTACTTTTGCTAGGATTCATCTGGTAGTTTAGTGAACATAGTGCTTCAAATGAACCCACAAAACTTTCATGGTTAAGTTCTAACTTTACACCAACATAAGTGACCCGAAATTTCTAATCACGGTATTGATTGTTTTCAAAATGCAAGGATTGATTCGATCTTCTCTTTATCTGTTAATTAGTCAATCTTAAAACTCATCAACTGAAATTGGTGTTTCCAAAAAATTAGGAAAGCTTCAAGGTGAAAAATTATTTCTAGAAACATTGTATCACATTGAACTGAAAAAAAAGAGTTCCGTTTCCGACTATGAAAAAGAAGATATTTAATTGTCTGGTTTTTCATATTGCGCACGGTCCTGGTAACTAAAATTTATTCGCCATAAAAGCTGCAGAATCAATGGGGAATACTATACAGTTCGCTTTAATACTTGCATCATGTAAGACAATTTTTTGAAAACTAATAAATTGGGTTGCAAATGTAAATCATTAATAGATGTTGCTTTACCTTAATTAAAATTTTCCAAAAAAACTATGGTGATCCTGATAGGTCCCAGCCATATGAACTGATCTTGCTAAAGCTTTCAACTGAATATAACACGACATATTTTTACAAATTTAAAAACCTGTGGATTCTCTAAAAATGCTGTAAACAAATTTCAATGATTTTGGCAGTGTAAGCCTGAACAAAATTTGATCTCTTTAAGAGATTAGAAACACGGAACATTTTGAACAAAGAACAGTTTGATTGTTTTTTTTGTAAAAAATCAATGATTTCAAGGAAACATTACAAGACAATTTCAACCAATTATCAGCATGAAGATTCTGATGTACCAGAAAAACAGTAATAGAAGCCTCAGGAAAAACGGACGAAACAAGCATTTTTAAAAAGATGAGTGCACATAAAGTTCTCTTCTGCTCACAAGTGAGAACAAATATCGGGAAGAGGTATTTATAAGGGTCTGAAACAAGATACGAAAAAGCTGTGCGGATACTTGGTAATACGTAAGTATTTTAAATTTAATACTTAGCTGAATAAAAACTCGCTAAAGTAGCTGCACTGATTAAATCAATTCTTCTGATGCAACATCAGCTACTTATTAAAACTATGATGATGCTGCTCATCTTTGTTACTTCACTATTCAGTTTAATTTTTTTTTCTCGTTGCCGAACTATCAAGTTCTGTTTTAAAGAAAAGTTCAACAAAATGAGTATCTAAAAATATTAAATTCATGAAAACGATCGTCCATCAATCAATAACCGATAGACCTGACAGTTTCTGAACTGAGAAGAAAACCTTGTTCCGATTGTTACCAACGATCCTTGCACTACTTTCAACAGATGCTGTTTCAAAAGATTCTTGTACCATTATTCGACAGAAGTTCATATAAAATTGCACGACATTTTTTTAATTGTGAGCAGTTTTCATTTTGCTCAATTAATAAAATATTTCTGCAATCAACTGTTTTTTCTAGTAGATGACAGGTAAATTGAAAACAAAATCCCGCAAGATAAGGAAAAGCTTCGCGTTGAATGAGTTTCTTCAGAATTTTTTTGTTGCAGTAAGAGGAGTCGAACAAAATTTTTTGTAATCATTTCAACTTACAGTGGACAAATTAATGACAAGAGGATTTTTGTTCCGACACCCACTTCATTGGGGAGGAAGGAACTATATACTCAACTGGTTTTTTTTGTTCAGTCAGTTTTGGCCGACCGATATATTCATCGTAGAGAATTTTGAGAGCTATCATCAAAAAGCCCATCCAGCACAGAATACGGAATTAAATTTTTTTTTCGAATTTCGTGTTATAGAGGGAGTTATCGAGGTTTAAAGTTTTGTGAACATTACACTGTTTTTGTTAACATTTTCAGTAATTTTTGCTAAAATTTGGCACAATTTCGCTAATATAGTTCAAAACAAGTAAAAATTTTAAAGGGCAGACTGTTGTTGTTACCGTTAGAGATAGAAGAGCGTTACTGAAATGTTTGATTGAAGTTTTTTTTTGGCTAAAACTTTTGATAAAATTTATAAAATTCAAACTTTTTTCATCAAAAACGGCACAAAATATGCTTTTTTTGGTCCACTTTGTTAAAACTTGCCAACCTTAGTGACCTAGAAACCTTAACACAGACTCCTTAAACTCAAAAAGAGCACTAGTTGCAATAAGGCGCCGTATGAAAGTCTTCTGGAATTAAAATTTTGCCGTTTTTTGCAGATTTAACTCGATAATTAAAGGACATGCATTTTTTTCAATATTTGAAGATTTCCACTCAACAATTGGACTGTTTCGCAAACACTTGGAACACTTGGTCGGTTTGCTAGGCGTGCGACAAAATTAGGGAGAGGTTCGATAATATCATGGACTCTTAGAATCAGAGACTTTTTAAATTTTATTTTGATGCTGCCTATTTTTCAAAATATTTTGCTTTCTTTCCTTTAATGTTAAATACTGACAATATATTTTTTCACGGCTCCATTAATGACAGCTACCGTTTCCTTAAATTTTAGGCCGAATGTAGATACAGTTTGTTCTCCGAGAACCAAAGGGTTTTTATGGCTTTGAGGAAGAATTTTATTAAAATTTAACTGAATTCTTGTCTTTTGCCTTCAAGTGTTATTTTTTTGCCAGTCTGTTTTTATATTTTGATCACTCGAAGATCTAAATTTTTTCCTCAAGAGGAGCAAGTGAACTTTTTCTATTCAGTCGGTTGTTGCCTCTTAACTCTTATGTTATTGAATGTATTTGTTTTAAGGAAATGGCTATGATTTTTTGAACTTGTCAATTTTGTATATTATTTTAGTCAACATTTTGCTTATTCTCAATAATTACAAGTCAACGTTTCCTCCTTAATGAATGAAAAATGATTTTGTGGCCGATTGTTTAAACAGAAGATTTTCTTGCTTTTGGTATTACGAGTTTTTATACAAAATTTTCTGACTTTTGTGCAAAATTGCCCATTTTCGCTGTTGTTTCTGTTTCTTCTTTAAATTGTCACAAAATTTAACAACCTAACGATAGAACATTGTAAAATACAAAAAACCGCAAACCAGTACAAAAAGGGATAAGTTGAAGAATAATATTAATCTCTTTTTTTTTAGAAATTTTATTCGAAAGTCAAAACAGCCATTAGTTTTTTACCGATAACAGTTATTTAAGTTCAATTTTTATCTGTAGTTTGCCATTGACACCCTTGATTACACGATATTTGACATATGACAACAAAAATTAACAACAAAAAAAGGGCAAAAATAAAAGAACACTACCAATTTCTGCAAGAGAACGGTGTCGCAGCCCTTCAAACCATATCTTATAAAAACAAAAATCATGTTCAGTTTCAAAAGTTTTACAACGTTTGAAACTGAACATGATTTTAGTTTTTACAACATGTGGTTTGAAGGGCTGCGACACCGTTCTCTCTTGCAGAAATTAGTTGAGGTTTTTAATTTTTTCCCTTTATTTGTTGTTAATTTTTGTTGTCTTATGTCAAAAATCGTGTAATTAAGGGTGTCAGTGGCAACCTATAGATAACAAATTGAACTTAAATAACTGTTATCGGTAAAAAAAACTAATGACTGTTTTGACTTTCGACTAAAATTTCTAAAAAAAAAGAGAGTAATAGTATTCTTCAACTTATCCCTTTTTGTTCTGGTTTGCGTTTTTTTGTGTATTTTATAATGTTCTATCATTTTTGTAAGTTAGCCTCACCATTTAGAGCCCTTTGAGTGTTTTGTTGAAGCAAACAATATTTTTTCTGTTTTTTAAAGTTTTTAAATGATGTCTTCAGGGCTTAGACATTTTGTTTCAGAAGAATATCATGAAGTTTGGATACTTATCAGTTTTTTTGGTTTTTTTTGTTGACATTTTGTGACAGTCGTTTTACACAAAGATGTAATAATGATCAAAAGAGACGCAAATGAAGAATTTATATTCTCGCAGTTAATATCCTATAAAACTAATGGCTTGAAATCTGTGGTTTCATAAAGTTGTTTTTGAAACTTTTTGGCTCAGCATGCAATTAATGTTATTTTAGAGTATTATGATTTAGTCTCGTTAATAACAGTCGCAATTAGTTTTCCGAGTAATTGCAAGACAAACAGTCCACTCTTCTGGTCGAAAGCTTTTGTCGGCTATGAATTTTGAAAATATTTGTTTTTACTTAAAAAAAAGAGACTTAATTTTGTTATCTGCCAATTTTAGTTCTGTTAAATTGTAGCTAAGGATCTCTATATACATATCACATCATTTATCTTTTGAAATATAATTTGCTCTAAATAACTGTTTTAACTTCCTCAAATGGTCTTTCTTCTTGGAGCAACCAGTTTTCATAAAACCAATTTTTGTGATTTTTGCAAATCTGCACTTTTTTTGTAGGTTTTTGTTTTGTTTTCACAGTATCACAATAATGGGCTTCATTTGACTTACAAATTTTGTCACCTGCAAATGAAAACGAAAAATTTTATTGTTTTTAGTGATCACCTTAATATTTAATTGATTGGGGGGACATCGTTTTCGTGCATAATTTTTCGTGAGAATTTTGCCTATATTTTTCGTTTTTTTTTTGTAGTCGTATAACATGTCCTGGATAATGAAAGGCCTCAGTCGCTCTCTGTTGGGGTATAAAAGACTCTCTCACAATGATTTTCTTTGATGCGTAAAGTTTCTAATCAGTTCGAATTTAATACTTTTTTTTAAAAAAAAAAGCAATGTTGCAATAAAATTTACCCCTTTTGCTTATTTTTAGTCAACTTGTTGCCAAGTAGCATTGAAGAAAAGTCCCATATTTTGTTCCAAATAGGTGCCCGTTAACTTTCCGAGTATAAATTTTATCGGATGCCATTTGGATTTGGTTATTATTGGTTTTCAAAAAATGGACAAGGAGTTTTGGCTGTAATTAATATTTATAACTATTTGATTTTTTTTGCCGTCTTTTCTGATAGTCATATTATGGTAGCCATAGGTCTCGTAGAACCTCTAGAGTAGATTTTTTGTTCTTTTAGTAGTTTGTTGAACGATATGTTGATATGTTAATTTTTTTATCTCTTCCTCATTTGGTGGACAATTAAGTGAAAAATGTAGATGAGCGGGGTCGGAACTTAATGTGCAAACGCACATTACCGAGCCTCCTTGTTTCGTTTTCTCTCTTACACACTGCTAGTAATTCTGTCTGTTTAAATTTAGTTGGAGTATTTTGTATGGTCATAATTGAAAGAAATTTTATGCAACCTTGAAACTAGTCCATTTTCCGCCAATTTCAACCACCAGAGAGGATAACCGAGAATCTACAATGTTCAGTCGTCGTATCTGAAATTTACAGGGTTTTAGATTGGTGAAACAGATATTCACTTTGTTTTATTGAACGTATGCGCCTTTTTATGGCTGCATCTCTCTATCATCCATGATTTCATGAGTATACATTAAAAGCATAGGCTCAATAAAAATAAAATTAAAAGGCGCTCTTTTTCAAATGGTAATAAAAAAAGATAGGTGGGAACTCCATCAATTTTATACAATTTTACAAACAAGAACGATGCTTTGGTTCTAAATAAAGATCTAAAATCAATTGTTTTCTGTTTCTGGAATGAACTGCAAATGCTCTTTTTCTTTTAACCCAGTTCAAATATTGCTCCAAAATCACAGGCTCCAGAATTGATCAGATCTCTTTAAGAAAAAGTTCAGTTTTCAAAAACTTTTAACGGCCAAATAATTGCTAGCGAAGACAAAAAAATCATCTTGCAGACAGAGACCAAAAAGTTGACATGCAGAAAAGCCAGCAAAAAAGAGCCATAACCATAATCTTAAAAGCTTAAAAGATTTTATTTTTCTCACTATAAAAATTACTTGCAAAATTATAGGAGTCTCAAGCAGGAACGTGAAACAAGATTTTGTTTTTGATGTTTTTCTTCGACTGATCAAATCGAATTCGCAATTCAGCTTAAATATTTTCGTGTTTCAGTCAAAAATAAAATTGATACTATTGTTTTTCACACAGACGTTGACAGCTATTTCTGATTTTGCGCTTATTTATTCAATCAATAAATTTTTTTTAAAAAAACAGAAATTCAAACGAAACACTTGCATAGATATAAAATACGCATCCGTCCTCAAAGTGGCTCAGATAACAAATTTATTTTTCCCACGCTCAGTTCACTTAAAAATTGAATTTTGATCATAAACCAATGAGGCTCGGTAATGTGCGTTTGCACTTAAAGTTCCGACCCCGCTCATCCACATTTTTGGCATAAATGTCTATCAAATGAGGAAAAGATAGAAAACCCCAAAAATTCAAGTATTTCCAAAAAGAATGTGTATGACCAAAGATTGCCTCCGACGCAAAAAACTCAATGGAAAAACGAATTCCTCAATAAATTAATGAGATCAGTCATTATAAAGAACGCAACCAAGACGAACAACAAAATCAAACAACAATAACAACAGACCATAACTACATCCAAAACTTAAAGTCAATTTAAAAAAACTTACTAACAAGCTCAAAAAAACGTCAGATAAAACTGCAACTGCACAATATAACTTGTATTTCACTAGAAACTATTTGGAATCACTTTATGAAAAAGCTCAGTAGTAATTAGACAAAAAAACAGCATAGAAAAAAATTGGCTTATATTTTTAAAAACAATTAATTTCAAAGGAATGAGAACCATTAGGTGGCAATTGAAAACAGCCAATATGTTTATAATTACATACGCTTCTATGGAAGGGTATTAGGACCTGGCATTAATCAATTTTTATGCGGTTACAAAAAAAAACAACAAATAGTGACAACAAATAAAATTCAATTCAAACTTGCGAGAAAACGCTGTCCAAGCAAAAAGGTCATAATTGGCCCCTCAAATAATGTTCAAATGAGCCTTCCTCGAACGATGAAAAGGTTGCATAGGCCTTCTTTTTATTGAGAAAAGGCAACAAGTATACCAAAAAAGAAAACAAATGGCAAAATGAAATAACACTTGTTTTTTTTTCGAAAACAATTACTCTCAAAATCATCAAAGCCGTTATCCAATAGGTTTGTCTATTTGGTCAAAGGAAACGCTTGAGACCTGTAATGTTTCAGAATTTGTCTTAGTTTACAAAAATAACCTTAAATTTAAATAAAGACCAAAATCAGAAATTAATTTACTTTTTGTGCGAAAAACCGTGCCGCAGCCAGTAAATTCATAACGAATTCTTTTAAGAAAACATTACATTTTGTACATTTCAACCCTGTCGACAACATAATATCATATGTGACCTGTATTTAACGCGACTAAGTAACAAATAGGCAAAAGTAACAAAAATGTGAAGTTAAACAGCCTTGAAAAGAGTTTCTTCATTTGAAAACAATTTTTTTGCAATGTCGCGAAAGCCATCAGCTATCTACTAAAACCAGAATAAAGGCTTATTTTTTTTGAAATACCAAGAAGACCCGTCATTATACAGGTAACTTCATACGATTAAAAAGACACAATAAAAACGACAGTTAAAGACTATTGTAAAAATTCAATCAAATTCTTCGAGAAAGGGTTGTCGAAGCCGTTAAAATCATAGTCTGTGACTTTCAAGACATTTAAATGCTCAACGAAGCCATCTTTTGAACGCCAATAGGGTAATATGCGAACTGATAATATTGTCATAATATGACAAAACGAGAAAAAGCTTGAGAAAAGGGCCAATACCAAAAAATAAAAAAAGAGATCTAGTAGTATCAAAGCCAGAAAACCATAATTTAACGCTCAAAACTGCAAAAAAGATAAATTCAAAAGAAAGAACAGGTTGAAGAAGCATTCTTTCTTTGCTGACACTAAGCCACAGGTTCACCAAACTAAAAGAAAAATACTGACAGAGTTCAATAAGTTCAAAAAACCTCTGTTTATTTAAAAAGCAAACAGCTTTAAAAGTCAAGACGACCATATTCTCTCGATAAAGGAAACGGTTGCCTTAATTGAAAACTGTTCAGGAAGCCATTTGAACCTATCAACAGTGAGCTTTGATATGAATTGTTTTGTTCTTTAATTTACAAAAAAAATAATCGTTTTATTTAAAAAATGACCGACTGATTACAATCCGAATTATTTTTTCGATTTTAACAGTCCAAGATTGGAAAAAATCTAGCCCCGTTTTTGCTGTTTGCCCATTTAGAACGCTCAATTGTTTCAAATGCTTTAGATCTTGACTATTTGTTAGTTAAAAGATCAAAAATAAATGCAGCGTTTTTTAAAATCATTGAGTAAAGTTAGCAAAAAACGGCAAAAGTTTGATTCTAGACTACTCTCAATGGAAATGGGAGTAACACTAGCTTCCGTTGTGGTTTATAAAGATTGTTTTTGTTGTTTTTGGGGTGTGTACTCTCGGCAAATTTAATCAAAGTGGACTAAAAAGCTTATTTCCGGCAATTTTTTCTGAAAAAGGATGAATTCTGAACAATTTAGCCCAATTTTCAGCCAAAAAATTAAATTAAAATGATCAAAAATGCTTTTTGTTTCTGAAATTAAAAGCAATAGTACCATTGTTAACAATTTTTTACATTTTTTAGCAAAATTGACGAAATTTTAAGGCAAAATTCCGGAAAGGGTTATTAAAAACAACGGAAATCCGTCTATTATTCACAAAACTTCAAACCTCAATAACTCCCTGTATAATATGAAACTTAAACAGTTTTTTTTATTCCGTATTCTACTCTGGAGGGGTTTTTTAACGATACCACTTACAACTCTCTGCGACGAATATATTATCGATCCGTCAAAATTGTCTGAACAAAAAAAACACATTTGAGTATATAGTCCCCCCCTCAATAGGGGTCGTATTAATTAGTTAAAATTAACAAAATTCTAGACACAACTCTCTACTTTGTAGCGCTTGTAAAATTTTTTATGTAGCCCACAAGCATCAAAAAGAATTTTAAAAAAGCTTTGAATGCTGATTTGGTTAAAGACAATTGCCCACGATGAATCTGTTTGTTGAATCTCTGCTAAAGACTAAGAATCACGACCTGAGAAAAATTTGCTTTATGTATTCAATAATCGGGTCTCAGAGTATATTTTTTTAGCTACCTGCTAAGTGTAAAACTACTTATTTTTTTTCAAAAACGCAATGTTTTTTAAACCATAAACAATCATATCCGTATTGATATTTAAGCTTATATAAATTATAAGAATTGATTGAAAATCAACGCATACAGCTGACCTTTATTGCGTAAAACTATTTGGACGATTATATTTTTTCACATTTATCTTTTTACCTTCGAAATAAAATATTTTTTTACCTTCGAAATAAAATATAGTTTAACAACATTGTTTTTAATAACATTGTTTTTATGTACTCATTTTCTGCCAAGTACCTCTATTGTTCAGTTCTATTAAAAAACTTCAGTATTTCTTAGTGTATTAGGAAGTTCAAACATGACGTAATCTCTTAAGCGTTTTTTTGTGAAAAAAATTATCAGGAAAATCTATTAGACCATGATATGTTTTCCTTAACCATGATTGGTTATTGTTATTTTTCGAGCTAATATATGGTCTAGGGATTCCGCCTGGAGCGTTCTCTGTCTAGACATTGTCACGGTGGTATGGGTCCGGCTATAGTCGGGGCTGTTGTAAATTCGAGTAAGTCTTTTTATACCCAATTTCGATGAAGAACGGTCATTTGATTAAAAATTCTATCCGAGGGTTATTCGAATCTGTTCTGTTGCCCTTGCCCCCCCCCCCTCCCACCCTCTCAAACCCTAACTAAAATCTACTCGGACCGAAACGGAATAGCCCGAACCGACTATTTTTCACGTCAAGGTCTCGATTGGTGTAGGATCTCGAATTCAATTTTATCCAAGGTTCAAGTATCGATGCTTAAACGTTTAAATTTTGCTGCAGGAACTCATTTATAGTTTGCAAACCCCATTTGTCACTGAAGAAAACAATTCATCTCTGCAAGCCATAGACATGAAAACAGAAGTCAAACAGTCATAACAGCATGACCTTGAAAATTTGACTGTCATCTTTTCACAACAGCATGTTTTCATAGTACACGTCAAGCTGCGAAAAACAAGCAAGATTCATGAATAAAATATAATTCACACAAACGGTTCAGTTTAGTTTACTGGAACATGTATTAGCATTTAAAAACCAAAAAATAACTAAAACTGAATAAAAATAAGTTATAACTTATGCTCGCACGGTCAATTTCAGTTTAATGCAGTTCGTAAAAGTTGGTAATTTTGTTTTTTTTTGCCAGTTTTGAATAAGCCTGATCATTATTATCTTGAATTAAGAAGACTTTTATCTAGATAAGCGCGCCACCCTTTAAAACGCAAATCGAAGTTTGCGTCATGTATGCGTACTGTGTGTTTCTATCAGCGGTTTATTATAAACATTTACCTGGTTATGACTATTAAGTAAGCTCTGCAAAAACAAACAAAATCACTTGTGTGCTTATCTTAAATGTGCAATGATTACATTCAGCAAATTACGCTTCATTTTCGTGCAAAGTTGTACGACGTGGCAGTGATGTATTGAAGAAATATTTTTTGCAGAGTTGAATAAGAAATGATTAAACTTAAGTCGCCTTTTAAGTTTAGCTCAGCGGACCAGTTAATTAATCTGTTTTTTATTAATTACATAACAGCGCTCGTTTTGTTTAGATGATTCTTACGTATAACGCGTAATCGTTTTCTGTGTTTATTCTCTGCTCTTTTCGTGAAGTAAAATAAAAAGTTGACCAAAATAATGTTCTGAAACAATTATAATTTGTCAAATAAAAGCTCACTGAAAAGTTTCTTCAGGCTGAAAAGTCTAAAAGTCTCTTGAGGTCAGCAAGGGGCTGAAAAGCTTTCCAGACTAATCAAAAATTTGTTGGCTACTTTGATTCAAAGATCACCCGTACCTAACTTTCAGAGTAACTCGGTACTGAATCAGGAAGTTT